>NC_041389.1:88463864-88491501 GCF_002162155.2 Triticum dicoccoides
CCTGGGAAGTCCTCTTGTTGCACTCCTTTTTTAATTATTTTTTGCGCCTCGTGACAAACATATCGCACGTGCGCGATATATATTAATCCTGTTATATTATTTTTGACGTTCACGATATGTTTAAGCTCGCTGCTCATTGCTCGCGCATCTTAGGGCGGCTTTGTGGCGCGAAGAGCGCGTTCTGAAAGGGGTGGAAAAAATACGTGTTGCTGCGGTATGGAGGGAGGGGTGAAAACTGTGGTAAACTCGTCTCGGTCATTGAGCGGGAGAGTAAGTAGTATAGGACATTATCCATTGTTAGGGAACGATTGTAATGGTAGTGAGAATGTAGAATCGTCTTTGGAGCGGACCTGGGAGTGGCAAGCATAAGGGACGAAGACGGGGAAACATGTCGGATGCGATCATACCAGCACTAAAGCACCGGATCCCATTAGAATTCCGTAGTTAAGCGTGCTTGGGCGAGAGTAGTACTAGGATGGGTGACCTCCTGGGAAGTCCTCGTGTTGCTTTCCCTTTTTAATTATTTTTTGCACCTCGTGACAAACATATCACACGTGCGCGATATATATTAATCCCGTTATATTATTTTTGACGTTTGCGATATTTTTAAGCTCGTTGCTCATTGCTCGCGCGTCTTGGGCCGGCTTTGTGGCGCGAAGAGCGCGTTCTAAAAGGGGTGGAAAAATACGTGTTGCTGCGGTATGGAGGGAGGGGTGGAAACTGTGGTAAACTCGTCTCTGTGATTGAGCAGGAGAGTAAGTAGTATAGGACATTATCTATTGTTAGGGAACAATTGTAATGGTAGTGAGAATGTAGAATCGTCTTTGGAGCGGACCTGGGAGTGGCAAGCATAAGGGACGAAGACGGGGAAACATGTTGGATGCGATCATACCAGCACTAAAGCACCGGATCCCATCAGAATTCCAAAGTTAAGCGTGCTTGGGCGAAAGTAGTACTAGGAAGTCCTCGTGTAGCATTCCCTTTCTAATTATTTTTTGCGCCTCGTGACAAACATATCGCACATGCGCGATATATATATTAATCCCGTTATATTATTTTTGACGTTTGCGATATGTTTAAGCTCGCTGCTCGTTGCTCGCGCGTCTTGGGGCGGTTTTGTGTCGCGAAGAGCGCGTTCTGAAAGGGGTGGAAAAAATACGTGTTGCTGCGGTATGGAGGGAGGGGTGGAAACCATGGTAAACTCGTCTCCGTGATTGAGCGGGAGAGTAAGTAGTATAGGCCATTATCCATTGTTAGGGAACGGTTGTAATGGTAGTGAGAATGTAGAATCGTCTTTGGAGAGGACCTGGGTGTGGCAAGCATAAGGGACGAAGACGGGGAAACATGTCGGATGCGATCATACCAGCACTAAGGCACCGGATCCCATCAGAACTCCGAAGTTAAGCGTGCTTGGGCGAGAGTAGTACTATGATGGGTTACCTCTTGGGAAGTCCTCGTGTTGCATTTCCTTTTTAATTATTTTTTGCGCCTCGTGACAAACATATCGCACGTGCGTGATATATATTAATCCCGTTATATTATTTTTGACGTTTGCGATATGTTTAAGCTCGCTACTCATTGCTCGCGCGTCTTGGGCCGGCTTTGTGGCGCGAAGAGCGCGTTCTGAAAGGGGTGGAAAAAATATGTGTTGCTGCGGTATGGAGGGAGGGGTGGAAACCGTGGTAAACTCGTCTCCGTGATTGAGTGGGAGAGTAAGTAGTATAGGACATTATGAATTGTTAGGGAATGGTTGTAATGGTAGTGAGAATGTAGAATCGTCTTTGGAGCGGACCTAGGAGTGGCAAGCATAAGGGACGAAGACGGGGAAACATGTCAGGTGCGATCACACCGGCACTATAGCACCGGATCCCATCAGAACTCCGAAGTTAAGCGTTCTTGGGCGAGAGTAGTACTAGGATGAGTGACCTCCTGGGAAGTCCTCGTGTTGCATTCCCTTTTTAATTATTTTTTGCGCCTCGTGACAAACATATCGCACGTGCGCGATATATATTAATCCCGTTATATTATTTTTGACGTTCGCGATATGTTTAAGCTCCATGCTCATTGCTCGCGCGTCTTGGGGCGGCTTTGTGGCGCGAAGAGCGCGTTCTGAAAGGGGTGGAAAAAACTCGTGTTGCTGCGGTATGGAGGGAGGGGTGGAAACCGTGGAAACCTCGTCTCCGTGATTGAGCGGGAGAGTAACTAGTATAGGACATTATCCATTGTTAGGGAACGGTTGTAATGGTAGTGAGAATGTTGAATCGTCTTTGGAGCGGACCTGGGAGTGGCAAGCATAAGGGACGAAGACGGGGAAACATGTTTGATGCGATCATACCAGCACTAAAGCACTGGATCCCATCAGAACTCCGAAGTTAAGCGTGCTTGGGCGAGAGTAGTACTAGGATGGGTGACCTCCTGGGAAGTCCTCATGTTGCATTCCCTTTTTAATTATTTTTTGTGCCTCGTGACAAACATATCGCACGTGCGCGATATATATGAATCCCGTTATATTATTTTTGACGTTTGCGATATTTTTAAGCTCGCTGCTCATTGCTCGCGCGTCTTGGGGCGGCTTTGTGGGAAGTCCTCGTGTTGCATTCCCTTTTTAATTATTTTTTGTGTCTCGTGACAAACATATCGCACGTGCGCGATATATATTAATCCCGTTATATTATTTTTGACGTTTGCGATATGTTTAAGCTCGCTGCTCATTGCTCGCGCGTCTTGGGGCGGCTTTGTGGCGCGAAGAGCGCGTTCTGAAAGGGGTGGAAAAAATACGTGTTGCTACGGTATGGAGGGAGGGGTGGAAACCGTGGTAAACTCGTCCCCGTGATTGAGCGGGAGGTATGTAGTATAGGACATTATCCATTGTTAGGGAACGGTTGTAATGGTAGTGAGAATGTAGAATCGTCTTTGGAGCGGACCTGGGAGTGGCAAGCATGAGGGACGAAGACGGGAAAACATGTCGGATGCGATCATACCAGCACTAAAGCGCTGGATCCCATCAGAACTCCGAAGTTAAGCGTGCTTGGGTGAGAGTAGTACTACATTCTCACTACCATTACATTCCATGTTGCATTCCCTTTTTAATTATTTTTTGTGCCTCGTGACAAACATATCGCACGTGCGCGATATATATTAATCCCGTAATATTATTTTTGACGTTTTGCGATATGTTTAAGCTCGCTGCTCATTGCTCACGCATCTTGGGGCGGCTTTGTGGGAAGTCCTCGTGTTGCATTCCCTTTTTAATTATTTTTTGTGCCTCGTGACAAACATATCGCACGTGCGCGATATATATTAATCCCGTTATATTATTTTTGACGTTTGCGATATGTTTAAGCTGGCTGCTCATTGCTCGCGCGTCTTGGGGCGGCTTTGTGGCGCGAAGAGCGCGTGCTGAAAGGGGTGGAAAAAACTCGTGTTGTTGCGGTATGGAGGGAGGGGTGGAAACCGTGGAACACTCGTCTCCGTGATTGAGCGGGAGACTAAGTAGTATAGGACATTATCCATTGTTAGGGAACGATTGTAATGGTAGTGAGAATGTAGAATCGTCTTTGGAGCGGACCTGGGAGTGGCAAGCATAAGGGACGAAGACGGGGAAACATGTCGGATGCGATCATACCAGCACTAAAGCACCGGATCCCATTAGAATTCCGAAGTTAAGCGTTCTTGGGCGAGAGTAGTACTAGGATGGGTGACCTCCTGGGAAGTCCTCGTGTTGCTTTCCCTTTTTAATTATTTTTTGCACCTCGTGACAAACATATCGCACGTGCGCGATATATATTAATCCCGTTATATTATTTTTGACGTTTGCGATATTTTTTAGCTCGTTGCTCATTACTCGCGCATCTTGGGCCGGCTTTGTGGCGCGAAGAGCGCGTTCTAAAAGGGGTGGAAAAATACATGTTGCTGCGGTATGGAGGGAGGGGTGGAAACTGTGGTAAACTCGTCTCTGTGATTGAGCAGGAGAGTAAGTAGTATAGGACATTATCCATTGTTAGGGAACAGTTGTAATGGTAGTGAGAATGTAGAATCGTCTTTGGAGCGGACCTGGGAGTGGCAAGCATAAGGGACGAAGACGGGGAAACATGTTGGATGCGATCATACCAGCACTAAAGCACCGGATCCCATCAGAACTCCAAAGTTAAGCGTGCTTGGGCGAAAGTAGTACTAGAAAGTCCTCGTGTAGCATTCCCTTTTTAATTATTTTTTGCGCCTCGTGACAAACATATCGCACGTGCGCGATATATATATTAATCCCGTTATATTATTTTTGACGTTTGCGATATGTTTAAGCTCGCTGCTCGTTGCTCGCGCGTCTTGGGGCGGTTTTGTGGCGCGAAGAGCGCGTTCTGAAAGGGGTGGAAAAAATACGTGTTGCTGCGGTATGGAGGGAGGGGTGGAAACCGTGGTAAACTCGTCTCCATGATTGAGCGGGAGAGTAAGTAGTATAGGCCATTATCCATTGTTAGGGAACGGTTGTAATGGTAGTGAGAATGTAGAATCGTCTTTGGAGAGGACCTGGGAGTGGCAAGCATAAGGGACGAAGACGGGGAAACATGTCGGATGCGATCATACCAGCACTAAAGCACCGGATCCCATCAGAACTCCGAAGTTAAGCGTGCTTGGGCGAGAGTAGTACTATGATGGGTTACCTCTTGGGAAGTCCTCGTGTTGCATTCCCTTTTTAATTATTTTTTGCGCCTCGTGACAAACATATCGCACGTGCGTGATATATATTAATCCCGTTATATTATTTTTGACGTTTGCGATATGTTTAAGCTCGCTACTCATTGCTCGCGCTTCTTGGGCCGGCTTTGTCGCGCGAAGAGCGCGTTCTGAAAGGGGTGGAAAAAATATGTGTTGCTGCGGTATGGAGGGAGGGGTGGAAACCGTGGTAAACTCGTCTCCGTGATTGAGTGGGGGAGTAAGTAGTATAGGACATTATCAATTGTTAGGGAATGGTTGTAATGGTAGTGAGAATGTAGAATCGTCTTTGGAGCGGACCTGGGAGTGGCAAGCATAAGGGACGAAGACGGGGAAACATGTCAGATGCGATCATACCAGCACTATAGCACCAGATCCCATCAGAACTCCGAAGTTAAGCGTTCTTGGGCGAGAGTAGTACTAGGATGAGTGACCTCCTGGGAAGTCCTCGTGTTGCATTCCCTTTTTAATTATTTTTTGCGCCTCGTGACAAACATATCGCACGTGCGCGATATATATTAATCCCGTTATATTATTTTTGATGTTCGCGATATGTTTAAGCTCCATGCTCATTGCTCGCGCGTCTTGGGGCGGCTTTGTGGCGCGAAGAGCGCGTTCTGAAAGGGGTGGAAAAAACTCGTGTTGCTGCGGTATGGAGGGAGGGGTGGAAACCGTGGAAAACTCGTCTCCGTGATTGAGCGGGAGAGTAAGTAGTATAGGACATTATCCATTGTTAGGGAACGGTTGTAATGGTAGTGAGAATGTAGAATAGCGGACCTGGGAGTGGAAAGCATAAGGGACGAAGACGGGGAAACATGTCGGATCCGATCATACCAGCAGTAAAGCACCGGATCCCATCAGAACTCCGAAGTTAAGCGTGCTTGGGCGAGAGTAGTACTAGGATGGGTGACCTCCTGGGAAGTCCTCGTGTTGCATTCCCTTTTTAATTATTTTTTGCGCCTTGTGACAAACATATCGCACGTGCGCGATATATATTAATCCCGTTATATTATTTTTGACGTTTGGGAAGTCCTCGTGTTGCATTCCCTTTTTAATTATTTTTTGCGCCTTGTGACAAACATATCGCACGTGCGCGATATATATTAATCCCGTTATATTATTTTTGACGTTTGCGATATGTTTAAGCTCGATGCTCATTGCTCGCGCGTCTTGGGGCGGCTTTGTGGCGCGAAGAGCGCGTGCTGAAAGGGGTGGAAAAAACTCGTGTTGTTGCGGTATGGAGGGAGGGGTGGAAACCGTGGAACACTCGTCTCCGTGATTGAGCGGGGGAGTAAGTAGTATAGGACATTATCCATTGTTAGGGAACGGTTGTAATGGTAGTGAGAATGTAGAATCGTCTTTGGAGCGGACCTGGGAGTGGCAAGCATAAGGGACGAAGACGGGGAAACATGTCGGATGCGATCATACCAGCACTAAAGCACCGGATCCCATCAGAACTCCGAAGTTAAGCGTGCTTGGGCGAGAGTAGTACTAGGATAGGTGACTTGCTGGGAAGTCCGCGTGTTGCATTCCCTTTTTAATTAATTTTTGCGCCTCGTGACAAACATATCGCACGTGCGCGATATATATTAATCCTGTTATATTATTTTTGACGTTTGCGATATGTTTAAGCTCGCTACTCATTGCTCGCGCGTCTTGGGGCGGCTTTGTGGCGCGAAGAACGCATTGTGAAAGGGGTGGAAAAAATACGTGTTGCTGCAGTATGGAGGGAGGAGTGGAAACCGTGGTAAACTCGTCTCCGTGATTGAGCGGGAGAGTAAGTAGTATAGGACATTATCCATTGTTAGGGAACGGTTGTAATGGTAGTGAGAATGTGGAATCGTCTTTGGAGCGGACCTGGGAGTGGCAAGCATAAGAGAAGAAGACGGGGAAACATGTCGGATGCGATCATACCAACACTAAAGGACCGGATCCCATCAGAACTCTGAAGTTAAGCGTGCTTGGGCGAGAGTAGAACTAGGATGGGTGACCTCCTGGGAAGTCCTCTTGTTGCACTCCTTTTTTAATTATTTTTTGCGCCTCGTGACAAACATATCGCACGTGCGCGATATATATTAATCCTGTTATATTATTTTTGACGTTCACGATATGTTTAAGCTCGCTGCTCATTGCTCGCGCATCTTAGGGCGGCTTTGTGGCGCGAAGAGCGCGTTCTGAAAGGGGTGGAAAAAATACGTGTTGCTGCGGTATGGAGGGAGGGGTGAAAACTGTGGTAAACTCGTCTCGGTCATTGAGCGGGAGAGTAAGTAGTATAGGACATTATCCATTGTTAGGGAACGATTGTAATGGTAGTGAGAATGTAGAATCGTCTTTGGAGCGGACCTGGGAGTGGCAAGCATAAGGGACGAAGACGGGGAAACATGTCGGATGCGATCATACCAGCACTAAAGCACCGGATCCCATTAGAATTCCGTAGTTAAGCGTGCTTGGGCGAGAGTAGTACTAGGATGGGTGACCTCCTGGGAAGTCCTCGTGTTGCTTTCCCTTTTTAATTATTTTTTGCACCTCGTGACAAACATATCACACGTGCGCGATATATATTAATCCCGTTATATTATTTTTGACGTTTGCGATATTTTTAAGCTCGTTGCTCATTGCTCGCGCGTCTTGGGCCGGCTTTGTGGCGCGAAGAGCGCGTTCTAAAAGGGGTGGAAAAATACGTGTTGCTGCGGTATGGAGGGAGGGGTGGAAACTGTGGTAAACTCGTCTCTGTGATTGAGCAGGAGAGTAAGTAGTATAGGACATTATCTATTGTTAGGGAACAATTGTAATGGTAGTGAGAATGTAGAATCGTCTTTGGAGCGGACCTGGGAGTGGCAAGCATAAGGGACGAAGACGGGGAAACATGTTGGATGCGATCATACCAGCACTAAAGCACCGGATCCCATCAGAATTCCAAAGTTAAGCGTGCTTGGGCGAAAGTAGTACTAGGAAGTCCTCGTGTAGCATTCCCTTTCTAATTATTTTTTGCGCCTCGTGACAAACATATCGCACATGCGCGATATATATATTAATCCCGTTATATTATTTTTGACGTTTGCGATATGTTTAAGCTCGCTGCTCGTTGCTCGCGCGTCTTGGGGCGGTTTTGTGTCGCGAAGAGCGCGTTCTGAAAGGGGTGGAAAAAATACGTGTTGCTGCGGTATGGAGGGAGGGGTGGAAACCATGGTAAACTCGTCTCCGTGATTGAGCGGGAGAGTAAGTAGTATAGGCCATTATCCATTGTTAGGGAACGGTTGTAATGGTAGTGAGAATGTAGAATCGTCTTTGGAGAGGACCTGGGTGTGGCAAGCATAAGGGACGAAGACGGGGAAACATGTCGGATGCGATCATACCAGCACTAAGGCACCGGATCCCATCAGAACTCCGAAGTTAAGCGTGCTTGGGCGAGAGTAGTACTATGATGGGTTACCTCTTGGGAAGTCCTCGTGTTGCATTTCCTTTTTAATTATTTTTTGCGCCTCGTGACAAACATATCGCACGTGCGTGATATATATTAATCCCGTTATATTATTTTTGACGTTTGCGATATGTTTAAGCTCGCTACTCATTGCTCGCGCGTCTTGGGCCGGCTTTGTGGCGCGAAGAGCGCGTTCTGAAAGGGGTGGAAAAAATATGTGTTGCTGCGGTATGGAGGGAGGGGTGGAAACCGTGGTAAACTCGTCTCCGTGATTGAGTGGGAGAGTAAGTAGTATAGGACATTATCAATTGTTAGGGAATGGTTGTAATGGTAGTGAGAATGTAGAATCGTCTTTGGAGCGGACCTAGGAGTGGCAAGCATAAGGGACGAAGACGGGGAAACATGTCAGGTGCGATCATACCGGCACTATAGCACCGGATCCCATCAGAACTCCGAAGTTAAGCGTTCTTGGGCGAGAGTAGTACTAGGATGAGTGACCTCCTGGGAAGTCCTCGTGTTGCATTCCCTTTTTAATTATTTTTTGCGCCTCGTGACAAACATATCGCACGTGCGCGATATATATTAATCCCGTTATATTATTTTTGACGTTCGCGATATGTTTAAGCTCCATGCTCATTGCTCGCGCGTCTTGGGGCGGCTTTGTGGCGCGAAGAGCGCGTTCTGAAAGGGGTGGAAAAAACTCGTGTTGCTGCGGTATGGAGGGAGGGGTGGAAACCGTGGAAACCTCGTCTCCGTGATTGAGCGGGAGAGTAACTAGTATAGGACATTATCCATTGTTAGGGAACGGTTGTAATGGTAGTGAGAATGTTGAATCGTCTTTGGAGCGGACCTGGGAGTGGCAAGCATAAGGGACGAAGACGGGGAAACATGTTTGATGCGATCATACCAGCACTAAAGCACTGGATCCCATCAGAACTCCGAAGTTAAGCGTGCTTGGGCGAGAGTAGTACTAGGATGGGTGACCTCCTGGGAAGTCCTCATGTTGCATTCCCTTTTTAATTATTTTTTGTGCCTCGTGACAAACATATCGCACGTGCGCGATATATATGAATCCCGTTATATTATTTTTGACGTTTGCGATATTTTTAAGCTCGCTGCTCATTGCTCGCGCGTCTTGGGGCGGCTTTGTGGGAAGTCCTCGTGTTGCATTCCCTTTTTAATTATTTTTTGTGTCTCGTGACAAACATATCGCACGTGCGCGATATATATTAATCCCGTTATATTATTTTTGACGTTTGCGATATGTTTAAGCTCGCTGCTCATTGCTCGCGCGTCTTGGGGCGGCTTTGTGGCGCGAAGAGCGCGTTCTGAAAGGGGTGGAAAAAATACGTGTTGCTACGGTATGGAGGGAGGGGTGGAAACCGTGGTAAACTCGTCCCCGTGATTGAGCGGGAGGTATGTAGTATAGGACATTATCCATTGTTAGGGAACGGTTGTAATGGTAGTGAGAATGTAGAATCGTCTTTGGAGCGGACCTGGGAGTGGCAAGCATGAGGGACGAAGACGGGAAAACATGTCGGATGCGATCATACCAGCACTAAAGCGCTGGATCCCATCAGAACTCCGAAGTTAAGCGTGCTTGGGTGAGAGTAGTACTACATTCTCACTACCATTACATTCCATGTTGCATTCCCTTTTTAATTATTTTTTGTGCCTCGTGACAAACATATCGCACGTGCGCGATATATATTAATCCCGTAATATTATTTTTGACGTTTTGCGATATGTTTAAGCTCGCTGCTCATTGCTCACGCATCTTGGGGCGGCTTTGTGGGAAGTCCTCGTGTTGCATTCCCTTTTTAATTATTTTTTGTGCCTCGTGACAAACATATCGCACGTGCGCGATATATATTAATCCCGTTATATTATTTTTGACGTTTGCGATATGTTTAAGCTGGCTGCTCATTGCTCGCGCGTCTTGGGGCGGCTTTGTGGCGCGAAGAGCGCGTTCTGGAAGGGGTGGAAAAAATACGTGTTGCTACGGTATGGAGGGAGGGGTAGAAACCGTGGTAAACTCGTCCCCGTGATTGAGCGGGAGGTAAGTAGTATAGGACATTATCCATTGTTAGGGAACGGTTGTAATGGTAGTGAGAATGTAGAATCGTCTTTGGAGCGGACCTGGGAGTGGCAAGCATGAGGGACGAAGACGGGAAAACATGTCGGATGCGATCATACCAGCACTAAAGCGCTGGATCCCATCAGAACTCCGAAGTTAAGTGTGCTTGGGCGAGAGTAGTACTAGGATGGGTGACCTCCTGGGAAGTTCTCGTGTTGCATTCCCTTTTTAATTATTTTTTGCGCCTCATGACAAACATATCGCATGTGCGCGATATATATTAATCCCGTTATATTATTTTTGACGTGTGCGAGGTGGCGCGGTGGCGAAGCCTCCACAAAGGATCGCATGCTGCCACGCAGGTGCCTGCACAGCTGGTTGGGTTGGCAGCTGCATGCGAACAGCGGCGAAGACTTGGTTGGCGCAGGCCTAGCGGTGGCCCTGCCGGTGCACTTGGCGAGGGCCTCGTCGGGTGGCCCGGCAAGGCTCTTGCCGGGTAGCCCGGCGAGGGTCTTGTTGTGGCGCGCTGGTTTCCCCGGCAAGGGACCTTGCCGGGGGGGTCTCATGGGTTTCTTCGGTGAGGATGGTTGCCTTCTTATCCTCATTTGGTCTTGTCTCTTCCTCGTCTTCACAAAGATCTGCATGCCACCACAGAGGTGCCTCCCGAGCCTTGCCCCAACGTGTCCGTCGAACGTTGGTGGGCTCAAGGGTGGCTCACTTTGGTTGGCGTGGGCGAGCTGCCCCGGCAAGGGTCTTTCCGGGGTTGCTGAGGCAGCCCCGGCAAGGGTCCTTGCTGGGGGAACCTGCTACGCCCATCCAATCTTTGTGGTCTTGGTCCTTTATGTTGCTTCATTCGCCTTGTGGCCTCGGCTTCTCACCGGTTCCCCTTCCTGCCGTGTCTGTGCGTGGCCGTGGTGGGAGGCTCTGATTGCCCGTGCACAAGTAAAGGGGTCAAAAGGAGAACCCCTACTTTTTCACACTGACAGGAGCCCCCGGGCCTGGGCCATACATAAGCGCAACACGTTGTTGGGCCAGGCCCAAGACGGTGCGCGGGCAGTTGGGGAGGATTTTTACCACGACCACTGTTCCGTCCATGCGCTTCCCACGACACGCGTTGAACGCGCGATGTGGGGGTCGTGCGCGCGCATGACAGGCATGCGTGTGACAGTGCCCGCATGCATGCGTCGCATCGCAGTTAATGGGAAATGAGGCGGCCCGCGCCTTCCCCATAAAAAGGAATAACCGCGGGCGCGCTACTCACTTTACCCCTCCCCTGTGCCCCTCCCCAATCTCAGAACCGACGCCCCCATCTCCTCGAGCCCCTCTGTTATTGCCTATCACCGTCCCGCTTCCGCCATCCTCTGCCTTTTCGCTTCCCGCAACCGCCATGGCACCTAAGCCCACCAAGAGCAAGGGAGCGGCGAAGGATGCCGGCGTGTCGGAGCAGCCGGAGAGCGAGCTGGTGGTGCGGCGGGCGCAGTTCGCCTACTTCCTCCCTTCGACGGTCGGCGTGCCCGAGCTTTGGGAGATGTTCAAGTGTCTGTGGGGCGTGAAGATGGGGGGTGAGAAAACCGGGCACCCAGCCACGACCATCATCCCCGCCAGCGCCGGGCCATCCCCTCACCTGTACCCTTTTTTCATCGATTATTTCTCTTGCGGGCTCTGTCCCTCCTTCTCTGATTTCTTCAAGGACATCATGCACACCTATGGTTTCCGTCCCTTGAATTTCACTCCGAATGCCGTGGCGTGCATGGCCCTCTTCGCCCATCTCTGCGAGGGCTTCGTCGGGGTTTACCCCAGTACGGCGCTCTTCCGCCATTACTTTTCCCCTCAGATCCAAAAAGGGGGTGCCTTTGCTGGTTGCGTCGCCTGGATCCTGAGGGCCAAGGGGGCGTACCCGGAAGGCGCCATGAAGGAGAGGTGGGAAGAATGGTGGGCGCGGTGGTGCTGGATTAAGGAGAAGGACCCGCCAGCGTTCTGCGAGGTTCGCCAGAAGCCGCCGATCCGTGGCGGAGATTGGGCGACTGACGAGGGTACAGACCTGGGGTAGGGTCATAGGCTCGACCTATACGTCCTACCCAAGGTCACTACCCTAGAAGATGGAAAGACCAAGAGTCAACAGAAGAGCACCAGTCTTGTACGTCGAGTGCAATCCACTCGACGATCATTACCTGTCGTCACTCGACCACAAGGAAGATCACTCGACCATATCGAAGACCAGAAGTCAGAAGAGCACACAATGGCCAGATATTTACTCCTTAGTCTTCATGAGCATTAAGAGTACTAAATGCTGGCGTTACCAGTAACGCCCTTACTTTATGTACATTAGTTCCCTTGTAATGGAGGGGTCTGGGGTCCTGGAGCACTCTATATAAGCCAACCCCCCTCCGCTGGCACAAGGGTTCGCACCCTCTGTAATTCAACACACATAATCCAATCGACCGCCTCCAGGCACCGAGACGTAGGGCTATTACTTCCTCCGAGAAGGGCCTGAACTCGTAAACATCGCGTGTACATCTTCACCATAGCTAAGATCTTGCCTCTCCATACCTACCCCCTCTTTCTACTATCAGACTTAGAACCACGACAGTTGGCGCCCACCGTGGGGCAGGTGTCTTAGCGACTTTTTGGTGAAGTTGCAAGTTTATTTTCCGATCATCATCATGGTTTCCGGCGGCGAGATGGTTGAGGGCCGCGAGATCCGTCTCGGCGCGCTCGTTTTCGTCGCCGACGACTCGGCATGGCTCCAGGAAGCTCCGCTCGATGTCGAGGCGCTCCCCGTCCGAGGGGCGATGCACTTTCGCACGTGCGTTCGTGGTGTTCTTCTTTGACATCCGTTGACCCAGTATCAGTCGACGCCGGTGGCATCCCCCTTCCCGCTATTCGTCGCCGCAAGCGATCCGGTCAGTCGCGGCTTCAGCAGTGGGTGAGGCATGCAGTGGCTCGACGTTCGGCCACCCATCAAATCACGGCAATCGAGCCCGACGAAACTCTCCACGACCTGTTTGATCTGTCGACTGGCTCTGCGGAGACGGCGTCCGAGTGTGATAGCAGCGCTGCTGCGGCTGAAGTCCTGATGATCGATGGTCCGCGTGGCCCACTTGGTTTTCTTTGCGAGGACGGCAAAGAGGCTGGTGACGATCCATCACGGGTCCACGAGGAGTATCGTTCCGAACCTCTCTCCTCGCAGCAGAGAGAGGATCTTCATCGTCGCAACATGGACGCACTTCACACACCCATCACTGGAGAAACCCCCGAGGCTCGAGCCTTGGAGGAAGCGCGCTTAGCCAACTTGGCTAAGCGCACTCGACTGGATAACCTTTAGCATGCTCTCGACGAGCGCGCCCAGGAGCGGATCCATGAATACAGTCGACGACAGCTTTTCCTGCCTCCACCTAAGGTATACCGCACACTGATTCGTAATCTCACAGCCGCGGCCCGAATAGCAGAGTCCATCCAACCTTCCCAGTCGGAAGCTGGCAGAGGGCTGATGCAGATCCAGGCCCTGCTTAGGGCAGCAGGAGAGCAGAATACAGCAGTATCTCAGTCGTGAAATAGGATTCATAGCAGATCTGTTGTAGCGGACACGGTTCAGTCGGCTCGCAACCCAAGATCGCCTCCACGACGTGAAGGCCGTGGGTAGTATGATCATCCACTCGACCGTGACAATCATCGTCGAGGACCCACGCCTCCTCCGAGTTGTGCGTCATACGTACCTCGGCGGAATGATGATAGGCGGCGTCACAGTGGTGAGCGCAGGAATTCAGTCCACCCAAGGGAACCGGGCTTCGACACGAGGTCTATCCTCGTTCAAGGCCTGGTCAACCAGAACAGAGCACACAGAGAAGACCCTGGCAGAGACCGTCCAAGTGGCAGCCGAGTGCATGTTTCTGGTCCCGAGTGTTTTAGCAGAGCCATCAGGGCAGCAATGATACCTCCCAACTTCAAACTGGCATCCGGGGTCAGTAAGTTCACTGGTGAATCCAAGCCTGAAACTTGGCTTGAAGATTACCGAGTGGCTGTGCAGATCGGGGGCGGTAACGACGAGATAGCAATGAAGCATCTTCCACTCATGTTGGAAGGGTCAGCCCGAGCGTGGCTGACTCAGTTGGCTCTGGGCAGCATTCACAGTTGGGAAGAGCTATCCCGAGTGTTCGTGAGAACTTTCGAAGGCACGTGCAAGCGACCTGGAGGATTGCCTAAGTTGCAGCACTGCGTGCAGAAGCCGAATGAGACTTTGAGAGAGTTCATCCAGAGATGGTCCACCCTGCACCACACCATCGAGAATGTTTCAGAGCATCAAGCTGTGTGCGCCTTCAAGGAAGGCGTCAAATATAGAGAGTTGGTCTTGAAATTCGGTCGGACTGGAGATATGACTGGCTCGAATGATGGAAATAGCCACCCGGTACGCTAACGGAGAAGAAGAGGATCGACTCCGTAGCGGGAAGAGCAAACCAGTCGGGCAAGATACCAGTGGAGGTAACTCCAGTCGGAAGCAGAAGCGCAAGGTCGAGCCGGCAGCGCCCGGAGAGATTGCGGCAGTGAATCAAGGAAAGTTTAAGGGAAAACCTAAAGGGCCCTGGGCCCCTAATAAGGTGAAGGATAAGGAAGGGAATGACGTGATGGATTTGTCGTGCCACATCCACACGAAGAAAGATGAAGAAGGTAATCTGATGTACCCGAAGCATACCACCCGGCAGTGTCGACTCCTAATCCAGCAGTTCAGAGAGAAACAACCCACTGAAAGGGAGAAGGAGTCGGACCAAGGTGAAGATGAAGAGGAAGACAATGGTTATGCCAAAGTCAATTCCACACTGATGATATTCGCTGACGTTGAAAGCAAGAGTCGGTTGAAGGTCATCAACAGGGAGGTGAACATGGTCGCTCCCACGTCGACGACCACCTACCTGAGATGGTCTCAGACAGCCATTACGTTCGACCAGTCTGACCACCCTACTCGTGTGGCCACCCCTGGGAGGCAAGCTTTGGTAGTCGACCCTGTGGTTGGAGGCACTCGTCTGACTAAGGTACTGATGGACGGTGGCAGCGGTCTGAACATCCTCTACGCTGAGACTCTGAAGGGGATTGTCAGGACCCCGACTCAATGCCACATCGATCTAGCATGTAACACCTCATATCACTTTGCGGCCTCACGCACGGTATCCCCACGGGTGTCGCCTTACCTTTGCCCGGGACCGTTTGCGCCTTTTGGCACACGTATATGATGGTGTCGCTAGCATCCATATGATAAAGAGCCCGGGCTGACATGGCTAGTCGTAAACCCAAAGTGGCACTAACTTACAGGGACAGGCATCCATGACCCAGCATCGAACGTGTCGGTCATCAGCGAGTGAATCCAGGCTGTAGCACTGGGCTAACAGGACTCCGGTGAACCGGGCTGTAGCAGGCTAACAGGACTCCAGTATTCATCGCGTGACATTTCCCCGAAGGGACAGACACAGGATCGAAGAAGGACACATGTCGGCCAGCCTAAGTGTTCCGGAGCAGTAGCAAGCTACCAGGGCTCAGTGGAAGCACTAGGAGACATTTCCCGGTAAGAGAGGATACTAAGGATAAACAACTAGATAGTCAGATCCCACACATAGCAATACACATTACACGTACGCATAACATGCAAGTATGTGCTGTACAACATGGCATCACAACATAACTCAGCAACTCATATAGGTAAGGCTCAAAGAGCCATCATAGCATTTATTGCAAACAGGGGTCACAAGACCCATCCTACAGAGCATACAAGCAACAAGCGGAAGCATTACATGTCTGAGTACAGACATCTATAAATGAAGAAGGCTGAAAGCCTGACTATCTACAACGTCCGATCAAGATCGTAGCTGAGAGACAAGCTACTTGTCGAAGTCCATGAGAACACTAGTAAGACCGAAGTCTCTGCTGCAAAAACATAAATAAAGCAACATGAGTACAAAGGTACTCAGCAAGACTTACATCAGATCCTATCATACATGCATTTGTATCAAGAGGGTAATGTGGGGTTTAGTTGCAGCAAGCCAGCTTTGACTCTGTGGCTAGACTGTTCTACGACTACCAGAAACTCTGGAGGTGAGACAACGTACACGAGTCCACTAAGCACCACACAATACACTACTATGGACTCATCCCCGTCTCCCTACGAGAAGGCCATCCATAGCACTCACACTTGTCTTGAGCATTTTATAGTATCCACTTCAAGTTGTCTATGTACCATGTAAGCATCCAAGAAGTCCATAACCGCGGACCCGGCTATTCGAATAGATCATGTTAACCCTGCAGGGGTGTACTTCTTCACACACACGCTCTCGCCACTTACCGCCATGTACACGTCATGTATCTCGGCAACCTTCAAGCGGAAGCCTAGCGAGGGTGTCGGCCACGACCTGACTAACCACACAAGACTCTAGTCCAGGTTTATCGCCTATTCGGGTTCCATCCGCAAGGAGATCCGTCCGGGGTGTCGCTCACGGCCCCAAACGATGTGAGCAGGGTTCCCAAGCCCACCATCCGGGTGCCACTTGGTACACCGTGCCACCTGTGCCTAGTCTGTCCCAAGCCCACCCTGCCGGGTGCCACTCGGTAGAAAAATAGCACTACCTACAAACACCAGAAACTAGTTGCGACTCCTGGACAGAGACCAAGTTGGTTAATAAGTCGAGAGAGTCAATTAAGGATCCCAATGTGTGGTAGTATCGAGTCATTGGACAACATACATAGAACTCAGTGCTTAAGGACGGTTCCAATGAGACAACCCACCATGTACTCCTACATGGCCTC
Organism: Triticum dicoccoides; assembly: GCF_002162155.2. Lineage (NCBI taxonomy): Eukaryota > Viridiplantae > Streptophyta > Magnoliopsida > Poales > Poaceae > Triticum > Triticum dicoccoides. The sequence continues at coordinate 88,480,862 of NC_041389.1, forward strand.
TCACCGCTACCTTTACCAAATCGTGTTCACACACTTCACTCTCAGCATCAGAACATATCGTAACACTCCAATTCATTCCCAATGAATCAGACCTGACACACTCTAAGCAATAGCAGGCATAGCATGGTAGGAACACAACATGGCTCAATCAACTCCTACACATGCTAGTGGGTTTCAACTATTTACTGTGGCAATGACAGGTCATGCAGAGGAATGGGTTCAACTACCGCAGCACAAAGTAGCAGATGAATCGTTGTTGTCCTAATGCAATAACTGAGAGTAGGAGCGAGAGAGTAGGATTGTATCGGAATGAACAAGGGGGTTTGCTTGCCTGGTAGATCAACAGAGGAGGCACTGCTTCACAGACAGGTACTCTGGAACAGCTCCGGAGCAGGACCTATCGAGAAGGAACGGTGCCGGCAATCAATACACAACATATGCAACAATATGATGCATGAACATGGCATGAAGATGTGATGTTGTTTGAGCTAATGCAACTAGTAATCATTTGGTTTGAAGTCCATTTGAACCAAAGGTTCAAATGCATCTCCAAAGTAAGCTCTTATATATGCCATAATGTGTTTTCACCTATACAGCAAGTATAAGTTGGTTTGTCATGCATGAAACTAGTACAGATGGAAAGATTGCATTTTTCTGATAATTTTTCATATATAAATCATTTCAATGTGAGCTACGGTTGAATTTCTATGAATTTTTGAAGTTTAAATCAATTTCTGGAATTTCCTGAATTATTTTAAATCCAGAAATCAAATTATTGCGCCAGCATGACGTCAGCACGAGGTCAGCAGTCAACTGCGGCTGACTGGGGTCAAACCTGACGTGTGGGGTCCACACGTCAGTGACACTGGGGTTAACCCCGAGTCAAACCTGGGCTGATTAGCTTTGACTAAGCCCTGGGGCCCACTGGTCAGCGTCAGTAGGTGGGGATTAGTGCCTAATTAACAAAGCCACATCAGCCCGCCGGAGTTCTGGCCGGCGGCGACCAATAGCGCGGCGGCGACTCGCCGGACTTGCGCTACAAGTGGCGTTTGGTCGCACGAAGACCACCGGGGCATAGCCCGTCGTCGTCCGCAACCAGGGGAGCTGGTGGGGGGCTGCGGGGGCGCCGGAGCTCGCCGGAGCAAAGCTCGGGGCGGCGGCCGGAGTTCGGTGAAGAGGGACGGAGCGCTATGGTGCACGGGAGGAAGAGTGGGTAGGTGCTCTGTGTTCCTGGGAACGCGCCGAGGACGACAGCGTGCTCGGACGCGACGTGTGGGGGCTCTAGCCGCGGCGACCTCATGGCCGGCGGCGATGAGCTCTCGGGCTCGATGGAGCCCGCGGTTGGAGGAAGAAATCGGCATCGGGGAGGGGGAGGTTCGGTGCGGGGGCTCACAGCGAGACCAGCGAGCGCGAGGGCGAGGTCGGGGATGCCCGGTAGCTCCCGAATCAATGGCGAGGATCCACGGCGGCCGGAGGCGAAGATGGCGACGGCGACGGCTCCACATGGTGCTCCGTCTTGCGTGGATCGACGAGGAGGTAGAGGGGGTCGCGGCGGAGCTGGGGAGTGTGTTGGGGAGGCGAGGGGGAGGCGGTGGCTACGGCTACGGTGGACGGCGGCGATGAGCTCCGCTCGGCTGCGCGCGGGAGAGAGAGAGCGAGGGAGAGGAGAGGAAGAATCGGGGGAGAGTGAGAGGGTACGGGGGGGGGCGTGGCGACGTCCGGGCGTTCCAGGGCGACGAGGAGGGCGCCAGGCAAGCAGGGAGGCTGGTGGCGTGGCGCGGTGGCGCGCGCGCGCGCCGGGCACGCTCCCCTCCCTCTGTCGAGGACGAAGACAACAGAGGAGGAGGCGGGCTGGGCCGCCTGCTGCTGCTGGGCTGCACAGGGAGGAGGCCCAGGTAAGTCTCCCTCTTTTATTTTTTTGTTTTCTAATTTTCTGACATTTGTTTTGATTTAATTAAAATATTAAATCATTTAATTACCTTATGCCAATTTTTGCAGGAGCTAGCTATATTATTCCAGAGCTCCCCAACAGGTGGCATAATTTTTGGACATATATTAATATATATAACTAATATATTTCCAATGCAAATATTTATCGGATTAATCCAAATGGCCAAAATTAAATATCCATAAGCTCCTAAAAATATTGGTTTGATTTTTATCTCTGTCCAATATTTTCAGAGAGCAACATGAGCATTTTCTTGGCCCCTTTTGGAGAAATTTTTATTTGGGTCATTTTCAAAAATGATTCTGAGGGTTCCACCAATCCTCATTTCAAATTTAAATGAAATTTAAACATGATGCACAAATGACTAGCTAGTCTAGGTCATACCAGACTAGGGATGTGACAACTCGCCCCCACTTGAAAGAATCTCGTCCCGAGATTCAGGGGTCGATGGAAAGAAGGCGGGGTACTGCAGTCGAAGACGATCTTCTCGCTCCCAAGTAGCTTCTCTCTCGGAATGATGAGACCACTGAACTTTGAGAAACTTGATGTTCTGACGTCGGGTAACACGCTCGGCTTGATCAAGAATGCGAACCGGGTACTCTCGGTATGTGAGGTTATCTTGGAGATCAAGCGTTTCGTGGTCCACTCCGCGGATGGGATCCGAGAAGCAACGCCTGAGTTGAGAGACGTGGAAGACATCATGAACTCGAGAAAGATGTGGGGGTAGTTCCAACTGGTAGGCAACCTCTCCTCATTTAGCGAGAATACGAAAAGGACCAATGTAACGAGGAGCCAACTTGCCCTTGATACCGAAGCGATGGGTACCCTTCAAAGGAGTAACCCGAAGGTAGGCCTTGTCGCCAACCTCATAAGTTATATCCTTATGACGATGATCATACTGACTCTTCTGACGAGACTGGGCTGTTTTCAAATTCTCACGAATGATGCGAACTTGCTCTTCTGCCTCCTGGATCATATCCGGTCCAAAGAATTGTCTTTCACCGGTTTCTGACCAGTTCAAAGGTGTTCGACATCTTCGTCCATAGAGAACCTCAAAAGGAGCTTTCTTGAGGCTGGATTGATAGCTATTGTTATAAGCAAACTCGGCAAAAGGAAGACATTTCTCCCAATCCATACCGAATGAGATAACGCAAGCTCTGAGCATGTCTTCGAGAATTTGATTGACCCGTTTCACCTGACCACTCGACTGAGGGTGGAAAGCGGTACTGAAGGAAAGAGGGTTCCCATGGCAGTTTGGAAACTCTCCCAGAAATGAGAAGTGAAAAGACTGCCACGGTCTGAATTGATCTCTAGTGGAACACCATGGAGTGATACTATTCCAGAAATGTATAAGTCAGCAAGCTGACTAGCAGTGATACTCTCTCGAACAGGAAGGAAGTGAGCCACTTTGGAAAGACGATCAACGACTACGAAGATAGCGTTATTCCATCTCTTGGTCCTGGGAAAGCCGGTGACGAAGTCCATACCAACTTTATCCCATTTCCATTCAGGAATAGCTAAAGGATGAGGGTGCCAGCAGGTCTTTGATGCTCTGCCTTAACGCGACGACAAACGTCACATTTGGCAATGAACTCAGCGATTTCTCTCTTCATCCTAGTCCACCAGAACCTCTGGCGTAGGTCCTGATACATCTTAGTATTACCGGGATGAATCGTGAGAGGAGATTCATGCGCCTCCTTAAGAATCAATTGTCGAAGATGTTGCTTCTTGGGGACCACCAGGCGGTTCCCAAAGAAAACAACACCTCGAGCATCAACAGAGAAACTACCAGCAACTCCCTTCTTAACGTTATCCTTGATACGAGAAATACCCGTATCATATTGCTGGCTAGTTATGATCTGATCCTCAAGAGTAGGTTTCGCCACCAAGGTAGAAAGGAATCCGTGAGGAGCAATGTGAAGGTTAAGCTTACAGAATTCCTCATGGAGAAGGGGTTGGCCTTGCTGCAGCATGAGATTGTTGCAATAGGATTTACGGCTTAGAGCATCAGCCATGACATTGGCTTTGCCTGGGGTGTAGGTAATCCCTAGATCATAATCTGTGATTAACTCCAACCAACGTCGTTGCCTAAGGTTCAGATCCGGTTGGGTGAAGATATACTTGAGACTCTGGTGATCGGTGTAGATCTCGCAATGTTTACCAAGGAGGTAATGTCGCCAGGTCTTGAGTGCATAGACTACGGCTGCAAGCTCTAGATCATGTGTAGGATAATTCTCCTCATGTGAATGCAACTGTCGAGATGCATAGGCAATCACATGACGATCCTGCATAAGAATGCAACCTAGTCCCTGTCGTGAGGCGTCACAATAGATAACAAAGTCCTTTGTGAAATCCAGTGGCACAAGTATGGGAGCAGAAGTCAGGCGTCTTTTCAGTTCCTGAAAACTATACTCACACTGTGGGGACCACTCGAACTTTTTATCTTTCTTGAGAAGTTCCGTGAGGGGTTTGGCTACTTTGGAGAAATTTTCAACAAAGCGGCGACAATAGCTGGCTAGACCAAGGAAGCTCCTAACTTGTTTAACGTTTTCAGGTGGAGTCCAATCAAGAACGGCTTGAACTCTCTCGGGATCGACAGCAATGCCCTTACCAGAGATTACGTGGCCTAGGTAGGTCACTTCTGGCAACCAAAATTCACACTTGGAGAACTTGGCATAAAGACGGTGCTCTCTGAGTTTTTCTAACACAAGTCTAAGATGTTCGGCATGCTCTTCCTCGTTCTTCGAGTAAATAAGAATATCATCGAGGTAAACCACGACGAACTTATCTAAGTACTCCATGAAGATCGAATTCATCAAGCGGGAGAATGTAGCTGGAGCGTTGGTTAGACCAAAAGACATGACGGTGTACTCGTACTGACCATAACGAGTAACAAAGGCTGTCTTGGGAATGTCCCTGTTTCTAATCTTGATTTGGTGGTAGCCTAACCTCAAATCCATCTTGGAGAAGACTGAGGATCCAGCGAGCTGATCATACAGGTCGTTGATCCTGGGGAGCGGATACTTGTTCTTTATCGTGACCAAATTAACGGGACGATAGTCTACAACCATCCGGTCTGTACCATCCTTCTTCTTGACGAAGAGGACGGGGCAAGCCCAGGGAGAAGAACTAGGACGGATGAAACCTTTTTACAAGGACTCATCAAGTTGTTTCTTAAGCTCGGCTAGTTCTAAGGGTGCCATCTTGTAAGGTCTCCGGGAGATTGGAGCTGTTCCTGGGATAAGATCTATGACGAACTCTACATCTCTGTCAGGTGGAACACCTGGCAGTTCCTCTGGAAAGACATCCGGAAAGTCACGGACTACCGGGATATCTTCAAGGTCTGGAAGAGGGCTGGCATTAAGAGAATAGAGCTGACGCTTTGCAACTCTAGTGGAGACGGTGACTATCTTGCCAGATGGGTGTGTAAGCTGAACAGATCTGGTGTAACAATCAATCTTGGCATGATGAGCTGTCATCCAGTCCATACCCAAGATGATGTTAATATCTGAGGACTTGAGGGCTACAAGTGATGCAAGGAATACAAGTCTGTCAACAAGGATTTCGTTACCATGGCTTACACTAGAGGTTTGCCATTTGGATCCAGGAGTTTGGATGACTAGCGGAGTTGGCATATCACAAAATGACAGATTGTGCAAGTTAGCATAGCTTTCAGAAATGAAGGAGTGAGATGCTCCAGTATCGAATAGAACTGATGCTGGGTGACAATTGACAAGGAGTGTACCAAGAACGACATCCGGATCATCATGAGCGTCTTTAGCTGAGACGTGATGCACACGTCCACGTTCAGTGGGGGCTGACTTGACACTGATCATCTTGCGTGATGGCTTAACACAGCCAACAGTCTTCTCGGGCTGGGGTGGAGCATAACTAGTCTGAGAGCAGTCACGGGCATAGTGTCCTGGCTTCCCGCATGTGAAGCAAGTCCCTGAGGTTGGACGTGGACCCGCACTGACAAGCGGTCTACCAGTAGGCCTGGGTGAAACATATGACTGAGCTGGGTGAGGCACCACATGGGATGGCCTCGGTGCAAATCCGGAAGGAAGAGCGGAGTTTGGAACCCAAATCCGGCGCTTTTGAGAACTAGAACCAGAGGAGGATCCCAAATCACGGGTGTGCTTACGAGACTCCTCGTAAGTGAGCTGAGCTATCTCTGCATTAATGGCCTTGTTCACAAGGGCTTGGAATGTATCACAATGATGTAGGTGGAGATCACGACGCAACTTGGGTTTGAGACCCTTCCGGAACCTAGCTTGCTTCTTGGTGTCCGTGGACACTTCTTCTGTGGCATAGCGGGCAAGGTTCTCGAACTCTCTGCTATAAGCATCAACAGCCATCTTACTCTGGGTGAAACTACAGAACTCTTCTCTCTTGCGATCGATGAGGGCTTCAGGAATGTGATGCTCGCGAAAAGCCTCAGTGAAATCTCTCCAGGTAGGAATCTGGCCAGCTGTAAGCATAGCCTCATAGTTCTGCCACCAAAGACTAGCAGGACCTTCCAGGTGATATGTGGCATAAGTGACCTTGTCATCTTCAGCTACGTTCGCGGAACGCAGCTTATGGGTGATGCTACGGAGCCAGTCATCTGCATCGAGTGGCTCGATGGAATGATGAAAGGTAGGTGGGTGCAAGCGAATGAAGTCATGAATGGTCGCAGACTTATTGGACTGACGTGCGGTGTTCTCCTCGATGCGTGCCAACAAACGGTTAGACTCACGCTTTTTCCTCTCCATCTCTAACATGAACTCTGTCAACGAAGGTGGGTCGGGAGGATCCTCATTCCTACCATCTCCATGGTTCTGGCTACGAATAATAGAACTTGATGACATCCTGAGAAACGAAACCAGGGATGGAGTCAGCATCAACTATCGACTGTAGAATGTAGGACAAGGAATTAGTATCTCTCGAACTCCTAGGGAAATTTCGGCAGCATAACGGCAGTAAAATGCTCAGAATGAGACATCCTACTAAAAATGGGGTGGTAACATACTCATCAACATTACTCAAGGTTCTGAGATCATACTAAACAGACTACACCGGAAATACTCAAAACTGGGGTATGACTCTGATCAACCAATCCTATGGGACTACGGAGTAGTAACACGTGATCCTGATAGACGGAAGAGAAAGCCTAGTTCCTTAACCCCGCAGGAAAGATAGGATGACTCAGATCAGAAGGCCATGAGGTATAAGGAGTAAAAAGAGCCTTACGTTCCAACCCACAATCAATTCCCTTACATAACTAAAGATTTTCTAGACTCAACTTCGACCAGTTTGGCTTGGTAATCCTACAGGCAGTCAGGCTCTGATACCAACGCTGTCAGGACCCCGACTCAATGCCACATCGATCTAGCATGTAACACCTCATATCACTTTGCGGCCTCATGCACGGTATCCCACGGGTGTCGCCTTACCTTTGCCCGGGACCGTTTGCGCCTTTTGGCACACGTATCTGATGGTGTCGCTAGCATCCATATGATAAAGAGCCCGGGCTGACATGGCTAGTCGTAAACCCAAAGTGGCACTAACTTACAGGGACAGGCATCCATGACCCAGCATCGAACGTGTCGGTCATCAGCGAGTGAATCGAGGCTGTAGCACTGGGCTAACAGGACTCCGATGAACCGGGCTGTAGCAGGCTAATAGGACTCCGGTATTCATCGCGTGACATTTCCCCGAAGGGACAGACACAGGATCGAAGAAGGACACATGCCGGCCAGCCTAAGTGTTCCGGAGCAGTAGCAAGCTACCAGGGCTCAGTGGAAGCACTAGGAGACATTTCCCGATAAGAGAGGCTACTAAGGATAAACAACTAGATAGTCAGATCCCACACATAGCAATACACATTACACGTACGCATAACATGCAAGTATGTGTTGTACAACATGGCATCACATCATAACTCAGCAACTCATATAGGTAAGGCTCAAAGAGCCATCATAGCATTTATTGCAAACAGGGGTCACAAGACCCATCCTACAGAGCATACAAGCAACAAGCGGAAGCATTACATGTCTGAGTACAGACATCTATAAATGAAGAAGGCTGAAAGCCTGACTATCTATAACGTCCGATCAAGATCGTAGCTGAGGTACAAGCTACTTGTCGAAGTCCATGAGAACACTAGTAAGACCGAAGTCTCTGCTGCAAAAACATAAATAAAGCAACATGAGTACAAAGGTACTCAGCAAGACTTACATCAGATCCTATCATACATGCATTTGTATCAAGAGGGTAATGTGGGGTTTAGTTGCAGCAAGCCAGCTTTGACTCTGTGGCTAGACTGTTCTACGACTACCAGAAACTCTGGAGGTGAGACAACGTACACGAGTCCACTAAGCACCACACAATACACTACTATGGACTCATCCCCGTCTCCCTACGAGAAGGCCATCCATAGCACTCACACTTGTCTTGAGCATTTTATAGTATCCACTTCAAGTTGTCTATGTACCATGTAAGCATCCAAGAAGTCCATAACCGCGGACCCGGCTATTCGAATAGATCATGTTAACCCTGCAGGGGTGTACTTCTTCACACACGCTCTCGCCACTTACCGCCATGTACACGTCATGTATCTCGGCAACCTTCAAGCGGAAGCCTAGCGAGGGTGTCGGCCACGACCTGACTAACCACACAAGACTCTAGTCCAGGTTTATCGCCTATTCGGGTTCCATCCGCAAGGAGATCCGTCCGGGGTGTCGCTCACGGCCCCAAACGATGTGAGCAGGGTTCCCAAGCCCACCATCCGGGTGCCACTTGGTACACCGTGCCACCTGTGCCTAGTCTGTCCCAAGCCCACCCTGCCGGGTGCCACTCGGTAGAAAAATAGCACTACCTACAAACACCAGAAACTAGTTGCGACTCCTGGATAGAGACCAAGTTGGTTAATAAGTCGAGAGAGTCAATTAAGGATCCCAATGTGTGGTAGTATCGAGTCATTGGACAACATACATAGAACTCAGTGCTTAAGGACGGTTCCAATGAGACAACCCACCATATACTCCTACATGGCCACTCACCGCTACCTTTACCAAATCGTGTTCACACACTTCACTCTCAGCATCAGAACATATCGTAACACTCCAATTCATTCCCAATGAATCAGACCTGACACACTCTAAGCAATAGCAGGCATAGCATGGTAGGAACACAACATGGCTCAATCAACTCCTACACATGCTAGTGGGTTTCAACTATTTACTGTGGCAATGACAGGTCATGCAGAGGAATGGGTTCAACTACCGCAGCACAAAGTAGCAGATGAATCGTTGTTGTCCTAATGCAATAACTGAGAGCAGGAGCGAGAGAGTAGGATTGTATCAGAATGAACAAGGGGGTTTGCTTGCCTGGTAGATCAACAGAGGAGGCACTGCTTCACAGACAGGTACTCTGGAACAGCTCCGGAGCAGGACCTATCGAGAAGGAACGGTGCCGGCAATCAATACACAACATATGCAACAATATGATGCATGAACATGGCATGAAGATGTGATGTTGTTTGAGCTAATGCAACTAGTAATCATTTGGTTTGAAGTCCATTTGAACCAAAGGTTCAAATGAATCTCCAAAGTAAGCTCTTATATATGCCATAATGTGTTTTCACCTATACAGCAAGTATAAGTTGGTTTGTCATGCATGAAACTAGTACAGATGGAAAGATTGCATTTTTCTGATAATTTTTCATATATAAATCATTTCAATCTGAGCTACGGTTGAATTTCTATGAATTTTTGAAGTTTAAATCAATTTCTGGAATTTCCTGAATTATTTTAAATCCAGAAATCAAATTATTGCGCCAGCATGACGTCAGCACGACGTCAGCAGTCAACTGCGGCTGACTGGGGTCAAACCTGACGTGTGGGGTCCACACGTCAGTGACACTGGGGTTAACCCCGAGTCAAACCTGGGCTGATTAGCTTTGACTAAGCCCTGGGGCCCGCTGGTCAGCGTCAGTAGGTGGGGATTAGTGCATAATTAACAAAGCCACATCAGCCCGCCGGAGTTCTGGCCGGCGGCGACCAATAGCGCGGCGGCGACTCGCCGGACTTGCGCTACAAGCGGCGTTTGGTCGCACGAAGACCACCGGGGCATAGCCCGTCGTTGTCCGCAACCAGGGGAGCTGGTGGGGGGCTGCGGGGGCGCCGGAGCTCGCCGGAGCAAAGCTCGGGGCGGCGGCCGGAGTTCGGTGAAGAGGGACGGAGCGCTATGGTGCACGGGAGGAAGAGTGGGTAGGTGCTCTGTGTTCCTGGGAACGCGCCGAGGACGACAGCGTGCTCGGACGCGACGTGTGGGGGCTCTAGCCGCGGCGACCTCGTGGCCAGCGGCGATGAGCTCTCGGGCTCGACGGAGCCCGCGGTTGGAGGAAGAAATCGACATCGGGGAGGGGGAGGTTCGGTGCGGGGGCTCACAGCGAGACCAGCGAGCGCGAGGGCGACGTCGGGGATGCCCGGTAGCTCCCGAATCGACGGCGAGGATCCACGACGGCCGGAGGCGAAGATGGCGACGGCGACGGCTCCACGGGGTGCTCCGTCTTGCGTGGCTCGACGAGGAGGTAGAGGGGGTCGCGGCGGAGCTGGGGAGCGTGTCGGGGTGGCGAGGGGGAGGCGGTGGCTACGGCTACGGTGGACGGCGGCGATGAGCTCCGCTCGGCTGCGCGCAAGAGATAGAG
>NC_041389.1:88491997-88496770 GCF_002162155.2 Triticum dicoccoides
GTCCGGGCGTTCCAGGGCGACGAGGAGGGCGCCAGGCAAGCACGGAGGCTGGTGGCGTGGCGCGGTGGCGCGCGCGCGCGCCGGGCACGCTCCCCTCCCTCTGTCGAGGACGAAGACGACAGAGGAGGAGGCGGGCTAGGCCGCCTGCTGGCTGGGCCGGCCTGCTGCTGCTGGGCTGCACAGGGAGGAGGCCCAGGTAAGTCTCCCTCTTTTATTTTTTGTTTTCTAATTTTCTGACATTTGTTTTGATTTAATTAAAATATTAAATCATTTAATTACCTTATGCCAATTTTTGCAGGAGCTAGCTATATTATTCCAGAGCTCCCCAACAGGTGGCATAATTTTTGGACATATATTAATATATATAACTAATATATTTCCAATGCAAATATTTATCGGATTAATCCAAATGGCCAAAATTAAATATCCATAAGCTCCTAAAAATATTGGTTTGATTTTTATCTCTGTCCAATATTTTAAGAGAGCAACATGAGCATTTTCTTGGCCCCTTTTGGAGAAATTTTTATTTGGGTCATTTTCAAAAATGATTCTGAGGGTTCCACCAATCCTCATTTCAAATTTAAATGAAATTTAAACATGATGCACAAATGACTAGCTAGTCTAGGTCATACCAGACTAGGGATGTGACAGGGATGGGCATTCCGATGTCCAAGCTTAGCGAGAGCAATATGAGTTTTCATGGTGTTATTCCTGGGAAGAAAGCCGAGTCACTCAGACAGATCGCCCTCGACATGGTTTTCGGTGACTCAAAGCATTACCGTAAGGAAAATTTGACATTTGAAGTCGTGGATTTCCAGAGTGCCTATCATGCCATTTTGGGTAGGCCAGCCTATGCACGCTTTATGTCTCGACCATATTATGTGTACCTCAAACTAAAGATGCCTGGCCCCAAAGGCGTGATCACAGTTACAGGCAATCGACAGAAGGCTGAGGAGTGTTTCCAGAAAGGCTCCAAGATCGCCGATGAGCAGATGGCAGCAGTTGAGCTCCAAGAATATTAGAAGAACGCGGATCCGAGTGATCTGCTCAGAGCCAAGAAACTTGCCATAGATTCTGCATTCCCATCGACTGGTGAGACGAAGCCAGTTCATATTCACCCGATGGATCCTAGTGCCGCACCGACCCATATATCAACGACACTCGACAGCAAATAGGAAGAAGCGCGCGTCCAGTTCCTCCGCGAGAACTGGGACATCTTTGCATGGAAACCTTCTGACATGCCGGGTGTACCTAGAGGACTGGCCGAGCACCGTTTGCGTGTCGACCCCAAAATAAAACCCGTCAAAGAACATCTTCGGCGGTCCACCGTGCAGAAGAGGAAAGCAATCGGCGAAGAAGTGCTCGACTGTTGGCAGCAGAGTTCATCCGTGAAATCTACCACTCCGAGTGGCTAGCCAATGTAGTCATGGTTCCTAAGAAGGATAATTCACTTCATATGTGCATTGATTTCAAGCATATCAATCGGGCCTACCCGAAAGATCACTTCCCTCTCCCTCGCATCGATCAGATTGTTGATTCGTCTGCAGGGTGTGAACGCTTGTCTTTCTTAGATACATATTCCGGATACCATCAGATCCGACTGTATGGTACCGATGAAATAAAAACAGCCTTCATCACCCCATTCGGGTGCTTTTGCTATGTCACCATGCCTTTTGGTTTGAAAAATGCTGGAGCCACATTCATGAGAATGATTCAGAAGTGCCTGCTCATTCAAATCAGTTGGAATGTGGAAGCGTACATGGTTGACATTGTGGTCAAGTATCGCAAAGGTTCCGACCTATTGACTGACCTTACAGAAACCTTTGCCAACCTCAGAAGATATGATATCAAGCTTAATCCGTCAAAATGCACGTTCGGAGTTCCAAGAGGAAAGTTACTCGGTTTTCTTGTTTCCGAACGAGGGATCGACGCCAATCTAGAGAAAGTTGATACCATCCTCCGAATGAAACTCCCCGTGCGAGTGCATGACATTCAGAAGCTGACTGGTTGTTTGGCCGCTCTGAGTCGATTCATTTCCCGTCTCGGTGAAAAGGCCTTGCCTCTTTACCGATTGATGAAGAAGTCTGATAAGTTCGAGTGGTCTGATGAAGCTGAAGCAGCGTTTGCAGAACTCAAAACCCTGCTTTCCACCTAGCCGGTGCTCGTTGCGCCAATCAGCAAGGAGCCTTTACTACTCTACATTGCAGCCATTGGACAAGTTGTCAGTACAGTACTCACGGTCGAGTGGGAAGAAGAAGGAAAAGCCTACAAGGTTCAACGCCCAATCTATTATCTCTCTGAAGTTTTGACTCCATCCAAGCAACGATACCCGCATTATCAGAAGCTTGTCTATGGAATATACATGACCATGAAGAAGGTTGCGCATTACTTCTCTGACCACTCCATTACAGTCGTCAGCGATGCGCCACTATCCGAAATTCTGAATAACAGAGATGCAACTGGTCGAGTGGCCAAATGGGCGATTGAACTCCTCCCTTTAGATATAAAGTTTGACGCAAAGAAGGCCATCAAGTCCCAAGCAATTGCAGATTTTCTGGCCAAGTGGATTGAACAGCAATTGCCGACTCAAGTTCACTCGGAACATTGGACTATGTTTTTTGATGGCTCCAAGATGCTTAATGGTTCAGGTGCTGGAGTAGTTTTGGTATCCCCCCACGGAGACAGGCTTAGTTAGTTCTCCGGATTCATTTTAATTCCTCCAATAATGAAGCCGAATATGAAGCACTTCTATACGGGTTGCGTATGGCCATTTCACTCGGCGTCTGCCGCCTTATGGTCTACGGCGATTATGATTTGGTGGTTAACCAAGTCATGAAGGAATGGTATGTCAGAAGCCCGGTCATGACCGGTTATTGCAATGCAGTGAGAAAGCTGGAGACGAGGTTTGAAGGTTTGGAGCTCCACCATATACCCCGACTGAAAAATCAAGCTGCAGATGAGTTGGCCAAGATAGGCTCAAAGAGAGAGGCTATTCCCAGAAACGTGTTTCTGGAACATATCCATTCACCTTCGGTTCAAGGAGATCCTTTCACCGAAGAGTCACCGCAGCCCAAGAGTGCCATAGATCCGACTGAAGTCGAATTCCCGGCCGTGGTCGACTTAATCATGGAGGTTTTGGTCATCACTCCTGACTGGACAGTACCATACATCGCATATATTCTTAGGAAGGAACTCCCAGAGGATGAAGAAGAAGCTCAATAGATCGTCCGACGGTCTAAAGCCTTTACTGTGATAAGAGGAAAGTTGTTCAGAGAGAGTGTAACTGGAGCCTGCCAGAAGTGCATCACGCCAGAAGAAGGCCGAATGATCCTTAACGATATCCACTCAGGGACCTATGGTCACCATGCGTCCTCTCGGACCATCGTAGCCAAAGCATACCGAGCCGGGTTTTACTGGCCCCACGCTAACGAGATGGCAAAGGAAATAGTGGACAAGTGTGAAGGTTGTCAGTTTTATTCCAAAATGTCTCACAAACCTGCGTCAGCTCTGAAGACTATTCCACTCGTTTGGCCCTTCGCCGTTTGGGGATTGGACATGGTAGGACCTCTGAGGACAGGCAGGAGTGGATTTACTCATGTGCTGGTAGCAGTCGACAAGTTCACCAAATGGATCAAAGCCAAGCCCATTAAGAGCCTTGAAGCGAGCACAACCATTAGTTTCGTCAGAGAACTTATATTCAGATACGGCGTCCTGCACAACATCATCACGGACAATGGCTCAAACTTCAATTCTGAAGAGTTCAAAGTTTTTTGCGCCTCCCAGGGCATGAGGATCAATTATGCTTCAGTCGCCCATCCCCAGTCGAATGGACAAGCTGAGCGAGCGAATGGATTGATTCTCAAAGGGCTGAAGCCTCGGCTAATGCGTGACCTCAAGCACGCGGCAGGGGCTTGGGTCGACGAGCTCCCATCGGTGCTTTGGGGGCTGAGGACAACCCCCAATCGGTCGACTAGATGGACTCCATTCTTTCTTGTCTACATAGCTGAAGCCGTTTTGCCGAGCGATTTGCTCCACAACGCTTCCTGAGTCGAACTCTTCTCTGAAGAAGAAGCATAGCAAGCTCGACAAGACGCAGTCGACCTCTTGGAGGAGGAGAGAGAGATGTCTTTGATTCGGTCGACCATTTATCAGCAAGACTTACATCGATTCCACGCCAAGAACGTAAGGCGTCGTGCATTCCAGGAAGGGGACTTGGTCCTCCGAGTGGATCAACAAAGGCCACACAAGCTCGCCCCCGCTTGGGAAGGCCCTTTCTTCATCACCAAGGTGCTCCACAATGGAGCATACCGTCTCTTCAATGTCGAACACAATAGAGATGAGCCGCGGGCCTAGAATGCGGATCTGCTCCGCCGTTTCTATTCTTAAATAGTTAAACTGATCGGATGTAATAAGGAACACCTGTTAGCTTAATTATCAAAAGACATAATTTACTCCTTCCGAGTGGTTGTTGTTTATTTCTTTTGTGTATGCTACTTTAGCCGCGAATCTATTTCGCCTGAACCTAAGTGACAAAAATCCTACCAAATGATGAGTCTGCCTCTCACTCGGAGGCTTAGCTGCAGCCCAGTGCTCGCCTAAGTGACAAAAATCCTACCGAGTGATGAGTTTGCCTCTCACTCGAGGGCTTAGCTGCAGCCTAGTGCTCGCCTAAGTGACAAAAATCCTACTGAGTGATGAGTCTGCCTCTCACTCGGGGGCTTAGCTGAAGCCCAGTCCTCGCCTAAGTGACAAAAATCCTACTGAGTGATGAGT
>NC_041389.1:88497403-88520022 GCF_002162155.2 Triticum dicoccoides
AGCCCAGTGCTCGCCTAAGTGATAAAATCGTACTGAGTGATGAGTCTGCCTCTCACTCGGGGGCTTAGCTGCAGCCCAGTGCTCGCCTAAGTGATAAAAATCCTACCAAGTGGAGAGCGATCCTCCCACTCGGGGGCTTAGCTGCAGCCCAGTGCTCGCCTAAGTGATAAAAATCCCACCAAGTGGAGAGCGATCCTCCCACTCGAGGGCTTAGCTGCAGTCTCGTACTCGCCTAAGTTCGAAAAAATCTCACCAAGTGAAGAGCAATCCTCTCACTCGGGAGGCTGAGCCGCAGTCTCGTACTCGCCTAAGTTTCGAAAACCTTACCCAACCGGTCGACTAGAACGTCAAGACCATTGGTGAGTGCCTTGCTGATGAGCTGATCAATGCTACTCAAAGGTTGCTCGATCAGGCGACTGGCCATCCTTCTCCAGAAGCTGAGTACCTTGCTGATGAGCTGATCAATGCTACTCAAGGATCACCCAACCGGTCGACTGGAACATCAAGACCATTGCTGAGTACCTTGCTGATGAGCTAATCAATGCTACTCAAGGATCACCCAACCGGTCAAATGGAACGTCAAGACCAATGCTGAGTACCTTGCTGATGAGCTGATCAATGTTACTCAAGGATCACCCAACCGGTCAACTGGAACGTCAAAACCATTGCTGAGTACCTTGCTGATGAGCTGATCAATGCTACTCAAGGATCACCCAACCGGTCGACTAGAACGTCAAGACCATTGCTGAGTGCCTTGCTGATGAGCTGATCAATGCTACTCAAAGGTTGCTCGATCAGGCGACTGGCCATCCTTCTCCAGAAGCTGCATTAAGCAAACGGGCAATAATTCGATAGAAAAGCGAATTTCATTCGAAGACAGACGCAATGTGTGAGGTGATAAATCCGAAGTTTCTTAGCCGCAAAATAAAGTGCTCGAACGTCGGGCCCGAAGGAGTTTTAACGATTACAAATCCACTCGGCATCCCGAGGCAAATAAAGCGGTGGCAAAATGTTTTTTAATCACTCAGCGGGAGGAGGACTGGCCGGGTCGCAGAAGCTGTCGAGGTCGATGCTGTCGGTGATGCGAGTGGCTGCTTCGAGGAAGGTGTCCATGAAGTCCTGGAAGGAGTGCTTCTTGGTGTTTGCCACTTTGAGGGATGCCATCTTGTCTTCCTTTGCCTCCTTGCAGTGCACTCTGACCAAAGACAAAGCAATGTCAGCACCGCAGCGGGCGGAAGATTTCTTCCACTCTTGCACTCGGTCTGCGATCTGATTTAGCCGAGTCATCAAGGACTCGAGGTCTTGAGACATTTCCACCTGAGGCCAGAGTTCGGCGTCCACTCAGACCATCGCCGCCTTCAGCCGAGCCAGATAGTCGACTGCACCATCCAAGCGCGATTCCAGTCGGAGCAAGTTCATCGCGGCTTCATCCTTCATGGGGCAGTTGATAGGGTCGAGACCTGTCTCAACCCGTCCAGTTTCGGCCTCGAAGTCCTGACTGAGTTTTGTTTCATCACAACAAACAATGAGTCGACAATATTGCAAATCTCAGTCGACGACAGTTATTTAACGGGACAGACATACCCTCAAGCTTCGGGACAAGCTTTGTCGCGAGTTGCTCTAAATGAGACTCTAGCTTGCCAGTCTTGGTCCTGAGGCCTTCGACTTCAGCGGTCAAGTTCTCCTTGTCCTTCCGCAGTTTCTTAGCTTCACGATTAGCATCCGAGACAGCCGTCTTCAACGTCGCGTTCTCATCCTCCAACTTGCCGACTGAAGCCAGCTTCTCGTCCGCAAGCTTCGTCTTCTCGCGCGCTTCCTTCTGAGCAGCTACAAGGTCCAGATCCTTCTGCTCTAGAGCTTCCTTCATCCTCTCTAAAGAAACAACACTCTTCAGACGATACTGGAGTTGGCGATTTTCACTACCCACATCTGCTTATGCGAACTCACTCGGTTCAAAGAGACTGAAAGAAAAGCCAGTGCCAAGTGTAAAGCTACAAAGCAGACAAAACGGCCGAGTGATTACCTCCCATGATGGCTGTTTCTTCTTGAGCTTTCTTCAGATTCTTCTTCGCAAGTTCGAGATCAAGTTCCACACTGATATGCTTCTTCTTTAATTCGGTGAGCCGAGCTCCAAGATCACAAGACCTCTGCAGACAGAAAGACAGACATATCAGTCGACACATACAAACAACAGTGAAAGAGAAGGTTTACTCTAAGACTACTGCCGAATAAAATATTCAACAGTAGTCTCGGGGACTACACCCATTGGGTGCACTCAGCGTGCCCCCACTGGATCAGATCCATACTCAGTAAAAAAACAGAGGCAGAATGATCCTAACTCACCAGACCTCAGTCGACTGCCAGCAGCCGACCGTGGTCTCGGGTACTACACCCAGTGGGTGCACTCGACGTGCCCCCACTGATTCGGAAAGTGCAAAATCAGAGATTTCTTGAGTTCTAAATGAAGGAACACCCAGTGGGTGATCAGATATAAAGCAACGTTCAAAAGTTCAGTCGGAAGTTTACTAACCTGAACATTGGTCTAAAGGGTAGTGCTGGCATTGTAGGCTATCTGACTAGCCTCATGCATCACCTTCACCTGCTCCATGACAAGATTTGCCTGGCGAAGAGCTTCCCTAGTGGCACTTGGCGAATCGTCCGAGGTTTGATATGTAGCAAAGAGGGATGGCTCCAAAGGAGTCAAAGTAGCAGCCGTGTCAGATGAATGGAGTTGCACCGGTGCAGCAGGCATCTGTGCAGTCGACCCCGACAGACGATCAGTCGTCAACGGGTCGGCAAATGTGACGTTAGTCCGAGCTGTCGCCTCAGGTGCCGGCGTCGACTGAGGGATTTGGACTTCAAGTCTCCTTCTGCTCGAACCTCCACTCTTCTTCTTCCTCTCTTGTGGGGGCACTTCTTCCTCCTTGTCATCAGGAAGCACAACGATATCTTGCGGAGCTGCATAAGAAGAGAAGCACCAAATTTTCAGTCAATCGACCACCCACTCAGTTGAACAGGACTGAGTTGAATGAACTTACCAGCCCGTGAGGTGGCTTCTTCGTCTTCTGGTGCCTTGTCAACGTCCATGTCAGTGGCAGCAGAGGTGGGGCTGAAAGGACACAAGAACTAGTCAGTCGGATCGGGAAAACCTTCAGTCGACTTACAGAAACGCAAACAAGATACCCACCCTGAGGCAACGGGGACGTCCATCTTGATGCACGGCAGCATCTTCCGGGTCTTGGAAGGGGCGACTTTAGGCTGCTTAGACACCTTCTCCGTCGGCTCCGGAGTCGACGTCCAAGTGCGCTTCTGGGTGGTGGTGTTGGGAGCCACACTCTTCACTCGACCACTGGATGGATCATGTTGCTGCTTGGATCGATGCTCGGAGCGCGGCGGTGAGTCGATCTCATCTTCCTCGTCCGACTCCTCACTCTCCTCCTCCTCCTCCTCTCCCGGGGACTCCCATTCGCCACTCTCCTCCGCGCTGTCCTCCCCCTCCTGGTCCTGCACCAAAGCCAGTTCACCGTTGGGCATTGAGTACATCTCTGTGAATACCTGCAAAGCAAATTAGCCAAGACAAGAGTCAGCCAACACCAAACACAGTAGGAATGCAAGCGGGAAATAGTTGGAACGGAGAAGGTAACTTGTCGGGTGGGTTGTCACTTCCGAAAGGGGCGACTCGCCTGGATCCTCTAGGGTTATCTTGATTTCCTGTGATACCCTTCAACCACAAAGCCACGGTGTCGAGTGACACTTCTTCTGGATGGACCCGAGTGGTGTCGCCCGGTCCAGAGTACAACCACATCGGGTGGTCATGGGACTAGAGAGGCTGGATACGCCGAGCGAGGAACACCTCCAGCAAGTCCAGGCCAGTGACACCATCATTAATGAGCTGGACCAGTCGGTCCTCTAACATCCTTGTCTCCATGGTCTCAGCAGCAGTAACCTTCAGTGGAGCAGGAGTCTGGACACGGTTGAATGAAAAAGGAGGAAGACCGGTCGACTGTTCCGGAGTCGCCACGTCCTGGCAATAGAACCAGGTCAATTGCCAGCCCCTGACGGATTCAGGGAGAATCATAGCGGGGAAAGCACTCCTATTCCTCTTTTGGATACCTAAACCCCCGCACATTTGGATAACGTGGGTTTTCGAGTCGCTCGACTTCGCCTTCTTAACCGATTGGGAACGAATGGTGAAGATGTGTTTGAAGAGACCCCAGTGCGGTCGACACGCTAAAAAGTTCTCGCACATCGACACGAACATGGCTAGATACGTGATGGTGTTGGGGGAAAAGTGATGGTGCTGTGCCTCGAAAAAGTTCAAAAACCCTCGAAAGAAAGGGTGCGGAGGAAGCGAGATGCCCCGGTCGACATGGGTGGCGAGCAAGACACACTCACCCGGTCGAGGTTGCGGCTCCGTCTCTCCCTTCGGCAGCCTCGCCGCTACCTCTGCAATCAGCCCGGTCTCCTCTAGCTCGGTCCGATTGTCACATCCCTAGCTTCTGGTACTGCATGGTGTTTGCATCTTGTTGCATCATGTCTAAATTTCTTTGAAAGTTGAATTGGGAATTGTTGAAACCCTAGCACCAAATGAATTCAACTAGGTTCAATAAAAATATCTTCAATGATCCCAAATGCCCTTTAGAAAAGTTCATGATTTTTGTTAAAGGTGAAAACCTCTACCAAAAATGATGCACATATTTCTAGGCCATTCTGGATTTTTGAATTAAATCTTATTGTATTTGACTTTGGGCATTTAAATACTATAAATAATTTAAATGTTCAAATAATGTTGGAACTATTTTTGGGCCACTGAAATAATTCAGCAAGTGTCCATGAATATTTTCAGGATTTTAGGAAATGCCTTGGTATTTTTCCTAAGCTCAAAACAGAGGCAAATAATTAGAAAACAAAAAAAATTAGAAAACAGAAGAGAGGGAGAGATTACCTGGCCTCACCTGAGCAGCCCACCTTCCTGTGCGGCTCAGCACCGCAGCTGGCCGGCCCAGCCAACTGGCCCAGCCCACCCCGCCGCCCGTCGTCTTCCTCGCGCCTACTGGCGTTGCGCGTGGCGCGCGCACAGCCGAGCCGCGGCCACCTCCTGCTAGCCACCCCGCAGAACCCCCTCGACCCCTCCCTCATCCTTACGCCTTGTCTGCTTCTCTTCCCCGCTCTTTTCGCTCGCGTCCGAGAGCGCTAACGAGCACCACCGTGTCCACTGGGCTCCCCTCGTCCCTCTGCCTGCTCCAAAGGATCCGCCTCGACCACCTCTTCCTCCTCGCCAAGCAATGCACCACGGGAGCCCTGCAGCGTCGTCCTCAAGCTCATCTTCAACCTCCGGCCGCCGGCAACCTCATCGTCGATTCGCCGCCGTCCGTGCTTCCCTGAGCTCGCGGACCTCACATGTGTGATCCCCGTGAGCCCCTGCCTCCTCTCCCCTCTCTCCCGTGCTCTTTTCCTTGCCATAGCCGCCGCTTCGCTGACGACCGAAACACGCCGCCGCCTGAGCCCCTCGCCGTCGTGGCCACAGTCATCGTAGCGCCCAACCGAGCACACCCACATCCTCACCGCACCGCATAGAAGCCGTAGGTGCCAACCCCGCATTGCCGCAGCCGTTGTAGCCTCGACCCCGAGCTCAACCGAGCTCCGGCAGCCGCCACGGTCGTCGGCGGCGACAACTCCGGCCACCCCAGCCTCTGCCACTGCCACCGTTGGATGCGCCACTCCACCCTCTTCCCGTAGCTGCTCCCTGCGCGCCAAAAGAGCCCCTGTAGGTGGTTCCAGACGCCCTTCACCGCGTCCGGCCTCGCTGGCGGCTAAACGCCGACGGGTTGACCGCTTTGACCGGCGAGGTTTGACCCCGTCTGTCCAGGGGTTTGACCCCTCTCTCTCTCACTGACATGCGGGCCCCGGCCCCTGTTAATTAGCTAAGTGTTAAAATTAACTTAAGTTAATCCCATAGTCACTGACGTGTGGGTCCAGGGACTAATTAGCCTAGATTAACTTTTAGTTAGTACTAACTAACCCTGTTAGCTGACTGAGTCACTGACTAGTGGACCCCACTGGTCAGGTTTGACCTGGACCGGCCCCGTTGACCTGCTGATGTCACACTGACGTCAGGCTGACGTAGTAATCCTTTTCTGGAATTAGTTTAATTCTATTTATTTAGGAAATTCCAGAAAATAGTATAAACTTCTAAAAATCATAGAAATTCAACCGTAACGCCAAATGAAATAATTTATATATGAAAAATGATCATAAAAATCCAATCTATTCATCTGTACTAATTTCATGCATGATAGAACAACTTATGACTACTGTTTAGTACAAATCATATGAATAGCATTTAAATAACCACATGTGGAGTTTGAATTTGAACCTTGGATTCAAACCAACTCCATTTAACCTGCTGCTAGTTGCACTAGCTCAAACCACATCATATTGCCATGTCATGATAATGCATCATATTGTGCATTGCATTGATTGCGTTCTTCCTTGTTTGCCGATATTTGTCCCCTCTCGGTAGACGTGGTTTGGACGAAGAGTTCGATGACACCGATGAAGAAACTATATTATCTTTAGAAGTGCCAGGCAAGCAAAACCTCCTTGTTCATTCCGATACAATCCCATTCTCTCGCTCTTGCTCTCTTTTACTGCATTAGGACAACAACGATTCAACTGTTACTTGCTGCGGTAGTTGAACCCCATCATCCTCTGCATGACCTATCATTGCCACAGTAAATAGATGAAACCCACTAGCATGAGTAGGAGTTGTTTGAGCCCTGTTGTGCCTACTCATTCATGCTTGTTTGTCATGCCTGCTACTGCTTAGAGTTGAGTCAGGTCTTATTCATCGGGGATGAATCAGAGGTGTGTGAACATGTCCTACTGTGTGAGAGCTAAGTGTGTGAACACGATTTGGTAAAGGTAGCGGTGAGAGGCCATGGAGGAGTACATGGTGGGTTGTCTCATTGAAACCGTCCTCAGGAACTGAGTTCTGTGTTTGTGATCCATGAACAGTTACTACCACACATTGGGCTCCGGGCACTCCAAGCTCTCTCGACTTATTAATCAACTTGATCTCTGTCCAGGAGTTGCAACTAGTTTCTGGTGTTTGTAGGTAGTGTTAGTAGTCTACCAAGTGGCACCCGGTACAGGTGGGCTTGGGACAGACTAGGCACCATGGCACGGTGTACCAAGCATAGATCCACCCGTCGAGGTGGGCTTGGGAACCCTGCACACATCGTTTGGGGCCGTGAGCGACACCCCGGTCGGATCTCCTTGCGGATGGAACCCGAATAGGCGATAAACCTGGACGAGAGACTTGTGTGGTTAGTCAGGTCATGGCCGACTCCCTCGCCAGGCTTCCGCTTGAAGGTTGTCGAGATACACGAGGTGTACATGGCGGTAAGTGGTGAGAGCGTGTGTGAAGAAGTACACCCCTGCAGGGTTAATATGATCTATTCGAATAACCGTGTCCGGGGAAAAGGACTTCTGGGTTGCCCGTACAGTTCATAGACAAGTGAAAGTGGATACTCTAAAATACGCAAGATAAGCGTGAGTGCTATGGATGTCGTTCTCGTAGGGAGACGGGAGCGGATCCATAGTGGTGTATTGATATGGTGAATATGTGGACTCGTGTGCGCCACCTCAAAAGAGTTACTTGCAGTCGTAGTTTAGAATAGCCACCGAGTCAAAGCTGGCTTGCTGCAGTTAAACCCCACCATCACCTTTGTTGATAATGATGCATATGTAGTTAGTTCTGATGTAAGTCTTGCTGGGTACATTTTTACTCATGTTTGCCTATTTTATGTTTTTGCAGAGAGACTTCAGTCTCGCTAGTAGTTCCGCTTGGACTTCGACGTTTAGCTTGTTACCTCAGCTACGATCTTGTGCCCTCGGCAGGATCTAGTATATAGTCAGGCTTCTCAGCCTTTTTCATTTATAGTTGTCTGTACTCAGACATGTTGAGTTTCCGCTTGTGCTTTGATTTGTGTGCTCTGAATGTTGGGTCATGAGACCCATGTTTGTAATATCCCACTCCTCGGGGCCTATTGAATAAAATACTTGAGTTGTAGAGTCATGTTGTGATGCCATGTTGTATTTGCACATATCGAGCATATTGTGTGTATGTTATTGAAATGCTTGGTATGTGTGGGATCTGACTATCTAGGTTGTTTGTCCTTAGTAGCCTCTCTTACCGGGAAATGTCTCCTAGTGCTTCCACTGAGCCATGGTAGCTTGCTACTACTGCGGAACACTTAGGCTGGCCGGCATGTGTCCTTCTTCGTTCCCGTGTCTGTCCCTTCGGGGAAATGTCATGCGATGAATACCGGAGTCCTGTTAGCATGCTACAGCCCGGCTCACCGGAGTCCTGCTAGCCCAGTGCTACAGCCTGGATCCACTCGCTGATGACCGACACGTTCGATGCTGGGTCATGGATGCCTGTCCCTGTAAGTTTGTGCCATGTCAGCCCGGGCTCCTTATCATATGGATGCTAGCGACACTATCATATGCGTGTGCCAAAAGGCGCAAACGGTTCCAGGCAAAGGTAAGGCGACACCCGTGGAATACCGTGCGCGAGGCCGCAAAGTGATATGAGGTGTTACATGCTAGATCGATGTGGCATTGAGTCGGGGTCCTGACACAGATCCTCCTGCCGGATTGAAGACCGGATCCAATCGCCTTGGATCCAGCCTGGCGGCAACCCCGAGCGCGATGACGATCGACGGCATGGTTTCTTGCCCTTCGCCGCCCCTGTCGCCTTCTTGGCACGCTCTAGCGCCGCCGTCTTGTTCTTCACCATGGTGGGAAAGCGGCGACGTCGGAGGCGGAGGCGCTTGGTACGACGGAGGAGCAGAGAAGGGAGAAGAAGAAGCAGGCGTGCACAGTGCAAGCACCCCGGCCCCGTTGCCTTATAAAGGCTCACTTCCGAGTGACTAACGCGTGTGGCCGGGCAATCCCGTCAAATTCTGCTATAGTTGCGCGTAGCGAATGTGGCGAAAAAGGCGGCGCAATAATCGAGGCGTCTCGGCTCGTCCGGGTCCCCCTTTTTTCGGTGCCCTCCTACCCGCACGCGCCTCCGAAATTTCATATCCCGCAGAATCCGGGATTCCCCGTAGAAAATCTCACCCGAGATCTCACGCTCCCACACGACACTCGACGCATGAGGCCACCAGTTCAATTGACGACTTCCTAAATGGATCAAGGCAACCGAGTCGACTCCGAAGTATCAACGCAGGCGTTCCTTCTAACAGGAAACACTCGTGGAGACACGAAGCACAGGACAGGTCCAACGTTGTCTTACTTTCCTCTCACACCTTAATCCATTCGGGGGCTACTGACAAGGGTACAGACCCGGGGTAGGGTCATAGGCTCGACCTATATGTCCTACCCAAGGTCACTACCCTGGAAGATGGAAAGACCAAGAGTCAACAGAAGAGCACCAGTCTCGTACGTCGAGTGCAATCCACTCGATGCCCACACCACTCAACGATCATTACCTTTTGTCACTCGACCACAAGGAAGATCACTCGACCATATCAAAGACCAGAAGTCAGAAGAGCACACAACGGCCAGATATTTACTCCTTAGTCTTCATGAGCATTAAGAGTACTAAATGCTGGCATTACTAGTAATGCCCTTACTTTATGTACATTAGTTCCCTTGTAATGGAGGGGGGCTGGGGTCCTGGCGCACTCTATATAAGCCACCCCCTCCTCTGTCACAAGGGTTCGCACCCTCTGTAATTCAACACACATAATCCAATCGACCACCTCCGGGCACCAAGCCGTAGGGCTATTACTTCCTCCGAGAAGGGCCTGAACTCGTAAACATCGCGTGTACATCTTCGCCATAGCTAAGATCTCGCCTCTCCATACCTACCCCCTCTTTCTACTGTCAGACTTAGAACCACGACAGCGACGTCGATGCTGACAATGCGAAGCTCACGATCGCCACCACCAGGATTCTCCGGCTCACCCAGGCCGGTCTCACCCTCAAGATGATCGGGGTGGACTTCATCCGCCGCCGAATTGCTCCTTTGCACGATAAGGGGAGGCCGGCCTCGCTCTACATGAACACCACCGACATCATGAGGCTCCGTCTCGGCCTCGACAACAACCTGACGGTGCTGCAGCATGCCCATCTTTGCCAGCGAATCTTCCAGCTCGAGGTTGACAACGCGGGCGAGGTCGAGCGGTCCGGCAAGCTTGCCAGGGTCGCCGCGAAGGCCGGCAAGGTCGACATGGAGCCTATTTTCAAGCTACCGGCGGGGGTGGTCCCGCTGAGCAACAACTCTCGTCGGAACGAGATCATCGCCATGATGCCGCTCTTCAACATGCATGGCCTCGACCCGAACTGGGTTGAGCCGAACGAGCTCGTGGTGCAGGAGTTCTTCGACACTCTACACGAGATATACATCACCGACGAGCCACGGCTCATTCAGGACACCTCCCCGGCAGAGCTGGATTATATTGCCGCCAAGGTGGAGGAGGCGAGGCTTGCCGAGGAGGAGGCAAATCCCGTCAAGGTGGCTGGCAGTGCCGGCAGGGTGGTGGACAAGGCCGCAGCGGAAGCGGAGGAGAGGGAGCTCGCCCGGTGGGCTGCAGCCGCTGGGGAGGCCAGTGGTGCCGACACCGGGGCTCCCCTCGTTGAGGACGTCGTCGGCGGAGGAGGGCGAGGAGGAAAGAGTCGTGACCGCCGATCCCCTGATCACCGGAAAGAGGCGGGTCCTGCGGCGGGCCACCTCCGGCGAGCCAGTCCGTCCCGACCAGGCCGTGCAGCTGCGTCCAACCCAGGAGGCGTCCATGCGCTAGACGAGGGCGGTGACAATGAAGAAGGCGGCGAAAGCCGTGGCATCAAAGAAGAGGACACCTGCCTCTTCATCGTCCAGGCGCGTCCGGACGCCATCACCTCGCCCCTCGCCGGCAAACATTGGCATGGGGGTTGGAAATGATTTGTTTGATTTCGGGCCTCTCAGCCCGGTGCGGAAGAGGAAGACAATAGAGGAGGAGGAAGAGAATGAAGAGTAAGCCTATGCTTTCCCTCCCTCATTCCTTACACTCCTCCCCGATGGCGTTGCTTACTTGTCTTCATCTTGTAGGGATGTGGAGACGCTGGCCCAGAGGATCAAGAGGGTCAGGACTTCGACGAGCGGCCAACCCCCTGCAGGCACCTCCAGTACGCTAGTGGTGGTGTCAAGCAGCCCGGACAGCAGCCCCCGGCCCAGCCCCCAGCGTAAGTCCACCACCCGCCCTCTATCAACGTGCGACATGGTTGATGCTTCGGTGTTAACCGTGCTGTGGATGCAGGGGAGGAGCAGCAACAAAGGGAGCCACAGGGGGCCTCTCCGATCGTGCCGCCTCCGTCAAACACACCGCCCCAAGGGGCGTCCCCGGCAAGGACACCAAGCACCGAGGCCGTGCACACGGGGGAGGGGGAGGAAAAAGCAGGCGCCGGCGGCTTTGCCTCGATGCCGGACCTTGGAGGAGAAGGGGCTTCCGCCTCTCGGCCCGGCACGGGTAGGCTAGTCGCCCTTCTTTTCTATTTGTATCCTTCTTTTCCTCTTTTCCTCATCGGCTTTCGATCTTGGCTTCGCCCCATCTCTTCCTTGGCGTCCAGGCCCCTCTTCGGAGGACGTCGACACCACCATCAAGGACGTTGCCGCGGAGGCCACGGCGGAGGCGGAGAAGATTGCCGCTGAGGAGAGCGCCAGGGGTGCCGCCGAGGACGCCGCCAAGGGGTCCGCCGAAGAGGCCGGCAAGGGACCTGCCGAGGATGCCGGCAAGGCCGCTGCCGAGGAGGGGGCGTTCGATGACCTACCCTCCTCCTCTGCTGCCTCTGGCTCCGGCAGGTACCTAAGGGCCAGCGACGACCTCTTCGTCCACCTTCTTGGCGCGTCGAGCACCAGAGCTCCCTTCGAGGGAGAGGTGTTTGACGAGGAGGCGCTTGCCACCGCCGGGCTTGAGGTTGTCGACGAGCCGGGCGCTGGTGGCGCCGGCTCCCAGGAGGAGTAGGTGCTCCAGGCCATGGGCGCCATCTTCCGTAAGCTTTAGGCGCTCCACCGCGCTCTCCTGGACAAGGCCAAGTCCAGGATGGTGGTGGTGGAGAGGATGGAGGAGGCCTTTGGGGGGCGCGTCGCTGAGGCACAAGACAGGTTCCGCCAGGCTCAGGACGAGCTGAAGGCCGCCCAGGGTGAGCTGGCCAACCATGAGGTGGAGCTCGCCCTGAAGCTGGCCGACATTGAGAAGGCCCAGGAGATGGCGAAGAAGTTGGTCGATGAAGCCGAGGCCATCTGGTCCCAGCATGAGGCCGCCCTGAAGACCCAGGAGGAGGACCTTGCCGAGTGCGAGGAGAAACTTGCCGCCATGCTCCGCGGCAAGGATGAGGAGGTGGACAAGCTCGTCCTGCAGCGGACCCAGGAGCTGGAGCGGAGGCATTAGGAGGCATTCGATGCTCTGGCTCAGGCCCATGCCAGCAAGGTGAAGGAGCTTGAGGAGCAAGCTCTAAAGCTGGCCCAGGAGAAGCACACACTCAATGGTGCTCTGACGGTGGCGTAGGGCGAGGATATCAGCAAGTCTGGAGAGCTCTCTGAGGACAACGCCTCCAGCAAAGATCTCAAGCTGAAGCTAGGAGAGCTCGAGGAGACGCTGTCAAGGGCCATGACCCGGGAGGGTATCCTGGCCAAGGAGCTGGAGACGGAGAAGCAGCTGCTGAAGAATGAGACCACCAACCTCAAGGACTACAAGGCGGGCGAGAAGCGCTGGCTCAGGCGCCTTGCTGCCGTGGCTAACTCGGCCGCCGAGCAGCCTGGCATCATGGGGATGCCGGAGATGGTGTACGCCCCCGAAGCGAGCCTGAGCTCCAACCCCAACCTAACCATATACTTCGAGAAAGTCGTCGGCGAGCTGAAGCGGCTTCACTCCAACCGGGCGGCGTCCCTGGCCGAGGAATCCCTGATACTCTGCCGGGGGACCATGACCAGGGTGCTCACCAAGATCGCGCACTGGCACCCCGACCTCGACTTTGGAGCTGTGCTAAAGAGCTTGCCGGAAGGTGTCGACACCGCAGCGCTCATTGAGAGTATCCAGCCCATCCTCAGCCGCATCGACAAAATCAAGAGGGTGGAGGGCCAGCGTCGGGACTAGGCATCCCGTTCTCCGTCGCCGCTGCAGGTTCATGACCAAGACAAAGCTATCTTTAGTTAGAACCGCGGAGGCAATTTATGTAATATAACTCTGTGATGCCCCTGAAACTATGCATGTTATTTTCCTGTTCAATTTTCCTTTGTATGTCCACCCCACGTCAACTAGGTAAGCTTCCCGGCACGTAAACCTAGGGCGGCGTTTTGAGGACGGATCCTCATTGGCCTGCCGGGTGTGCTTGTTGCCGGACAAAGCACCTTGCCGCCCTTGGCGCGGCCGTTCGACCTGTCGAGTTTGACTCGAGTTAGGACCGGGAGTGTGGCCAATGGCGAAAGGCTACCCTGCCGCTCTTGACGCAGCCGCTTGAACTATTGAGCGGGCTCGAAACAGGACAAAGGCGTTGCCAATTGCAGGAGGGCCCCTCTGCGTACAGGCTTCCCATACATAGGCTAAACCGTCCAGGATAATAACCTTGTATTTAAGGAAACAGACTCAAAGTTCAGCATGACTTAGCTCTCTTGTTGCCACTCGGCGTCCTTCGTGCCAACGGGCAGTGTCGCCTTCTTGGTCACCTTCTCCGTAGGAGCCGTGGCAATGAAGAAAAACTAGGCCAACTACTGGACCAGATTCTCACAATAGCGCTCCCCTACCTGGCGCGCCAAAGATGTCGGTGGGAAACGACACCTATGGGATCACTGGAATCCCTTCTATGGTTGCGGGGCGCGGGGATCATGAGAAGAGCGGGACTAACAGGTGACACAAGGGGGATTACCCAGGTTCGGGCCGCAAAGATGCATAAAACCCTACGATCATGCTTCGGTGGATGTATTAGTGTTTTTGAGCTCCCGAACTAGCCCGGGGTGCTCAGGGGTTCAAAAAGCCAAATCCCTTCTCTGTGTGCCATGGGCCTCCTTTTATAGGCGAAAGGGGCTGCCACAGTGGCACACAAGAGGTGGAAAGTGATACAGTAGTGCGAGCTTATCGCCCATATTACAGGACAAGGGGCATTAAATGCAAGGCTTAGGTGTCCCTCCACTTTATCGGGGACGGGGGCGGGGCCCGTCCCGTCCGTCGCCGCCTCCCCTCGCTTCGACACGTGCCATGGCTAGCGATGCATGTGGTGCTATGTAGGCAGACAGGCAACTGAGGTGGCACGGTGGCGGAGCCTCCACAAAGGATCGCATGCTGCCACGCAGGTGCCTACCCAGCTGGTTGGGTTGGCAGCTGCATGCGAACGGCGGTGAAGACTTGGTTGGCGTGGGCCTGGCGGTGGCCCTTCTGGTGCGCTTGGCGAGGGCCTCATCGGGTGGCCCGGCAAGGGTCTTGCTGGGTAGCCCGGTGAGGGTCTTGCCGTGGCACGCTAGTTTCCCCGGCAAGGGACCTTGCCGGGGGGTCTCGTGGGTTTCTTCGGTGAGGATGCTTGCCTTCTTATCCTCATTTGGTCCTGTCTCTTCTTGGTCTTCACAAAGATCTGCATGCCACCACAGAGGTGCCTCCCGAGCCTTGCCCCAATGTGTTTGTCGAACATTGGTGGGCTTAAGGGTGGCTCACTTTGGTTGGTGCGGGCGAGCTGCCCTAGCAAGGGTCTTGCCGGGGTTGTTGAGGCTGCCCCGGCAAGGGTCCTTGCCGGGGGAACCTGCTACGCCCATCCAATCTTTGTGGTCTTGGTCCTTTATGTTGCTTCATTCACCTTGTGGCCTCGGCTTCTCTCCGGCTTCCCCTTCCTGCTGTGTCTGTGCGTGGCCGTGGTGGGAGGCTCTGACTGCCCGTGCACAAGTAAAGGGGTCAAAAGGAGAACCCCTACTTTTGCACACCGACACCCCTTGCCGGGGCAGCTCGCCCACACTAGCGGAGCGAGCCACCCTTGAACCCACGGCCTCCAATGTCAACAAACACGTTGGACCAGGGCTTGGGAGGCACCTCCATGGTGGCATGCAGATCTTTGTGAAGACATAGAAAGCTCACGATCAGATGAGGATTGGAAAGCAACACTCCCTGCCAAGATCCTTACCGAAGAAACCCACAAGACCCCCGGCAAGTTCCTTGCCGGGGACGCTAGCACGCCACAGCAAGACCCTTGCCGGGCCACCCGGCAAGACCCTTGCCGGGCCACCCGACAAGACCCCTGCCAAAGGCGACAGCAGGGCCACTGCCAGGCCCGCACCAACCAACTCCCCACCGCCGTTCGCATGCAGCTGCCAGCCCAACCAGCTGGGCAGGCACATGTGTGGCGGCATGTAGGTCTTCGTGGAGGCTCCGCCACCATGCCACCTCAGCTGTTTGCCTGCCTACATGGCACCGCATGCATCGCTGGCTAGGGCGCATGTCGAAGCGAAGAGGAGCGGCGACGGACGGGATGGGCCTCGCTCCCGTCCCTGATAAAGTGAAGGGACACCTAAGCCATGCGTTTAATGCACCTTGTCCTGTAATACGGGCAATAAGCTCACGCTGCTGTAGGCCTTTCAACCTCCTGTGTGCCACTGTGGCAGCCCCTTTTGCCTATAAAAGGAGGCCCATGGCATACAGGAAAGGGATTCGGCTCTTTCGAACCACGCAACACCCATAGCTAGTTCGAGAGCTCAAGAACACTCAATACATCCACCAAAGCAGGACTAGGTTTTTACGCATCCTCGCGGCCCGAACCTGGGTAAACAATCCCTGTGTCAACTACTAATCTTGCTCTTCTCACCACCCCGCGCCCCGCAACCGTAGTAGAGATTCTTGTGATCCTATAGGTGTCGTTTCCTACCGACAGATATGCATCTAATCTATGTGGATGAAGTTTGTGGATTATTTAAGCTTGCAGGTTTGCCCGAGGATGAAGTCAAGAAGAAGGTCTTCCCTTTATCTTTGAAGGGAAAGGCATTAACATGGTATAGGCTATGTGATGATATTAGATCATGGAACTACAACCGATTTAAATTGGAATTTCATCAGATAATTTATCAAAAGTTTTATCCTATGCATCTAGTTCATCATGATCGGAATTATATATATAATTTTTGGCCTCGTGAAGGAGAAAGTATCGCTCAAGCTTGGGGGAGCCTTAAGTCAATTTTATGTTCATGACCCAATCATGAGCTCTCAAGAGAACTTATTATTCAGAATTTTTATGCTCGATACTTTTTGTACTGGTTCTTTTATGAATAAGACTATTGAATTCAAATGGGATTTGTTGGAAAGAATTAAATGCAATTCTGAAGATTGGGAACTCGACGAAGGTAATCAGACAAGTATAAACCTTAAGTTTGATTGTGTTAAATCTTTTATGGATACCAATGCTTTTCGTGAATTTAGCACTAAATATGGACTTGACTCTGAGATAGTAGCTTCTTTTTGTGAATCATTTGCTACTCATGTTGATCTCCCTAAGGAGAAGTGGTTTAAATATCATCCTCCCATTGAAGTAAAAGTAGTAGAATCTATTAAAGTTGAAGAAGAAACTATTCCTTATAATGTTGATCCTATTGTTCCTACTGCTTATATTGAGAAACCACCTTTTCCTGCTATAATAAAGGATCATGCTAAAGCTTCAATTGTGGTTCATAAGAGTTATACTAGAACACCTACACCCCCTGAACAAATTAAAGTTGAACCTAGTCTTGCTATGGTTAAATATCTCTTGGTTGATAATATTGATGGGCATGTTATTTATTTTTGTGATGAAGCTGCAAGGATTGCTAAACCTCACATTAAAGATAAACATAGACATGTTGTTCGCATTCCTGTTGTTTCTGTTAAAATAGGAGATCATTATTATCATGGCTTATGTGATGTGAGTGCCAGTGTGGGTGCAATACCTTATACCTTATACCAAGAAATTATGAATGATATTGCACCTGCTGAGATAGAAGATATTGATGTTACTATTAAGCTAGCCAATAGAGATACTATATCACCAATTGGGATAGTTAGAAATGTTGAAGTCTTGTGTGGGAAAATGAAATACCCTACTGATTTTCTTGTTCTTGGTTTCCCACAAGATGACTTTTGTCCCATTATATTTGGTAGACTTTTTTTGAACAATGTTAATGCTAAGATAGACTGTGAGAAAGATATTGTTACTGTCGGTTTAGGGGATATGTCTCATGATTTTAATTTTTCTAAATTTCATAGACAACCCCTTGATAAAGAACTGCCTAGTAAGGATGAAATTATTAGTCTTTCTTCTATTGTCATGCCTCCTACTGATCCTTTAGAACAATATTTGCTAGACCATAAAAATGATATGTTTATGAATGAAAGAAAGGAATTAGATGAAATATTCTTTAATCAAGGGCCTGTTTTGAAACACAATTTGCCTGTTGAAATCCTTGGGGATCCTCCTCCACCCAAGGGTGATCCCGTGTTTGAGCTTAAACAATTACATTATACTTTGAAATATGCTTATCTTGATGAAAAGAAGATATATCCTGTTATTATTAGTGCTAACCTTTCAGAGCATGAAGAAAAGAGATTATTGAAAACTCTGAAGAAGCACCGTGCCGCTATTGGATATACTCTTGATGATATTAAGGGCATTAGTCCCACTCTATGTCAGCACAAAATTAATATGGAGCCTGATGCTAAACCAGTTGTTGATCACCAATGATGGTTAAATCCTAAGATGAAAGAAGTGGTAAGAAACAAAATACTAAAGCTTCTGGAGGCAGGTATAATTTATCCTATTGCTGATAGTAGATGGGTAAGTCTTGTTCATTGTGTCCCTAAGAAGGGAGGTATTACTGTTGTTCCCAATGATAAGAATGAATTGATTCCACAAAGAATTGTTACATGTTATAGAATGGTAATTGATTTTCGCAAATTAAACAAAGCTACTACAAAAGATCAGTATGCTCTACCTTTCATTGATCAAATGCTAGAAAGACCATCCAAACATACACATTTTTGCTTTCTAGATGGTTATTTTGGTTTCTCTCAAATACTTGTGTCAAAGAGGACCAAGAAAAGTCCACTTTTACTTGCCCTTTTGGTACTTTTTCTTATAGACGTATGCCTTTTGGTATATGCAATGCACCTGCTACCTTTCAAAAATGTATTACTGCCATATTCTCTGACATTTGTGAAAATATTGTTGAGGTTTTCATTGCTGATTTCTCCATTTATGGAACTTCTTTTGATGATTGCTTAAGCAACCTTGATCGAGTTTTGCAGAGATGTGAAGAAACTAATCTTGTCTTGAATTGGGAGAAGTGTCACTTTATGGTTAATGAAGGTATTGTCTTGGGGCATAAAATTTCTGAAAGAGGTATTGAAGTTGATAAAGCTAAAGTAGATGCTATTGAAAAGATTTTGTGTCCTAAAGATATCAAAGGTATAAGAAGTTTCCTTGGTCATGCTGGTTTCTATAGGAGGTTTATTAAAGCCTTCTCTAAAATTTCTATGCCTCTCACTAATATCTTGCAAAAAGGTGTTCCTTTTGTTTTTGACGAAGATTGTGTAGAAGCATTTGAGATACTTAAAAAAGCCTTGATTTCTGCACCTATTGTTCAACTGCCTGATTGGAATTTACCCTTTGAAATTATGTGTGATGTTAATGATTATGTTGTTGGTGATGTTCTAGGGCAAAGAGTTGATAAGAAATTAAATGTTATCCATTATGCTAGTAAAACTCTAGACAGTGCCCAGAGAAATTATGCTACTACTGAAAAGGAATTTTTAGCATTTGTTTTTGCTTGTGATAAGTTCACATCTTATATTGTTGATTCCAAAGTAACTGTTCACACTAATCTTTCTGCTATTAAATATCTTATGGAAAAGAAAGATGTTAAACCTAGACTTATTAGATGGCATCTCTTGCTGCAAGAATTTGATTTGCCTATTATTGGTAGAAAGGGAGCTTAGAACCCCGTTGCAGATAACTTGTCTAGGTTAGATAATGTTCTTGATGACCCACCGCCTATTCATGATTGTTTTCCTGATGAGCAATTAGCTGTCATAAATGCTTCTCATAATACTTCATGGTATGCTAATTATGCTAATTACATTATTGCTAAATTTATACCACCTAGTTTCACATACCAGCAAAAGAAAGAGTTTTTCTATGATTTAAGACATTACTTTTGGGATGACCCACACCTTTATAAAGAAGGAGTAGATGGTGTTATTTGATGTTGTGTACCTGAGCATGAAAAGGAACAGATCCTATGCAAGTACCACTCCGAGGCTTACGGAGGGCACCTGATACGTCTCCTACATATCTACTTTTCCAAACACTTTTGCCCTTGTTTTGGACTCTAACTTGCATCATTTGAATGAAACTAACCCGGACTGACGCTGTTTTCAGCGGAACTGCCATGATGTTGTTTTATGTGTAGAAAAGAAAAGTTCTCGGAATGTCCTGAAAATCCACGGAGGCACTTTTTGGAAAATATAAAAAATACTGGCAAAAGAATCAAGATCAGGGGGCCCACACTCTATCCACGAGACAGGGGGGCGCACCCCCCCTCCTCCTGGGCACGCCCCCTATCTCGTGGGCCCCCTGGACCTCCACCGACCTCAACTCCAACTCCATATATTCACGTTCGGGGAGAAAAAATCATGGAGAAAGTTTCATCGCGTTTTACGACACGGAGCCGCCGCCAAGCCCTAATCTCTCTCGGGAGGGCTGATCTGGAGTCCGTTCGGGGCTCCGGAGAGGGGGATTCGTCGTCGTCGTCATCATCAACCATCCTCCATTACCAATTTCATGATGCTCACCGCCGTGCGTGAGTAATTCCATCATAGGCTTGCTGGACGGTGATGGGTTGGATGAGATTTACCATGTAATCAAGTTAGTTTTGTTAGGGTTTGATCCCTAGTATCCACTATGTTCTAAGATTGATGTTGCTATGACTTTGCTATGCTTAATGCTTGTCACTAGGGCCCGAGTGCCATGATTTCAGATCTGAACCTATTATGTTTTCATGAATATATGTGTGTTCTTAATCCTATCTTGCAAGTCTATAGTCACCTATTATGTGTTATGATCCAACAACCCCGAAGTGACAATAATCGGGATACTTCTCGGTGATGACCATAGTTTGAGGAGTTCATGTATTCACTATGTGCTAATGCTTTGTTCCGGTTCTCTATTAAAAGGAGGCCTTAATATCCCTTAGTTTCCAGTAGGACCCCGCTTCCACGGGAGGGTAGGACAAACGATGTCATGCAAGTTCTTTTCCATAAGCACGTATGACTATTTACGGAATACATGCCTACATTACATTGATGAACTGGAGCTAGTTCTGTGTCACCCTATGTTATAGCGATTACATGAGGAATCGCATCCGGCATAATTATCCATCACTGATACATTGCCTATGAGCTTTTCACATATTGTTCTTCGCTTATTTACTTTTCCGTTGCTATTGTTACAACTACTACAAAAACCCAAAAACTATTATCTTTACTTTTGCCACCGTTACCTTTATTATCATACTACTTTGCTACTAAATACTTTGCTACAGATACTAAGTTATCCAGGTGTGGTTGAATTGACAACTCAACTGCTAATACTCAAGAATATTCTTTGGCTCCCCTTGTGTCGAATCAATAAATTTGGGTTGAATACTTTACCCTCGAAAGCTGTTGTGATCCCCTACACTTGTGGGTTATCAAGACTAATTTCTAGCGCCATTGCCGGGGAGCATAGCTCTATTCTCTGAGTCACTTGGGATTTATATCTGTTGATCACTATGAAGAACTTGAAAGACGACCGAACTACAATTTTGCCCTCAACTACGAGGGGAGGTAAGGAACTGCCATCTAGCTCTGCACTAGATTCTCCTTCCGTTATTAGTAAGCTTGCGACACCTAAACCTGCTACTGCTATGAATTCTGATATGTCGCATGTTATCGATGATGCCACTTCTGCTATGCACAATAGTTATGATGAAACTACTTCTGTGCGTGATACTACTTTGCCATTAGGTGAATTTCTTGATGAACAACTTGCTAGAGTTAGGGGGAATGAAATTATTGAAGATGCTATTATTGATGATAGTGATGATGAAAGTTCTCCCAATGATTATGAATTACCTGTTGTTCCTGAGGGTTATGTTATGAATGAAGAAGCTGCTAGAGCTATCTTTGCTTGCAATGATAGATATGATCTTCAGAAATTATTAGCTAAATGGAAGCAGCAGTCTCTTAATGCTAGAATGAAACCTGACCCTGCTTTTGCTACTTCACTTATCTGTGTTACTGATAAGGATTATGAATTCTCTGTTGATCCTGAAAGTATTACTTTAGTAGAATCAGATCCTTTTTATGGCCTTGAATCTGAAACTATTGTGGCACATCTTACCAAGTTGAATGATATAGCTACCCTGTTCACTCATGATGATAGATCTCGCTATTTTTATATCCTTAAGATATTTCCGTTCTCGTTAAAGGGTGATGCTAAGACTTGGTATAATTCTCTTGCTCCTGGTTGTGTGCGTAGTCCCCAGGATATGATTTATTACTTCTCTGCTAAATATTTCCCTGCTCATAAGAAACAAGCTGCCTTGCGGGAAATATATAATTTTGTGCAAATCAAAGAAGAGAGTCTCCCACAAGATTGGGGGAGGCTTCTCCGATTACTTAATGCTTTGCCTGATCATCCTCTCAAGAAAAATGAAATACTTGATATCTTTTATAATGGACTAACCGATGCTTCCAAGGACTACTTGGATAGTTGTGCTGGTTGTGTTTTCAGGGAAAGAACAGTCGACGAAGCCGAATTACTATTGAATAATATGTTGACTAATGAAAATAGTTGGACTCTTCCTGAGCCAATTCCTGAGGCAATTCCTGAACCAATTGAGCCAACTCCTAAGCCTATTCCTAAACCCACTCCGAAGAAGAGAGATGTTTTATTTCTCAGTCCTGAAGATATGCAAGAGGCAAAGAAATCAATGAAAGAAAAAGGTATAATAGCTGAAGATGTTAAGAATTTACCTCCTATTGAAGAAATACATGGTCTTAATATACCGCTTGTTGAAGAACCACATTGTCACATCCCTAGCTTCAGGCATTGCTCTAGGTTAGCTTCATGTGTGCATCATGTCTATATTTTTGAAACTTGAATTGAGGAATATTGGAAGCCTCAAAACCCTAAATAAAAGAGGGGCAAGAAACCCTAGAAATCTTATTCATTGCTCCAAAAGGCTCTTCTTAAATGTTTGATAATTTTTGGTAAGGGTTCTGGTCCCAACCAAAATATTGAACATTTTTAAGGAATTATTTTTGGGACTTTGAATTTAAATCATAGCTATTTGAATTGGACTTATATCTACTGTTAAATAAATATAGGTCCAATAATTCTGAAATATTCTTATGGAGCATTGTTTTAATTCTTTTAGCTCCTAAAAATATTGTCAGAAGCAAAATAAATTGAATTGGTTTCAAAACCAAATTCAAAACAAACCTGCAAAATAGAAAACAGAGTTAAAACAAAACAGAGAGAAAAAAATAAAAGGAGTAAAGCCTACCTGGTCTCACCCGTGCAGCCCA
>NC_041389.1:88520877-88523661 GCF_002162155.2 Triticum dicoccoides
GCCGCCGCCTCCGTCGCCTTTAGCGCAAGTCCGGCGCGTTGCCGCCGCCATTTTGGTCGCCGCCGGCGTAAGTCCAGCGATGATGACGTGGGCATCATTAGCGGCTAACCCCCCCCCCACACTAACCAACCCCCTAGGTCACTGACAGCGGGCCCCACCCCTGGTCAAACCCCAGTCAGCGCTGGGTTTGACCGGGATTAGCTCCTGTGTCACTGACGTGTGGACCCCACACGTCAGGTTTGACCGAGCCAGCCCAGTTGACCCTGCTGACGTCACTGTGACGTGGGACTGACGCAATAAACCATTTTCTGGATTTATTATAATTCAGGAAATTCCAGAAAATAGCTAAAACTTCAATAAATCATAGAAAATTAATCGTAACTCCAAATTAAATAATTTATATATGAAAAATTATCAGAAAAATTCAAGGAATCCATCTGTACCATTTTCATGCATGTTAGAACAACTTATAGCTTCTGTTTAGCACAAATCATATAAAGGGCATTTAAATATCCACATATGGAGTTTGAATTTGAATCTTGGATTCAAACCAACTCCATTTAATCTGGTTTTAGTTGCATTAGCCCAACACACATTCATTTTGCCATGTCATGATCATGCATCATATTGTGCATTGCATTGATTGTGTTCCTTTCTGTGTTGCCGGTATTTGTCCCCTCTCGATAGACGTGATACCGATGATGTGATCGATGACACTGATGAAGACTCAATGTTATCTTCAGAAGTGCCAGGCAAGCAAAACCCCCTTGTTCATTCCGAAAAAATCCCACTCTCTCGCTCCTGCTCTCTTTTACTACATTAGGACAACATCGATTCATCTGTTACTTGCTGCGGTAGCTGAACCCCTTTATCCTTTGCATGACCTGTCATTCCACAGTAAATAGATGAAACCCACTAGCATGAGTAGGAGTTGTTTGAGCCCTGATGTGCCTACTCATTCATGTTTGTTTGTCATGCCTGCTACTGCTTAGAGTTGAGTCAGGTCTGATTCATCGGGGATGAATCAGAGGCGTGTGAACATGTCCTACTGTGTGTGAGCTAAGTGTGTGAACACGATTTGGTAAAGGTAGCGGTGAGAGGCCATGTAGGAGTACATGGTGGGTTGTCTCATTGCAGCCGTCCTCAGGAACTGAGTTCTGTGTTTGTGATCCATGACCAGCTACTACCACACATTGGAATGCTTAAGTGCCCCTCTCGACTTATTAATCAACTTGATCTCTGTCCAGGAGTTGCAACTAGTTTCTGGTGTTTGTAGGTAGTGTTAGTAGTCTACCAAGTGGCACCCGGTACAGGTGGGCTTGGGACAGACTAGGCACAGTGGCCCGGTGTACCAAGTGGCACCCGGTTGGTGGGCTTGGGAACCCTGCACACATCGTTTGGGGCCGTAAGCGACACCCCGGCCGGATCTCCTTGCGGATGGAACCCGAATAGGCGATAAACCTGGACTAGAGACCTGTTCGGTTAGTCAGGTCGTGGCCGACTCCCTCGCCCGGCTTCCGCTTGAAGGTTGCCGAGGTACATGACGTGTACAGGGCGGTAAGTGGCGAGAGCGTGTGTGAAGAAGTACACCCCTGCAGGGTTATCATCATCTATTCGAATAGCCGGATTCCTCGGATATGGAAACTTGGACCCCTTGCATAGTTCATAGACAAGTGAAAGTGGATACTCTAAAATACGCAAGATAAGCGTGAGTGCTATGGATGGCGTTCTCGTAGGGAGACGGGAGCGGATCCATAGTGGTGTATTGATATGGTGAATATGTGGACTCGTGTGCGCCACCTCAAAAGAGTCTCTTGCAGTCGTAGTTAGGTTAGCCACCGAGTCAAAGCTGGCTTGCTGCAGTTAAACTCCTCCCCCCCCCCCTTTGTTGATAATGATGCATATGTAGTTAGTTCTGATGTAAGTCTTGCTGGGTACATTTGTACTCACGTTTGCCTATTTTATGTTTGCAGAGAGACTTCAGTCTCACTAGTAGTTCCGCTTGGACTTCGACGTTTAGCTTGTTACCTCAGCTACGATCTTGTGCCCTCGGCAGGATCTGATAGATAGTCAGGCTTCTCAGCCTTTTTCATTTATAGATGTCTGTACTCAGATATGATAGCTTCCGCTTGTGTTTTGACTTGTATGCTCTGATTGTTGGGTCATGAAACCCATGTTTGTAATGTCTCGCTCCTCGGAGCCTATTGAATAAACTACCTGAGTCGTAGAGTCATTTTGTGATGCCATGTTGTATTGCACATATCGAGCATATTGTGTGTATGTTATTGAAATGCTTGGTATGTGTGGGATCTGACGATCTAGTTGTTTATCTTTAGTAGCCTCTCTTACCGGGAAATGTCTCCTAGTGTTACCGCTGAGCCATG
This sequence comes from Triticum dicoccoides, assembly GCF_002162155.2. Lineage (NCBI taxonomy): Eukaryota > Viridiplantae > Streptophyta > Magnoliopsida > Poales > Poaceae > Triticum > Triticum dicoccoides. The sequence goes on from NC_041389.1 coordinate 88,523,262, forward strand.
GTAGCTTGCTACTGCTCTGGAACACTTAGGCTGGCTGGCATGTGTCCTTCTTCGTTCCTGTGTCTGTCCCTTCGGGGAAATGTCACGCTTTGAGTACCGGAGTCCTGTTAGCCCGCTACAGCCCGGTTTACCGGAGTCCTGCTAGCCCAGTGCTACAGCCCGGACCCACTTGCTGATGACCGACACGTTCGAAGCTGGGTCATGAATGCCTGTCCCTGTAAGTCTGTGCCACTTTGGGTTTACGACTAGTCATGTCAGCCCGGGCTCCTTATCATATGGATGCTAGCGACACTATCATATACGTGAGCCAAAAGGCGCAAACGGTCCCGGGCAAAGGTAAGGCGACACCCGTGGGATACCGTGCGTGAGGCCGCAAAGTGATATGAGGTGTTACCGGCTA
>NC_041389.1:88523671-88525007 GCF_002162155.2 Triticum dicoccoides
CGATACACAACCATCACCAAACAATGTGCAACAATATGATGCATGCATGAAACATGGCAATATGAGTGTGTTGGGCTAATGCAACTAAAACCAGAAGGGTTTGAACAAATTTGAATCAAGGATTCAAATTTCAAATTCAAATATGGCCTTTTAAAGTGCTTTTCCTTGTTCTGCTTAAAACATCAATTTAACTTGTTTGATCATGCATGAAAATAGTACAGATGGATAGATTGGATTTTTCTGATCATTTTTCATATATAATTTGTCCAATTTGGAGTTACAGAATAAAAGTTATGAATTTTTGAAGTTTAAATAATATTCTGGAATTTCCTGATTTAATTTAAATCCAGAAATATAAATATTGCGCCAGCATGACGTCAGCATGACGTCAGTGGTCAACTGCGGCTGGCTGAGGTCAAACCTGACGTGTGGAGCCCACACGTCAGTGACAGGGGGGTTAAACAGGGTTAGTTTAATCCTAATTAGGGGTTAGTGGCGCTGGGGCCCACTGGTCAGTGTCAGGGGGTTAACTAACAGTGGTTAGCGCTAATGATGTCCACCTGGCCGACGGGGCCCACGCGTCAGTGACCCTGGGGGGTCAAACCCCAGGTCGGACAAGTCAAACCCCACCTGCGACATGACGCCGGCGAGGTCCGAGACGGCGGCGTGATGCGGGATCGCGCTACAGGGCATGGGCGAGGCTGTGCTTGGGCTCGTTGGAGAGCCCTTGCCCCCGCGCGTCGAACGGTGGTGGTGGCCGAGCCTGAGGTGGCCGGAGTCGACGGCGGCGAGCTCGGCTGCGGCCGCCGGGGTTCGGTCGTGCACGGAAATAGGGTTGGAGCTCGAAGGCGAGCGAAGCGAGGCGCTAGGGATGCTCTATGGAGCCTTACGAACTCGTTGGACTCGCCGGGGTGACCAAATGGTCACCGGAGCTGCGTCGACGACGAGCTCGGCGACGGCGGAGGTTCGGCCGTGGTGGGGAGGAGGCTGCGGTGAGGGAACGAGGGGGAGAAGAGGGGGAAACGGTGGCGTAGCTCACCGCGGTTGCAGTGGGCGTCGAAGCGGGCTCGGGGACGCGCTGGAGACGGCGAATCGACGGCGACGGTGGTCGGAGCCCGAGGAGGGGAACGGCGACGTGGCGGCGATGCAGGGCTTCCGGAGACCCGTGGAGCGGTGGGGAGGAAGAGGAGGTCGAGGCGGAGCCGCTGAGCTAGTCGGGGGAGCGAGGGGTGGCCGGAGACGGCTGCTATGGCGAACGGCGGCGACGGTGGTGTTCGGCCGTGTGAGAGAGAGAGCGAGGGAGAGGAGGGGAGAGCCGAGGGAGAGTGAGAGAGAG
>NC_041389.1:88525017-88563011 GCF_002162155.2 Triticum dicoccoides
GGGATACCGTGCGTGAGGCCGCAAAGTGATATGAGGTGTTACCGGCTAGATCGATGTGACATCGAGTCGGGGTCCTGACAGCGTTGGTATCAGAGCTTGACTGCCTGTAGGATTACCAAGCCAAACTGGTCGAAGTTGAGTCTAGAAATTCTTTAGTTATATAAGGGAATTGATTGTGGGATGGAACGTAAGGCTCTTTTTACTCCTTATACCTTATGGCCTTCTGATCTGAGTCATCATCTTCTCCTCTACGGGGATTAAGAACTAGGCTTTCTCTTCTTTCTATCAGGATCACGTGTTACTAACCCGCAGACTTATAAGATTGTTGATTCAAGCCTCAGTTCAGTTTCTACTGTCTTCTGTACGTTAACTGTTGATCTCGAAACCTTGATATTGTGCTTCTGAGTGGTTATGCCACCATTTTTGTGAATGTCTCAAATCTTTTCTGAGCATTTACAGCCGTTATGCTGTCCGAGTCATCCTAGGTTTCTAATTAGTCTGATGCACTTGCAAATTCCTTCCTTCCGTTTCAATGTTCCTTTGGGCCAGATTAACCACACTAATCAGTAAGTTGAGGTACTCTGTTACCTTGACATATATGTTGGAGATATTATTATGACCCTAGGTGTCTTAGGGGATCACCTAGTAATCTAGCAATGTTTTGTGATCCCAGTGTGATGATTCTGGCTTTTATTCTCGAAAGCATCCCGTGATGCCACTTAGTAGTAGGTATTCTACTCCTTGGGTTCTTGAACCCGAGATTCACTCTACCTACTTCATGTTGATAGTAATTGCTAGTGCCTTTAGGATATTAGTAACCTTTGCGATAGTCCTTGAAGTCCGTGGTATCTTCTTCTTCCAAATACCATGAACTACTTATGGCAGAAGTTCCTCGTTGAACTAAAATATCACAATAGGATTATTCTTGAGGAGTTCTCCATTCATAAATCGTGACTCTGCCAGTTCTACTTTTCTGCATGGGTTATCCGGAAGAAATATGTTGAACTTGGTTCGACATACTAATTTATGCATCCACAACTCAGAAAATTATATGTTCCTTTGAGTTGTTCTCTTTAGTTGCATTCTGACCCTCGTCTATCAATCGATAGTCAAGAGTATGCGTGCGTTCGTTTATCGATGCCTATTACTCTTGTGGTCCGTCAAGCCATTCTATCGCAGAATGACTAGGAGAAACAAACTCCAGTACCTCTTCCATATCCAGGATTGGGTCAAAGAAGTTGTGCTCCGCAGATCAAATTGCTAATCCAGCTTTTGTTCTGTTCTACCTTGGAGTATTACCATCTTTATATCGGAATTGTCATGGGAATTGCACACCATCCTATGAACTCTTGACACAGTGATACTTCTCGCCATCATTGTTTATTCCTCGGTTCCTGTGTTATCATAACCGGAATGTCGACAAGTGAATCGTGGTGTGTGAAATCAATACTGCTAGCAACTCCGTTGTTTGGTAGTTAAAGGACAATAATTTCATTCTTAGTGTGTTGGTTATTGAATCATCATTCTAAGATTGATCGTGCTACCTAGTCCTTATTTCCTGGTCCACTCTTTGATTGATGAGTTAGGATTTGTCAAGTCCTCGCTCATTTGATCATATCATCTTGCCCTGAAAAGCAAGATTGTTCTCGAGCTTAGTAACATATCGGTGGTTCGTGATTTTCCGAAGATCTTCTCGGAAGTACTACCAGGTCGTCACCTGACCGTTATGTTGAGCCCGTGATCAAGTTGGTTTCTTATGAACCACCTTCTTTCCAAGAATCGGTGTTAGATATCCCTGAGCTAGTTGGTTAAGCTGGACAACAACTTGGAGAGTTGGAAGATAAAAACTTGTCTGACTTAGTTCGTTCCAAAGGGATATTCTTGTGTAGTGTGTGTTGAAGAAAGATGATATCTTCATCGATTGGTCCCTGTGATCAGTTGCTGGACCTATTGTCTTATCAATCCCTTGATTTGAGTGTGGGCTATCGTCAAATCAAATCAGTACCAACGATGCTCGTAATGTTGTCCTACTCGTGGTTGATCCCTCGAGCATACACCATTACATCTTTGGTCTGACCAATGCTATCACCGTGTTCACATGATGGTGGAAGTCCAGTGATATGGAAATTCCGATGAGTTGCTGTTGAGCCCATCAGTAGCATTTTGTCTCCCCCCATGAATCATGTTGAACATCAACCTAGTGTTGGAAACTTGTGTAAGCATTTCTTCGTGTTTCGTTCATGAAGCATATGTTTGAATGAAAGTAGTGATTTTCCCTAATTCATGTGCATATGATGCAAGTTGCCGCCATGAATTTGAGGAAGATTGTTTTGTTTCCATGGAATCATTCCAAATTAGTCATGCACACGTGCGAAGTATTCTGTGGTCTGGAGACTTGTAACCTTCATTCCATATGTGTCCCGAGCACACCAAGCCACTGATTGATTTGTTCAAGGGGAAGAAGTTCCTTCATAAGAGCTAATCATATGACTTATGCAAGGACTTCGTTATCCACGGTGATGGTTCCCAACCAGAACTCGGTAGTGTTTTATTGTAAGACTACCACGTGGTCATGCTTGTCCGGGACAACGTGTTCACATGTTTGTAGCAGAACCAGCTCATGTTTTGGAGCTTGCTATCGTAGTTCATCTCCCGAGAATCCCGCAACGTCATCTCGTCGATTTGTGTTGCAAACTTTCATTTTTCTTCCTAGACTCGATGAGTCTGGAATATCCTGACACCAACCAGATCTGAATCTCAGGCAGATATGATGGTTTGGAACATTTCCCAAGAACTATAATATCGGTCCCTCGAAAACCGGTAAAGTGGATGTCGTGGCCAACACATCCAGCCGGAAGACCTGTTATTATAATATCTTGATTGAGGAAGTTGGCCACCTCCCCATAGGGATTTCGTAGGATTTACTCCCTAGTTGCCCCTATGGATTTTGAGATCCCGAAGTCCGACCTTTTACTTGATGTCCTAGATACCAGACCATTTCTATGAATGGGTTACACTAGCACATCAAGGAGAACATTAGAAGCGGAGTGCTAAATGTTTCTCGGTCGATCATCCAGATTTTGTTTCCTTGGCCTCGCTAAGATGAAATCTGAGAAGGTGTTATCTTTCTTTGCATCTACATCCTCCATCATCATTCATCATGGTAGCAAGTTGTGTTGCCGGACCCTTGACACGGATGTTGGTAAAACCTTGATGAATATGGAAATGCTCAAGTTCTTGAGAGCACGCACAAGCGTTACGTGTTATCATTGGCTCTAACTGGGATTACTCTCAGTTTCCTCGGCAATGCTATGACCTCTTCAAACAGTGAATTCACTCCCTATTGTTGGGTTCTTCCCCAGTTACCAGAATCATTCCTAGCATTTGCATTTTGTTCCTAGCTTGCACCGCCAATGTGCCATTCTACCATGGGTCTCTTCCATTTCCGGTGATAAGCAAATTCATCCATTGCGTTGTCTTCAACAAGGTAATCCACATCATCCAAGTCCAAGTATGCCATTCTACCGACCCCGCCAATCGATTGCTGTGATTTGCCTTAGGCTGATAAGAGAGTCTCAATGATCTCTATATCAAAGGTAATTCTTTTTGCCACTTAAGGGGAGATATCTATGAGTCACGGTTCCGAAGGTGTCTCGTTGTGGTATCATGGCAATTCAACTCCTCGCTACGTTGACAATTGTTTACCACCTTCTTAAGCATGAAATTGTTGTCTACCTAGTGAACCCTCGTCATCTGTCTTACTCCATTTCTTCGGATCTGTGCTTCGTCTCTCAGCTCAAGAGATGTTGCTATGTCTCATTCCATGAGTTGATCCTAAGTTGTTCGGTCTTCTCGAAGATCGATTGTTCTAGAGTTTTCCTTTCCTCTTCTTGTCATGATTAGCTGGAGTTCTCAGAGCAAGACATCAAGACAATGATGGTGATCGAATCAACGTTCCTATGAAGTGCAACCTGGATCGTGAAGAGTATATTAGTCTGCGTTACCCTTCACCTTACCCTACGCTTGAATCTCGAGACGAGATTCTTGTTTAGTGGGGGTGAGTTGTCACATCCCTAGCTTCAGGCATTGCTCTAGGTTAGCTTCATGTGTGCATCATGTCTATATTTTTGAAACTTGAATTGAGGAATATTGGAAGCCTCAAAACCCTAAATAAAAGAGGGGCAAGAAACCCTAGAAATCTTATTCATTGCTCCAAAAGGCTCTTCTTAAATGTTTGATAATTTTTGGTAAGGGTTCTGGTCCCAACCAAAATATTGAACATTTTTAAGGAATTATTTTTGGGACTTTGAATTTAAATCATAGCTATTTGAATTGGACTTATATCTACTGTTAAATAAATATAGGTCCAATAATTTTGAAATATTCTTATGGAGCATTGTTTTAATTCTTTTAGCTCCTAAAAATATTGTCAGAAGCAAAATAAATTGAATTGGTTTCAAAACCAAATTCAAAACAAACCTGCAAAATAGAAAACAGAGTTAAAACAAAACAGAGAGAAAAAAATAAAAGGAGTAAAGCCTACCTGGTCTCACCCGTGCAGCCCACCAGCCGGCCCAGCTTCCCCCTCTGGCCGGCCCAGCCCACCTCCTCCCCCCTTGTCCTCTTCTTCCTCTGCCAGTAGGCAGAGGCGAGGCGTGGCGCGCGCCGAAGAGCTCCGGCCACCTCCTGCTTCGCGCTGGAGGCCTCCCCCTTCGAGCCTATCCATGCGTGGAGACGCCACGCAGCCGCCCGGAGCCGTCCAGCCTCCCTCTCTTCCCCTGGACCCCGTTCCCTCCTCTGCTTCCCTCCCGCGCACACCACCAAGCGGAGCTCGCCGTCTTCGTCGCCGTAACCATGGCCACCAGCCCTCCCTCGCCCATCCAGCGTGCTTGAGAGCTCCGTCACGACATCTTCGACCTCCCCACCAAGCCATGGAACTACGGACGCGCCACAACGTCGCCGGCATCGCCATTTCCATCGCCGGCCGCCGAGGATCTTCATCGTCAATTCACCACCATCGTCGCGTCCCCGAGCCGGCTAACCACCCCTACGGCACCGCTGTGAGCTCCCACGCCTCCCCTCCCTCTTTCCCCCTTCGATTGCGCCCTGTAGCCTCGATTCCACCGGAGCCGCGAGCTCGGCTCCGCCGGCGATGTCGCTGCCGTCGTTGCAGGTCACCGAACTCGCGTCCGAGCACGGCCTTGAGCTCGTGAGGCTCACAGGAAGCCCATGCGCAGCTCAGCTTGTCCAAAACCCCACCAGGGCCTCGCGCCCGTTACCACCCGAACTCCGGCGCCGCCGCGAGCTCCGTTCCGACGAGCCCCGGCGTTCCCGCAGCCTCCCACCTACCCCATCAGATGCGGGAGAGCCCGGGCTACGCCCCGGTGCCCTCAGCCGCCGCCTCCGTCGCCTTTAGCGCAAGTCCGGCGCGTTGCCGCTGCCATTTTGGTCGCCGCCGGCGTAAGTCCGGCGATGATGACGTGGGCATCATTAGCGGCTAACCCCCCCCCCCACACACTAACCAACCCCCTAGGTCACTGACAGCGGGCCCCACCCCTGGTCAAACCCCAGTCAGCGCTGGGTTTGACCGGGATTAGCTCCTGTGTCACTGACGTGTGGACCCCACACGTCAGGTTTGACCGAGCCAGCCCAGTTGACCCTGCTGACGTCACTGTGACGTGGGACTGACGCAATAAACCATTTTCTGGATTTATTATAATTCAGGAAATTCCAGAAAATAGCTAAAACTTCAATAAATCATAGAAAATTAACCGTAACTCCAAATTAAATAATTTATATATGAAAAATTATCAGAAAAATTCAAGGAATCCATCTGTACAATTTTCATGCATGTTAGAACAACTTATAGCTGCTGTTTAGCACAAATCATATAAAGGGCATTTAAATATCCACATATGGAGTTTGAATTTGAATCTTGGATTCAAACCAACTCCATTTAATCTGGTTTTAGTTGCATTAGCCCAACACACATTCATTTTGCCATGTCATGATCATGCATCATATTGTGCATTGCATTGATTGTGTTCCTTTCTGTGTTGCCGGTATTTGTCCCCTCTCGATAGACGTGATACCGATGATGTGATCGATGACACTGATGAAGACTCAATGTTATCTTCAGAAGTGCCAGGCAAGCAAAACCCCCTTGTTCATTCCGACAAAATCCCACTCTCTCGCTCCTGCTCTCTTTTACTGCATTAGGACAACATCGATTCATCTGTTACTTGCTGCGGTAGCTGAACCCCTTTATCCTTTGCATGACCTGTCATTCGACAGTAAATAGATGAAACCCACTAGCATGAGTAGGAGTTGTTTGAGCCCTGATGTGCCTACTCATTCATGTTTGTTTGTCATGCCTGCTACTGCTTAGAGTTGAGTCAGGTCTGATTCATCGGGGATGAATCAGAGGCGTGTGAACATGTCCTACTGTGTGTGAGCTAAGTGTGTGAACACGATTTGGTAAAGGTAGCGGTGAGAGGCCATGTAGGAGTACATGGTGGGTTGTCTCATTGCAGCCGTCCTCAGGAACTGAGTTCTGTGTTTGTGATCCATGACCAGCTACTACCACACATTGGAATGCTTAAGTGCCCCTCTCGACTTATTAATCAACTTGATCTCTGTCCAGGAGTTGCAACTAGTTTCTGGTGTTTGTAGGTAGTGTTAGTAGTCTACCAAGTGGCACCCGGTACAGGTGGGCTTGGGACAGACTAGGCACAGTGGCCCGGTGTACCAAGTGGCACCCGGTTGGTGGGCTTGGGAACCCTGCACACATCGTTTGGGGCCGTAAGCGACACCCCGGCCGGATCTCCTTGCGGATGGAACCCGAATAGGCGATAAACCTGAACTAGAGACCTGTTCGGTTAGTCAGGTTGTGGCCGACTCCCTCGCCCGGCTTCCGCTTGAAGGTTGCCGAGGTACATGACGTGTACAGGGCGGTAAGTGGCGAGAGCGTGTGTGAAGAAGTACACCCCTGCAGGGTTATCATCATCTATTCGAATAGCCGGATTCCTCGGATATGGAAACTTGGACCCCTTGCATAGTTCATAGACAAGTGAAAGTGGACACTCTAAAATACGCAAGATAAGCGTGAGTGCTATGGATGGCGTTCTCTGTCACATCCCTAGCTTCTGGCATTGCACTAGTACTAGCCTTTGGTGATGCATCATGTTTACTTTTACAGAAAGTTGAAATGGGGATTGTCCAAACCCTAGCATTTTAAGAATTCACCAGGTTCACCTAAAATATTTTCAGTCAATCCAAGTGGCTTTCAAAAATGTTCATCATCTTTGGAAAAATGCTGGAAACAGTAACCAGAGATGATGCACATTTTTCCATGTCATTTTGGATCTTTGAACTAATATATATTGTATTTGAGTTGGAGCAAATATATGTTATATATATTTTTAATGCTTCAATAATTCTGATATTTTGTGAGGGGCTCTAGAATATTACTTTCAGTCCCTGCAAAAATTATTGGAAGAAACAAAAATGATTTAGTGTTTGAACTAAATCAAAACAGATTGAAACAAATAGAAAACAATGATTAAAAAAATAAAACAGAGCAAAAATAAAAAGGGAGACGGCCACCTGGGCCACTTACCTGCTTACCTGCCCGGCCCAGCTCCTCCCGCTGGCCCAGCCCGCTACCGCTACCCCCCTGTCGTCTTCTTCCCTCGCCAGAAGGACGCGGGCACGCGCCCGGCGCGCGCGGCCACGCGCCCCGGCCACCTCCTCCCTGCCTGGCTGCCTCCTCCTCCCCTGGTTCCCTCCCGCGACGCCACGCAGCCCCTCGGACCCCTCTCACTCTTCCACGAGGCCCCGCCCCTCTGCTCTTTCTCTCTCGCCCGAACCCGAACACAGCCGTCGCCACCGACGCCGTTCGCCGCGGCCACCATCCCCCTCTCGCCTCCCCGATGCCTCCCAGAGCTCCGCAAGTCCTCCCTCGTCCTCCTCGTCGTCTCACGCGACCAGACGAGCCCCGGAGCGCCGCCCCCGATGTTTTCCCCCTCGCCGGCCGCCGAGGATCTTCTCCGTCGAATTCGGCCACTCCGGCGCGCCCCCGAGCTCGCTGACCCTCCCTGCACGATCCCCGTGAGTCCCTGCTCCGTTTCCCCCTAACCCCAAGCTCGATTTTGAGCTCTAGCCGCCCCCTCTACCGGAGCCGAGACGCTCCGCCGCACGGGCTCGTCGCCGGTGAAGCTCCGGTGACCTTTTGGTCCCACGCCTGCGTCCGTTGCACTCGTTGCGTTCCGTAGAGTAAAACTAGCGCGACCACCGTCTTGTTTGCACACCGCAGCGCCGGTCCCACGAACACCCGAGCTCCGGCAGCCGCAAAAGAGGTCGCCGCCGGCAGCTCCGGCCACCCCAGCCTCCGCCACCGCCACCGTTGGATGCGCCACTCCACCCTCTCCCCCTAGCTGCTCCCTGCGCGCCAAAAGAGCCCCTGTAGTGGGTTTCCGACGCGCACCACCGCGTCTGGCCTCGCCGGCGTCAAGCCGCCGGTGGGTCTGACCACGTTGACCACGGCGGGACACACCCCCCCCCTTCTCTGGGTCGATGACAGGTGGGGCCAGCCCCTCCCTGTTAATTAGTTTAGTTATTTTATTTTAACTACCCCCCCTCTGCTGACACTGACAGGTGGGCCCCCGCCATCAGGTGATTAGCTTAAGCTAATCACCACCTAATCTAACCCCAGAGCCACTGACATGTGGGCCCTAGTGCCCTATTCCTTAATTAAACTAAAATAAACCCCCCCTGTTAACCTGTGTCACTGACCAGTGGGCCCCACTGGTCAGGTTTGACCCGGACCAGCCCCTGTTGACTATGCTGAGGTCAGCATGACCTAGTGCTGACGCAATAATTCCTTTCTGGAATTAAAATAAATCAAAAATGATTTATTAATTTCAGAAAATAGCTAAAACTTCAATAAATCATAGAAAATTAACCGTAACTCCAAATTAAATAATTTATATATGAAAAATTATCAGAAAAATTCAAGGAATCCATCTGTACCATTTTCATGCATGTTAGAACAACTTATCACTACTGTTTAGGGCAAATGAAGTGAATGACATTTAAATAACCACATATGGAGTTTGAATTTGAATCTGGGATTCAAACCAACTTCATTGAATCTGGTTTTAGTTGCATTAGCTCAAAACACATTCATTTTGCCATGTCATGATCATGCATCATATTGTGCATTGCATTGATTGTGTTCCCTTCTGTGTTGCCGGTATTTGTCCCCTCTCGATAGACGTGATACCGGTGATGTGATCGTTGACACTGATGAAGACTCAATGTTATCTTCAGAAGTGCCAGGCAAGCAAAACCCCTTGTTCATTCCGATACAATCCTACTCTCTCGCTCCTGCTCTCTTTTACTGCATTAGGACAACAACGATTCATCTGTTACTTGCTGCGGTAGCTGAACCCCTTTATCCTTTGCATGACCTGTCATTCCACAGTAAATAGATGAAACCCACTAGTATGAGTAGGAATTGTTTGAGCCCTGTTGTGCCTACTCATTCATGCTTGTTTGTCATGCCTGCTACTGCTTAGAGTTGAGTCAGGTCTGATTCATCGGGGATGAATCAGAGGCGTGTGAACATGTCCTACTGTGTGTGAGCTAAGTGTGTGAACACGATTTGGTAAAGGTAGCGGTGAGAGGCCATGTAGGAGTACATGGTGGGTTGTCTCATTGCAGCCGTCCTCAGGAACTGAGTTCTGTGTTTGTGATCCATGATTCAGCTACTACCATACATTGGGCCCTGAAATATGACCCCTCTCGACTTCTTATTCACCCTTGTCCTCTGTCCAGGAGTTGCAAGTAGTTTCTGGTGTTTGTAGTATGCTGGAGGCCGTGGACAGCGCTGACCGTAGGGGTGGGCTGTGATGCGGTAGGCACGTGTCCGGGTATACCGGGCGCCCGTTTGGTGTCACGGAACCCTGTTCACATCGTTTGGGGCTGTGAGCGAAACTCCGGCCGGATCTCCTCATGGATGGAACCCGAATAGGCGATAAACCTGGACTAGAGACTTGAGTGTTTAGGTAGGTCGTGGTCTACACCCACGTCGGCTTTCGCTTGAAGTCGTGTGCAGACGCTAAGTGGTGGAAACATGTATGAAGAAGTACACCCCTGCAGGGTTAATATCATCTATTCGAATAGCCGTGTCCGCGGTAAAGGACTTCTGGGTTACTTATATCAGTTCATAGACAAGTGAAAGTGGATACTCTAAAATACGCAAGATAAGCATGAGTGCTATGGATGGCGTTCTCGTAGGGAGACGGGAGCGGATCCATAGTGGTGTATTGATATGGTGAATATGTGGACTCGTGTGCGCCACCTCAAAAGAGTTACTTGCAGTCATAGTTCAGGATAGCCACCGAGTCAAAGCTGGCTTGCTGCAGTTAAACCCCACCATCCCCTTTGTTGATAATGATGCATTTGTAGTTAGTTCTGATGTAAGTCTTGCTGGGTACAATTGTACTCACGTTTGCCTATTTTATGTTTTTGCAGAGAGACTTCGGTCTCACTATTAGTTCCACGTGGTCTTCGACGTTTAGCTTGTTACCTCAGCTACGATCTTGAGCCCTCGGCAGGATCTGGTAGATAGTCAGGCTTCTCAGCCTTTTTCATTTATAGATGTCTGTACTCAGACATGATAGCTTCCGTTTGTGCTTTGTTTTGTATGCTCTGAATGTTGGGTCATGAGACCCAGGTTTGTAATATCTCGCTCCCCGGAGCCTATTGAATAAACTACTTGAGACGTAGAGTCATTTTGTGATGCCATGTTGTATTGCACATATCGAGCATATTGTGTGTATGTTATTGAAATGCTTGGTATGTGTGGGATCTGACCATCTAGTTGTTTATCTTTAGTAGCCTCTCTTACCGGGAAATGTCTCCTAGTGTTTCCACCGAGCCATGGTAGCTTGCTACTGCTCCGGAACACTTAGGCTGGCCGGCATGTGTCCTTCTTCGTTCCTGTGTCTGTCCCTTCGGGGAAATGTCACGCGATGAATACCGGAGTCCTGTTAGCCCGCTACAGCCCGGTTCGCCGGAGTCCTGCTAGCCCAGTGCTACAGCCTGGATTCACTCGCTGATGACCGACACGTTCGATGCTGGGTCATGGATGCCTGTCCCTGTAAGTCTGTGCCGCTTTGGGTTTACGACTAGCCATGTCAGCCCGGGCTCCTTATCATATGGATGCTAGCGACACTGTCATATACGTGTGCCAAAAGGCGCAAACGGTCCCGGGCAAAGGTAAGGCGACACCCGTGGGAATACCGTGCGTGAGGCCGCAAAGTGATATGAGGTGTTACATGCTAGATCGATGTGGCATTGAGTCGGGGTCCTGACAGCGTTGGTATCAGAGCTTGACTGCCTGTAGGATTACCAAGCCAAACTGGTCGAAGTTGAATCTAGAAATTCTTTAGTTATATAAGGGAATTGATTGTGGGATGGAACGTAAGGCTCTTTTTACTCCTTATACCTCATGGCCTTCTGATCTGAGACATCATCTTCTCTTCTACGGGGGTTAAGAAACTAGGCTTTCTCTTCTTTCTATCAGGATCACGTGTTACTAATCCGTAGACTTATAAGATTGTTGGATTTAAGCTTGAGTTCAGTTTCTACTACTTCCGTATGTTAATTGTTGATCTCGAAACCTTGATATCGTGCTTCTAAGTGGTTATGCCACCATTTTTGTGAATGTCTCAAATCTTTTCCGAGCATTTACAGCCGTTATGCTGTCCGAGTCATCCCAGGTTTCTAAATAGTCCGATGCATTTGCAAAATCCCTTCCTTCTGTTTCCGATGTTCCCATGGGCCAGATTAACCACACTAATCGGTGTGTTGAAGTAATTATTGCCTCGACATATATGTTGGAATTATTATTATGACCCTAAGTGCTTAGGGGATCATCTAGTGGTCTAGCCATGATTATGTTCCAGTGTGATGACTCTGGCCGTCATTATCGAAAGCATCCCGTGATGCCATTTAGTAGTAGGTATTCTATCCCTGGGTTTTGAACCCGAGATTCACCCTACTTGCTTCATGTTGATAGTTTTGCTCGTTCCTTTAGGTTATTAGTAACCTTTGCATTAGTCCTCGATGTTCGTGGTATTCCTTTCCTCCAAATACTATGAACCTCTTATGGCAGATGTTCCTCGCTGATCGAAAGATCACAATCAGAGTGCTCTCGATGGGTTCTCGATTCTACATTGTGACTCTGCCAGTTCTACCTTTCTGCATGGGTTATCCGGAAGAAATATGTTGAACTTGGTTCGACATACTAATCTATGCATCCACAACTCAGAAAGTTATATGTTCCTTTGAGTTGTTCTCTTTAGTTGCATTCTGACCCTCGTCTATCAATTGATAGTCAAGAGTATGTGTGCGTTCGTTTAACGATGCCCATTACTCTTGTGGTCCGTCAAGCCATTCTATCGCGGAATGACTAGGAGAAACAAACTCCAGTACCTTTTCCCTATCCAGGATTGGGTCAAAGAAGTTGTGCTCCGCAGATCGAATTGCTAATCCAGCTTTTGTTCTGCTCTACCTTGGAGTATTACATATTTTATATCGAGATTGTTTTAGGAATTGCACACCATCCCATGAACTCTTGGTACAGTGATACTTTTTGCCATCACTGTTCATTCCTCGGCCCTCGTGTTGATGCAACCGGAATACCGACAAATGAATTGTGATGTGTGAAATCAATACTGCTAGCAGCTCTGTTGCTTGGTAGTTAAAGGATAATAATTTCATTCTTAGTATGTTGGTTTTCGAATCATCCTTCTAAGACTGATCGTGCTACCTAGTCCTTATTTCGGTGCACCCTTCGATTGATGAGTTAGGATCTTGTCAAGTCCTCACTCATTTGATCATATCGTCTTGCCCTCAAAAGCAAGATTGTTCTCGAGCTTAGTAACATACCGGTGGTTCGTGACTTTCCAAATATCTTCTTGGAGGTGTTACCGGGTTGTCACCTGACCGCTATGTTGAGTTCGTGATCAAGTTGGTTTCTTGTGAACCACCCTTTCTCCAAGAATCGGTGTTAGATATCCCTGAGCTAGTTGGTTAAGCTGGACAACAACTTGGAGAGTTGGAAGATAAAAAAAACTTGTCTGACTTAGTTCGTTCCAAAGGGATATTCTTGTGTAGTGTGTGTTGAAGAAAGATGATATCTTCATCGATTGGTCCCTGTGATCAGTTGCTGAACCTATTGTCTTATCAATCCTTTGATTTGAGTGTGGGCTATCGTCAAATCAAATCAGTACCAACGATGCTCGTAATGTTGTCTTATTCGTGGTTGATCCCTCGAGCATACACCATTACATCTTTGGTCTGACCAATGCTATCACCGTGTTCACTTAACTAGGGAATTCCTTTTAAAAGGAAACCCGGATGAATTGTTGTTGAGCCCATTGACAACACCTTTATCTCCTCCATGATTTTGTTGGACAATAAGTTAGTGTTGGAAACTTTTGAAAGCATTTGTTCATGCTAGCTCATGAAGCATATGTTTAGATGAAGGTAGTGACTTCCTTTAATTCATGTGCATCTGATGCTAGTTGCCGCCGTGGATTCGAGAAAGTCAATGTTGTTTCTTTGGAATCATCTCAAATCAGTCATGCATATGTGCGAAAGTATTCTGTGGTTCGGAGACTTGCAACCTCCATTCCATATGTGTTCCGTAGCACCCCAAGCCACTGACTGATTTGTTCGAGAAAAGGAGTTAAGTGTTAATCCATGGTAATGCACAAGACTTCGATACCTCGTTGATGGTTCCCCCCCCCCCTCCTGAACTCGGTAGTGTTTTATTATAAGACTACTATGTGGTCATGCTTGTCTGGGACAACGTGTTCACATGTTAGTAGCAGAACCAGCTCATGTTTTGGAGCTTGCTATCGTAGTTCATCTCCCGAGAATCCCGCAACATTATCTCGTCGATTTGTGTTGCAAACTTTCATTTTTCTTTCCAGACTTGATGAGTCTGGGGTATCCTGACACCAACCAGATCTGAATCTCAGGCAGATATGATGGTTGGAACATTCTCCAAGAACTATAATATTGGTCCCTCGATAACCGGTAAAGTGGATGTCGTGGCCAACACACCCAGCCGGAAGACCTGTTATTATAATATCTTGTTTGAGGAAGTTGGCCACCTCCCCATAGGGATTTCGTAGGATTACTCCCTAGTTGCTCCTATGGATTTCTGTGTTCCGAAGTCCGACCTTTTTTACTTGATGTTCTAGATATCAAACCATATCTATGAATGGGTTACACTAGCACATCAAGGAGAACATTAGAAGCGGAGTGCTAAATGTCTCTCGGTCGATCATCCAGATTTTGTTTCCTTGGCCTCGCTAAGATGAAATCTGAGAAGGTGTTATCTTTCTTTGCATCTACATCCTCCATCATCATTCATCATGGTAGCAAGTTGTGTTGCCGGACCCTTGACATGGTTGTTGATAAAACCTTGATGGTTGTGGAAATGCTCAAGTTCTTGAGAGCACACACAAGCGCTACGTCTTATCATCGGCACTAGCTGGGATTGCCCCAGATTTCCTCGGTTATGCTATAACCACTCCAACAGTGAATTCACTCTCTATTGTTGGGTTCTTCCCCAGTTACCAGAATCATTCCATCATTTGCATTTTGTTCCCAGCTTGCACCGCCAATGTGCCAGTCTACCACGGGTCTCTTCCATCTCCGGTGATAAGCAAATTCATCCATTACGTTGTCTTCAACAAGGTAATCCACATGATCCAAGTCCGAGTATGCCATTCTACCGACCCCGCCAATCGATTGCTGTGATTTGCCTTCGGCTGATGTAGAGAGTCTCAGTGATCTCTATATCAAAGGTAATTCTTTTTGCCACTTAAGAAAATAATCTACGAATCACCCTTCTCCAGGATGTTTCGTCGTGGTGTCATGGCAATTCAACTCCTCGCTATGTTAACAACCGATCACCACATTCTTAAGTCTGGAATTGCTGTCTACCTAGTGAACCTCGTCATCTGCTCCACTCTGTCCCTCTAGAGGTATGCTTCGTCTCTCAGCTTGAGAGATGTTGCTATGTCACATTCCGGGAGTTAATCCTGAGTTGTTCGATCTTCGAGAAGATCGACCCTTCTAGAGTCTCCTTCTTCCCTCCATGTCATGTTGACAGGATTTCTCAGAGCAAGACGACAAGACAAAGATGGTGATCGAATCAACGTTTCTATGAAGTGCAACCTGGATCGTGAAGATTATACTAGTTGCGTTTACCTTTCACCTTACCCTACGCTTGAATCTCGAGACGAGATTCTTGTTTAGTGGGGGTGAGTTGTCACATCCCTAGCTTCTGGCATTGCACTAGTACTAGCCTTTGGTGATGCATCATGTTTACTTTTACAGAAAGTTGAAATGGGGATTGTCCAAACCCTAGCATTTTAAGAATTCACCAGGTTCACCTAAAATATTTTCAGTCAATCCAAGTGGCTTTCAAAAATGTTCATCATCTTTGGAAAAGTGCTGGAAACAGTAACCAGAGATGATGCACATTTTTCCATGTCATTTTGGATCTTTGAACTAATATATATTGTATTTGAGTTGGAGCAAATATATGTTATATATATTTTTAATGCTTCAATAATTCTGATATTTTGTGAGGGGCTCTAGAATATTACTTTCAGTCCCTGCAAAAATTATTGGAAGAAACAAAAATGATTTAGTGTTTGAACTAAATCAAAACAGATTGAAACAAATAGAAAACAATGATTAAAAAAATAAAACAGAGCAAAAATAAAAAGGGAGACGGCCACCTGGGCCACTTACCTGCTTACCTGCCCGGCCCAGCTCCTCCCGCTGGCCCAGCCCGCCACCGCTACCCCCCTGTCGTCTTCTTCCCTCGCCAGAAGGACGCGGGCACGCGCCCGGCGCGCGCGGCCACGCGCCCCGGCCACCTCCTCCCTGCCTGGCTGCCTCCTCCTCCCCTGGTTCCCTCCCGCGACGCCACGCAGCCCCTCGGACCCCTCTCACTCTTCCTCGAGGCCCCGCCCCTCTGCTCTTTCTCTCTCGCCCGAACCCGAACACAGCCGTCGCCACCGACGCCGTTCGCCGCGGCCACCATCCCCCTCTCGCCTCCCCGACGCCTCCCAGAGCTCCGCAAGTCCTCCCTCGTCCTCCTCGTCGTCTCACGCGACCAGAAGAGCCCCGGAGCGCCGCCCCCGACGTTTTCCCCCTCGCCGGCCGCCGAGGATCTTCTCCGTCGAATTCGGCCACTCCGGCGCGCCCCCGAGCTCGCTGACCCTCCCTGCACGATCCCCGTGAGTCCCTGCTCCGTTTCCCCCTAACCCCAAGCTCGATTTCGAGCTCTAGCCGCCCCCTCTACCGGAGCCGAGACGCTCCGCCGCACGGGCTCGTCGCCGGTGAAGCTCCGGTGACCTTTTGGTCCCACGCCTGCGTCCGTTGCACTCGTTGCGTTCCGTAGAGTAAAACTAGCGCGACCACCGTCTTGTTTGCACACCGCAGCGCCGGTCCCGCGAACACCCGAGCTCCGGCAGCCGCAAAAGAGGTCGCCGCCGGCAGCTCCGGCCACCCCAGCCTCCGCCACCGCCACCGTTGGATGCGCCACTCCACCCTCTCCCCGTAGCTGCTCCCTGCGCGCCAAAAGAGCCCCTGTAGTGGGTTTCCGACGCGCACCACCGCGTCTGGCCTCGCCGGCGTCAAGCCGCCGGTGGGTCTGACCACGTTGACCACGGCGGGACACACCCCCCCCCCTCTGGGTCGATGACAGGTGGGGCCAGCCCCCCCTGTTAATTAGTTTAGTTATTTTATTTTAACTACCCCCCCTCTGCTGACACTGACAGGTGGGCCCCCGCCATCAGGTGATTAGCTTAAGCTAATCACCACCTAATCTAACCCCAGAGCCACTGACATGTGGGCCCTAGTGCCCTAATCCTTAATTAAACTAAAATAAACCCCCCTGTTAACCTGTGTCACTGACCAGTGGGCCCCACTGGTCAGGTTTGACCCGGACCAGCCCCTGTTGACTATGCTGAGGTCAGCATGACCTAGTGCTGACGCAATAATTCCTTTCTGGAATTAAAATAAATCAAAAATGATTTATTAATTTCAGAAAATAGCTAAAACTTCAATAAATCATAGAAAATTAACCGTAACTCCAAATTAAATAATTTATATATGAAAAATTATCAGAAAAATTCAAGGAATCCATCTGTACCATTTTCATGCATGTTAGAACAACTTATCACTACTGTTTAGGGCAAATGAAGTGAATGACATTTAAATAACCACATATGGAGTTTGAATTTGAATCTGGGATTCAAACCAACTTCATTTAATCTGGTTTTAGTTGCATTAGCTCAAAACACATTCATTTTGCCATGTCATGATCATGCATCATATTGTGCATTGCATTGATTGTGTTCCCTTCTGTGTTGCCGGTATTTGTCCCCTCTCGATAGACGTGATACCGGTGATGTGATCGTTGACACTGATGAAGACTCAATGTTATCTTCAGAAGTGCCAGGCAAGCAAAACCCCTTGTTCATTCCGATACAATCCTACTCTCTCGCTCCTGCTCTCTTTTACTGCATTAGGACAACAACGATTCATCTGTTACTTGTTGTGGTAGCTGAACCCCTTTATCCTTTGCATGACCTGTCATTCCACAGTAAATAGATGAAACCCACTAGTATGAGTAGGAATTGTTTGAGCCCTGTTGTGCCTACTCATTCATGCTTGTTTGTCATGCCTGCTACTGCTTAGAGTTGAGTCAGGTCTGATTCATCGGGGATGAATCAGAGGCGTGTGAACATGTCCTACTGTGTGTGAGCTAAATGTGTGAACACGATTTGGTAAAGGTAGCGGTGAGAGGCCATGTAGGAGTACATGGTGGGTTGTCTCATTGCAGCCGTCCTCAGGAACTGAGTTCTGTGTTTGTGATCCATGATTCAGCTACTACCATACATTGGGCCCTGAAATATGACCCCGCTCGACTTCTTATTCACCCTTGTCCTCTGTCCAGGAGTTGCAAGTAGTTTCTGGTGTTTGTAGTATGCTGGAGGCCGTGGACAGCGCTGACCGTAGGGGTGGGCTGTGATGCGGTAGGCACGTGGCCGGGTATACCGGGCGCCCGTTTGGTGTCACGGAACCCTGTTCACATCGTTTGGGGCTGTGAGCGAAACTCCGGCCGGATCTCCTCATGGATGGAACCCGAATAGGCGATAAACCTGGACTAGAGACTTGAGTGTTTAGGTAGGTCATGGTCTACACCCACGTCGGCTTTCGCTTGAAGTCTGCCGAGCACATGTCGTGTGCAGACGCTAAGTGGTGGAAACATGTATGAAGAAGTACACCCCTGCAGGGTTAATATCATCTATTCGAATAGCCGTGTCCGCGGTAATGGACTTCTGGGTTACTTATATCAGTTCATAGACAAGTGAAAGTGGATACTCTAAAATACGCAAGATAAGCGTGAGTGCTATGGATGGCGTTCTCGTAGGGAGACGGGAGCGGATCCATAGTGGTGTATTGATATGGTGAATATGTGGACTCGTGTGCGCCACCTCAAAAGAGTTACTTGCAGTCATAGTTCAGGATAGCCACCGAGTCAAAGCTGGCTTGCTGCAGTTAAACCCCACCATCCCCTTTGTTGATAATGATGCATTTGTAGTTAGTTCTGATGTAAGTCTTGCTGGGTACAATTGTACTCACGTTTGCCTATTTTATGTTTTTGCAGAGAGACTTCGGTCTCACTATTAGTTCCACGTGGTCTTCGACGTTTAGCTTGTTACCTCAGCTACGATCTTGAGCCCTCGGCAGGATCTGGTAGATAGTCAGGCTTCTCAGCCTTTTTCATTTATAGATGTCTGTACTCAGACATGATAGCTTCCGTTTGTGCTTTGTTTTGTATGCTCTGAATGTTGGGTCATGAGACCCAGGTTTGTAATATCTCGCTCCCCGGAGCCTATTGAATAAACTACTTGAGACGTAGAGTCATTTTGTGATGCCATGTTGTATTGCACATATCGAGCATATTGTGTGTATGTTATTGAAATGCTTGGTATGTGTGGGATCTGACCATCTAGTTGTTTATCTTTAGTAGCCTCTCTTACCGGGAAATGTCTCCTAGTGTTTCCACCGAGCCATGGTAGCTTGCTACTGCTCCGGAACACTTAGGCTGGCCGGCATGTGTCCTTCTTCGTTCCTGTGTCTGTCCCTTCGGGGAAATGTCACGCGATGAATACCGGAGTCCTGTTAGCCCGCTACAGCCCGGTTCGCCGGAGTCCTGCTAGCCCAGTGCTACAGCCTGGATTCACTCGCTGATGACCGACACGTTCGATGCTGGGTCATGGATGCCTGTCCCTGTAAGTCTGTGCCGCTTTGGGTTTACGACTAGCCATGTCAGCCCGGGCTCCTTATCATATGGATGCTAGCGACACTGTCATATACGTGTGCCAAAAGGCGCAAACGGTCCCGGGCAAAGGTAAGGCGACACCCGTGGGAATACCGTGCGTGAGGCCGCAAAGTGATATGAGGTGTTACATGCTAGATCGATGTGGCATTGAGTCGGGGTCCTGACATTCTCGTAGGGAGACGGGAGCGGATCCATAGTGGTGTATTGATATGGTGAATATGTGGACTCGTGTGCGCCACCTCAAAAGAGTCGCTTGCAGTCGTAGTTAGGTTAGCCACCGAGTCAAAGCTGGCTTGCTGCAGTTAAACTCCTCCCCCCCCTTTGTTGATAATGATGCATATGTAGTTAGTTCTGATGTAAGTCTTGCTGGGTACATTTGTACTCATGTTTGCCTATTTTATGTTTGCAGAGAGACTTCAGTCTCACTAGTAGTTCCGCTTGGACTTCGACGTTTAGCTTGTTACCTCAGCTACGATCTTGTGCCCTCGGCAGGATCTGATAGATAGTCAGGCTTCTCAGCCTTTTTCATTTATAGATGTCTGTACTCAGACATGATAGCTTCCGCTTGTGTTTTGACTTGTATGCTCTGATTGTTGGGTCATGAAACCCATGTTTGTAATGTCTCGCTCCTCGGAGCCTATTGAATAAACTACCTGAGTCGTAGAGTCATTTTGTGATGCCATGTTGTATTGCACATATCGAGCATATTGTGTGTATGTTATTGAAATGCTTGGTATGTGTGGGATCTGACGATCTAGTTGTTTATCTTTAGTAGCCTCTCTTACCGGGAAATGTCTCCTAGTGTTACCGCTGAGCCATGGTAGCTTGCTACTGCTCTGGAACACTTAGGCTGGCCGGCATGTGTCCTTCTTCGTTCCTGTGTCTGTCCCTTCGGGGAAATGTCACGCTTTGAGTACCGGAGTCCTGTTAGCCCGCTACAGCCCGGTTTACCGGAGTCCTGCTAGCCCAGTGCTACAGCCCGGACCCACTTGCTGATGACCGACACGTTCGAAGCTGGGTCATGAATGCCTGTCCCTGTAAGTCTGTGCCACTTTGGGTTTACGACTAGTCATGTCAGCCCGGGCTCCTTATCATATGGATGCTAGCGACACTATCATATACGTGAGCCAAAAGGCGCAAACGGTCCCGGGCAAAGGTAAGGCGACACCCGTGGGATACCGTGCGTGAGGCCGCAAAGTGATATGAGGTGTTACCGGCTAGATCGATGTGACATCGAGTCGGGGTCCTGACACACATTGTCCTGATAACCCGACACAGGTAGTAAAGGTAAATTTTCTCTATCGATATGATAAAGTTGAAATCCCCTCTACTAAATTTCATAGCCCATGCTTAGATGAATTTGATGACTTTATGGCTAGACAAGAAAGTTTTAATGCTTATGTTGGTAGAGAGTTAAAGAATAATGCTTTCGATGTAGGACGCATGAGCGATAATATGGCTAGAGTTAACGGTGAACTCAAACTCATTAGCAAGTATACCTCTATGGTTGCTACTCAAGCTGAGCAAGTACTCAAAGCTCAAAATGATTTGCTTGATGAATTAAATAATAAAAATGACTTTGCTGTCAGAGTGGCTACTAGAACTGGTAGAATGACCTAGGAACCTTTGTATCCTGAAGGCCACCCTAAGAGAATCGAGCAAGATTCTCAGAGAAATAATTTAGAGGCACCTAGTTCTTCTAAAAAGAAGAAAAAGAAAAACGATAGGACTTTGCATGCTTCTAGTGAACCTGCTGTAGACACACCTGAAAATCCCAATGATATTTCTATTTCTGATCCTGAAACACAATCAGGTGATGAACATGAACCTAGTTATAATGTTAATGATAATGTTCATGTCGATGCTCAACCTAGCAAAAACAATGAAGTAGAGATCGAACCTGCTGTTGATCTTGATAACCCACAATCAAAGAATCAACGTTATGATAAGAGAGATTGTGTTGCTAGGAAGCACGGTAGAGAAAGAGAACCATGGGTTCAGAAACCCATGCCCTTTCCTCCTAAACCATCCAAGACAAAGGATGATGAGGATTTTGAGCGCTTTGCTGAAATGATTAGACCCATTTTCTTACGTATGCGCTTAACCGATATGCTTAAAGTAAATCCTTATGCTAAGTATATGAAGGATATCATCACAAATAAAAGAAAGATACCGGAAGCTGAAATTTCCACCATGCTTGCTAATTACAATTTAAGGGTGGAATACCAAAGAAACTTGGAGATCCGGGTGTACCAACTATACCATGCTCTATTAAAAGAAATTATGTTAGAACTGCTTTATGTGATCTTGGAGCCGGTGTTAGTGTTATGCCTCTCTCTTTATATCGTAGACTTGAATTGAATAAGTTGACACCTACTGAAATATCTTTGCAAATGGCTGATAAATCAACTGTTATACAAGTCGGTATTTGTGAGGATGTGCCTGTTGTGGTTGGAAATGTCACTATCTTAACGGACTTTGTCATTCTTGGTATTCCTGAGAACGATAGTATGTCTATTATCCTTGGTAGACATTTTTTGAATACTGCAGGGGCTGTTATTGATTGCAACAAAGGCAATGTCACTTTTCATGTTAATGGTAATGAGCATATGGTACACTAGGAAACAATCTCAAGTTCATAGCATCAATTCTATTGGAAAAGTTCCAACTATCATTATTGGAGGTTTTGAATTTCCTCTCCCTACTGTCAAGAAAAAGTATGATATTCTAATTGTTGAGGATTTTCATATCCCCGTTGAGGTAACTTAGTGTTATTCGAAATTTCTCCGGTTCCGTGTTATTCGGAATGAGTTTGTTAACAAGACTTGATCAACCTTGTTAGTGGATTCATTTTGATGATCACGAGATGGATGAAACTAGAAGGCACAACCTTCTGTACCCTCTTTTTACTTTCTGTTATTTAGAATAAATAAAGCAAATAGTATTATCCGTCTGTTTTCTGAATTATCCGTGCATTAAAAATATCCCGAAAATAAAGTGCTCCAAATGCCCTGCAAATTTGGTATGATTTTTTATGGAATATTTGAGGATTTTAGGCACTGAAAACACTGCATAAGGGGCAAGCAGCAGGCCACGAGAGTGGAGGGCGCGCCCACCCCACCTGGGCGTGCCCCCCTGTCTCGTGGGCCCCTGGTGGCCCCCCTCCACTTATGCCAGCACCCACACACTTCATTTTCTACCCAAAAAAATCCCCATCCAGCTCAAGCATCAGTTCTAGCTCATTTTGCTGCGATTTTTGATCTCCTTGCTCAAACCTCCATTCACAAAACTGCTTTGGGAGATTGTTGCTTGGTATGTGACTCCTCCATTGGTCCAATTAGTTTTTGTTCTAGTCCTTTATTCATTGCAAATTTTTTCTGCATAGGTGACCATGTTCTTGAGCTTGCATGTTAAATTTATGAGGTCCCAAGCAATTCTAATGCATGATATAGGCTCTAGGCACTTGTAGGAGTAGTTGCTACCAATCTTGTTTAGTTTTATTCACTTTTATTTTGAAGTTACTAAAATTTCAGAATTATTTCAGAAAAAGAATTATGCTTAGAAGAATGTACCAAGGTGGTTCCTCGGTGAAGAAAGGGCCCAGGATTGCTATACGTGAGCAAGATGTTGAATTGCCGAGAGGGACGCGAATGTACGAGCTTGTGAGTGGCCATCCGATAATTTTATGGTCGAAGCAGGCTTTAAGGAGGAATTTGACGCATTTGTGCGTAATGCCAAACTGGAGGACTTCTTACAAGATAAGTGTCCTCAGTACTATCAATTGACTGATTCCTTTGTGCGGAGGTTTAAATATAACTATGCGCGTAATTCTCCTAGTGTCATATTTGATATTTATGATACATCTTACACCATGGACCTAGAGGATTTTACAACTGCTTGCAAACTTCCGCAGTGGGGTAATATTAATGATCCTCACAAATCTGAATTTAGAGACTTCCTTGCTAGTATTACTATGGGAGAATCCAGGGACATAGCACAAGCTACCATAGGGAGCATTCATTTTCCTGCCATACATTATTTTGCTCTCTTCATTGGTAGATGCATTAACGGTAAGGATGAAGCATGTCATATGTGCGTCCCTGATCTGTGTGTCCTCAAGAGTGCTGTGTTAGGTTATAAAGGTTATAATTTGGGGGCAATAGTTGCAGGTAGGTTGCAGAATAATAGTAGAAAGGGAGATTTATTTGGGGGAATTTATGCAACCCGTGTGGCTAATTATCTTGGTATAGCCCCACGAGAGGGAGATATGTTGATACCTCCTGTTTATTTGGATTATGAAGCTATTGTCAATCATCAGTTTCTAAGGAGGAATGAACAATTCCTTGAATATTGACTAATCTATGACAGACGCAACGTCGTCCATGTTACTCTTCCTGCTCCCCACCTTTTTGATTATCAGCCAAAAGGAAGATTTGTTGTCACCAGGGAGGAAGCAGCTGAACACGAGGGGAGACTGGAGGCAGCTCGCCAACACGCCGCAGCTCAGGAGGCGGTTGCCGCTGCATCTCAGTACGACCCCAGTTTCACTTATGAATACCAGCCAGGCGGTCCTTGGTACTAGACCAACTTAGGCCAAAAGCCTAAGCTTGGGGGAGTACGTATTTCTCACCGACTTTACATTCACGTTCACACACTAGTCTTCGGTGTTCATACTCTTTCATTGTATTATCCATGTTAGTTTAATTTTCTTTTTCTAGCTTTCTTCTTGTGTGTTTGATAAACCTTAAGAAAAACCAAAAAAATTAGTTATTTTAATTTCCATGCTTGTAGTAGAATTAAAATGAAAACCCAAAAAGATTTCCATTTCTTCTTCTTATTTGTTGGGAACTTTCCCGTGTAAATAGTTTTATTTTCTTTCCTTTGGGGGTCGAGAAGACCATATTGAAATGCTTAGTGGCTCTCATATGCATGATTGTTTATTTAATTAAGAGCCCATATTACTTGTCTTCTCTCTTGAGTTGAATGCTTGCAGGTTCCAGCTTAGTCCAATGCACGTGCACTCTTATTATTATACACATCGTTCGGTCGTGCAAGTGAAAAGCAATAATGACGATATATGATGGACTTATTGAGATGAGAAAAGCTGGTATGAACTCGACCTCTCTTGTTTTTGTAAATATGATGAGTTCATCGTTTCTAATTCAGCTTATTATGAGGTAAACATATTTGCAATGACATTTAGAGATTATAGTTGCTTGTGCCATGCTTGATTAGCTATGAGTTATAATGGTTTACCTTGCGTGCCAACATGCTATTAGAATGATTATGATGTGGTATGATGGGATGGTATCCTCCTTTGAATGAATTGAGACTCCACTTGGCACATGTTCACGCATGTAGTTGAAACAAATCAACATAGCCTTCATGATATTTATATTCATGGTGGATTATATCCTACTCATGCTTGTACTCTGTGTAAATTAATTTTAATGCATGTTTATGACTGTTGTCGCTCTCTCAGTTGGTCGCTTCCCAGTCTTTTGCTAGCCTTCACCTGTACTAAGCGAGAATACTGCTTGTGCATCCAAACTCCATAAACCCCAAAGTTGTTCCATATGAGTCCACTATACCTATATGTGGTATTTACCTGCCGTTCCAAGTAAATTTGTATGTGCCAAACTCCAAACCTTCAAATGAAATTCTGTTTTGTATGCTCGAGCAGCTCATGTTTCAACTAGGGCTGCCTATATCTTCCATGCTAGGTGGGTTATTCTCAACAGGAGTGGACTCCGATCCTCATTCACGAGAAAGGGCCGGTAACCGGGATGCCCAGTCCCATGATCCAAAAAGATCAAAGCAAATCAAAATAATTAAACAAAACTCCCCCAGGGTTGTTGTTAGTTGGAGGCACTCGTTATTTCGAGCAAGCCATGGATTGATGCTTGTTGGTGGTTGGGGGAGTATAAACCTTTACCATTCTGTTTGGGAACTGCCTATAATGCATGTAGTATGGAAGATACAACCATCTCATAGTTGTTGCGTTGACAGCAAAAGTATGCCGCTCAAAATGTTACTCAATCTCTATTTTAAAATCGAGCTCTAGCACCTCTACAAATCCCTTCTTCCCTCTGCGAAGGGCCTATCTATTTACTTTTATGTTGAGTCATCACCCTTCTTATTAAAAAGCACCCGCTGGAGAGCACACTATCATTTGCATTCCTTACTATTGGTTTATATCGGGTATGACTTGACTGGATCTCTTTTACCATGAATTACAATGTTTAGTCAGTCCTTGATCTTTAAAGGTGCTCTGCATTTATGTTTTGCGGTCTCAGAAAGGGTTAGCGAGATACCATTTTGTTATATCTTGTTATGATTGTTTTGAGAAAGTATTGTCATCTGAGTTTTATTATTATGGCTCGCTAGCTGATTATGCTATTGATATGAGTAATTGTGAGACCTAAGTGTTATTGTGAGTATGGTTAGTTCATAATATTTGCTGAAACTTGAATGTTGGCTTTTCATGTTTACAACAACAAGAGCAAACAGAGTTTGTAAAAGTTTTTCTTTATCACTTTCAGTTTATCAACTGAATTGCTTGAGGACAAGCAAAGGTTTAAGCTTGGGGGAGTTGATACGTCTCCAACGTATCTACTTTTCCAAACACTTTTGCCCTTGTTTTGGACTCTAACTTACATGATTTGAATGAAACTAACCCGGACTGACGCTGTTTTCAGTAGAACTGCCATGATGTTGTTTTATGTGTAGAAAAGAAAAGTTCTCGGAATGTCCTGAAAATCCACGGAGGCACTTTTTTGAAAATATAAAAAATACTGGCGAAAGAATCAAGATCAGGGGGCCCACACCCTGTCCACGAGACAGGGGGCGCGCCCCTCCTCCTGGGCGCGCCCCCTATCTCGTGGCCCCCCTGGACCTCCACCGAGCTCAACTCCAACTCCATATATTGATTGTCGGGGAGAAAAAAATCAGGGAGAAAGTTTCATCACGTTTTATGACATGGAGTCGCCGCCAAGCCCTAATCTCTCTCGGGAGGGCTGATCTGGAGTCTGTTCGGGGCTCCGGAGAGGGGGATTCGTTGTCGTTGTCATCATCAACCATCCTCCATCACCAATTTCATGATGCTCACCGCCGTGCGTGAGTAATTCCATCGTAGGCTAGCTAGACGGTGATGGGTTGGATGAGATTTACCATGTAATCAAGTTAGTTTTGTTAGGGTTTGATCCCTAGTATCCACTGTGTTCTGAGATTGATGTTGTTATGACTTTGCTATGCTTAATGCTTGTCACTAGGGCCCGAGTGCCACGATTTCAGATCTGAACCTGTCGGGGATATACCCCGCGGTATGACCCGGCCGGACTTGGCATTTCATTGGTAACCCGCCGGAGGATTGGTGACTCACAAGTCTGGCGATCACTGGTTTGACGACTCATAAGCCTGGCGACTCACTAATGGCCCTGACGGCGGGTCAAACGGATGACAAGGCCCAAGGCCCAGAAGGCCGGCTTATGTTATGATGGGTCGGCTTAAGAGGAAAGCGTAAGGAATATCCCCTTACAAAGGAAGCAAGACTAGGACTCCACTTGTAATAGACTAGTCCTAATCCTAATAGGACTCCACATGTAACCCACCCCTTCAACTTATATAAGGAGGGGCAGGGCACCCCAAGAGGGAGAGGCAATAAGAAACAATCTCTAGGGCTAGACACAAATAGCCGGCTTACCGGCGAATCCCTCATGATCATAATGAGACCTAGCCACAAACAGCATGTAGGGTTATTACCGGATGATATTTCCCAGGGCCCGAAGCTGTCTAAATCCTTCTCTTGTGTTGCGTCTCTCGATTCCGCCTAACCCCTCTCAAGCTACCGCATAGATGCGTTGGCCTCGAGACTAAGTCCTCACACTAAGGACATGTGTCGTGACAATTCTACGACAGTTGGCGCCCACCATGGGGCCTGCGCATGGTGGTGATGAGTTCTTGGAGGGATCTACCCAGGGATCGAGGAGTTTGCAATTTTTTTCAGATGATGATTCTTAAGATTGAAGTCGAGGAAGAAATTAGGGTTTGGTACTCTGTATGCCGCCGATGCTACACGAGCTGTCAAATCGGATAGATGTCTCTAGTCGCCGAGATCAATAAGAATCACAAGTCGCCGAGACAATCAAAGTTTTGCTGCCCGTGCACTATTACGTTGTCTTGAGTCCAGACGGCTTCGACTCATATTTGGTATTAATTCCTTCGTGAGAAAGCCGCCGGCCTACTGGTACTACCAATTTCAGATGTGAAGGCAAAAAGTGATCCATCCAATGATCCATTAGCACGAGAGAAAAAGTCAAACCAAGAGCTACCCGGATGAGGACATGGACGGGATTGGATTCAGACTCCGCGGTCATGGTTTCGTTCCGAGCCGGCTGAACATTGACCCGCCGCTGCATCGGGCCGGCTTGGCACTTTTTGGCTGACGCCCCGTCCGCCCCGCCTCGAGCCTCCGTCGTCGCGCCTCGTAATGAGTCGCCCGCAGCCGCCGTTGAGCCTCCGCCTTGGACTGATCCCAAGTTGCCGCTGCCGGCTGTGTTAAAGCCGGCCTCGCCTCTGAGCCGCTGTTCCCACGGCCTTGACTCTGCTATGAGCCGCCAGCGCGCCTCTGCTTCATCCGCCAACCCGCCTGTGCCGTATCCGTCCCTCGCGCCGATGAACGCCTATTGTTGCTCCCGCGTCGTGGCGCCGCCTGAGCACCTTTGCTCCTGCCGCCAGGCTGCCCTGTATGAGTTGCCCCGTCACCGTTAGTCGCTGGCGCCGCCCTGGGCTTGTCCCTGGCTGCAGCTGAGGGAGTCTTGGATTAGGGGTGTTCGGATGGCCGGCCTATAGCCTTTGGCCGAACTCCTGGACTATGAAGATACAAGATTTAAGACTTCGTCCCGTGTCCGGATGGGACTTTCCTTGGCGTGGAAGGCAAGCTTGGCGATACGAATATGTAGATCTCCTACCATTGTAACCGACTCTGTGTAACCCTAACCCTCTTCGGTGCTTATATAAACGGGTTTTAGTCTGTAGGACGAACAACAATCATACCATAGGCTAGCTTCTATGGTTTAGCCTCTCTGATCTCGTGGTAGATCTACTCTTGTACTACCCATATCATAAATATCAATCAAGCAGGAGTAGGGTTTTACCTCCATCGAGAGGGCCCGAACCTGGGTAAAAACATCGTGTCCCTTGTCTCCTGTTACCATCCGCCTAGACGCACAGTTCGGGACCCCCTACCTGAGATCCGCCGGTTTTGACACCGACAGCAATACTTCCTTTCAAGGGGTAATGCCAGGCCCATATTCCCATTGTGCGGGCTCTCTACTGCTAGAAGTTGTGTTCAGCTCACCCGACAACTTCCGCCGCGAAAACCTAAACTTCCACCTCGCCCCATTTACAAGTAGCTACCAAGCACTCCTGGGACGCGAAGCTTTCTCCCGCTTTAACGCAATACCGCATTATGCATCCCTTACACTTAAAATGCCTGGTCCGCGAGGCATCATCTCCTTAAAGGGAAATATCGAGTGTTCCTCGAGCGCGGAAGATTGTGTGACTGCCTTGACAACCACACACTAAACCGGCTTCACTAATCCAAGCACATGAACAGGTCGTTCAGACCCCGGACACGGTTAGACGAGTCCGGTGTAAACATACAAGGGCTTACCAGCCGCATACCCCCGAACAAGGGGCTCCGCACATATACAGCAAGAGACAATAAAGCTCAATTTTATTCATTTTTTGAATCGTACTTTGTTTATGTAATATAACGTACATTTTCGCACGATCTTTTTCAACTAAGTTCCTCTCTTTTACACATGAACACCATGCTACACCCGTCTAGGATACGACACAACGGAGACACAGGCGCAGACGTGCAGTAGGGACCCGTTACAAGGATTCTTTTCAGATTAAGACCCTGCGTAAACCTTTTTTACTGTCTCTTGTTGATACACATCCCCTGGTTTCTTGCTATAACCAAGGAGGAGGCTGGCGTTTTGGCATGGGCCACGTCAGAATTTTGCGCGTACCTGGACACCAGGGGCTTATTACCAAGGGCGTCGTTTGGCCCATTTTCATAAAGACCGAATACCTTAGGGAGTGTTCGGCGTCTCGAGTTAGGCCTTATATGCATCAGCTCCGAATCATGTCTTTGGTCAAATGTTGGGTTTGCCCGGCTCCTGTGTTTTGCTGCCTTACGTTCCGCTCTATCGGCTAACGCGGCACCAGGAGAACTACTGCGATTGTGCCCTGGTTCGTCCAGGCGAGCACCTCAGTAGAGAAAGCCGAAAACTGACTGTCATGATATAGCATGAGACTGGTCAACCACTCGATGACCCACCAGAATCTTTAGGATTCCTCCGCATAGACGAAGGGCCATTTCCCGGTCAGGCACATACGCGCCCCGAATTCGGGTGAGCGCGGTGCCCCTAGGGGCTATATAGTAGCCCCACTGTCAAACTCCTATGGCTAAGTGAAAGTGATAAAGCATTATAGTCCGGTTGCCTAGTTTGCTGCGCTACCACCTCCTTTATAGGACCAAGACATTGGATCAAGTGTGAAAACACGCCTTTTGCAAACACCCCCGCATTATATGCGTGGGGGCTGAAGCCAAAGACTGCCATCTTTTAGGTTATATACACATATACATTAATGGCCGCATAGGAGATGTTTCAATTCTTGAAGGCACAAGTATAAAAAGCGTTTATATTTCATCAAAACATTGTTTCACAATAATACATGTTATTCGAACATAATATCCTTCGAGCACTGCGTCTCTATTAAACGAGCGCCCTGCAGAACTTCCTGAAAATAGTGCTCGACAGGTACTCGGCTTCCGTCCGAATCTTGGGATGCAACATCGGTGGCCTTCAACTCCGCCCAGTATGTCTTGACATGGGCAAGAGCCATCCACGCACCCTCTATGCATGCCGACCTTCTCATTGCATTGATATGCGGCACCGCACCAAGGAACTGCTGCACCAAGCCAAAATAACTCTTCAGCTCAGGCCTCTTCGGGCACAAAAGACTCACGACATCCTTCATGGCAAGTCCGGATAACCTATTCAGCTCCGCCCATTCGGCCAAGCGATCGGTTAATGGAAGTGGGCGCTCTGGATTATGGAACTGCGACCAAAAAACCTTTGCCATTTCGTGATCCTCTTGATCTCAGAAGTGTTCGGCCGCGTCCGCGGCACTTACCGCCAAGTCCAGATAAGCATCCTCCGCACTCCACAGCCGGTCCAACTGAGCATATTTAGGATCCATGAATTTCCTCCGCAGCAGAAAGGGCTTTCCAGCCGCGATATCTTCGGCCTGACGCAACTCCTCCTTCATAGCTCTCATCGCAGAGCGAGCATCCTTGGCCTCGGTAGCGGCCTTCTTCAGGTCCTCTTGTACTTCTCAATCTTCTTTTTCAATAAGCTTGCAGCGGTCGGCAGCATTCTTCAACTCCACGGCCATCTCAGCCATTTCCTTCTTGCTTCGACAGTGAGCAGCCTGTTCGGCTTTTAGCTCTTCGGCCGCCTTTAAGGCAACCGCATCACTCCTTCTGGCCTGCTCCTTGGCTCGGGCGAGTTCCGCCCGCAGGTTCTCCATGGCAGCGGCACCATCTGCATCAAGCATACTTGTTGTAAGGCACGGGCATCAAGCTCCCTTACCAGGTGTCCACGGAGAAATTGCATACCTTGTGACTCGTCAAGTCGCTTATTGACAAGCGCGACGTCGGCATCCGCCACGTCAAGTTGCCACTTCAGTTCAGCAAATTTATCAGTCCGGCCAGCCACCGGACCCTTCGCCACCTACATAGGAAGGGCGACATATTATACCTGGGATTATGATCCTTGGCGTGCTATCATTTTTTGCCAACACACCGAGCAACAGGGGCTACTATCTACATAGGGCGCATTTTATAGGCGGAACTGTCAGAAGGTACACCATTTTGCGTACCTCAAAACCTGTCAGTAAACCTGTGATGGCTTCGTGCAATCTGCTCTCAGCGGATGAAATCCTTTCAATCATCGTACCCATTAACGCACGGTGATCTTCTGAGATAGACGCTCGCCCGAGAAGATCCTTCAGCTCCTCCGACCGTACACGAGGAGGTGCCGGACTCGTCCGATGGCCTTTTTCGAAGGCCGGACGCGAAGGGCTTTGAGGGGAAATATGACTGCCTTCTGGCTCCGCCGGACTCAGGGTCGCCCGCCTCGCACGACGGTACGGCAGGGGGAGGCGTTTCGCTCTCAATCATCTCCGAACGAAGATCCCCCGAAAATGAGCTCTGCTGAGAAGGGCTAAGATCCGAACTACAAGGTAAAACTTCAGTTATCTTCGTTAGAAATAGGGCAGGGATATCCTTTATTTTAATAAAAAAATCCCCTTTTTACTTACGGCTCGGTGGAGGGCTGATCCCCTTGGGGGCATAATGCGGCCGAGGCATCTCTCGACGCAGGACCCTCTGACGAAGATTTCTTCCCCCGCTTTGAGACCATGGTCTCCGGATCTTCAGAGGCGGTCCTCTTCTTCCCTTGGATGGAGGGATTCTCGATCCCTCCTTTCCTGACAGCC
Source organism: Triticum dicoccoides (assembly GCF_002162155.2). Classification (NCBI taxonomy): domain Eukaryota; kingdom Viridiplantae; phylum Streptophyta; class Magnoliopsida; order Poales; family Poaceae; genus Triticum; species Triticum dicoccoides. The sequence continues at coordinate 88,557,041 of NC_041389.1, forward strand.
TCCTTCGAGGAGGCGGTAGCTTCCTTGTTCCCCCCTTCACCTTCTTCCGAAGGTACAACCGCCAGCATCCTGGTTAACACGGGATCCGGCGTGGTCTCAGGGAGGGGGGCCGGACACCTGATTAGCTTTGCTTTCGCTATCCACTCCTATTCAAGGGACATCTCTTTTGAGGGCAGATTCATGATAAATATGGGATAGTATGTCCGGGTACAGGGCTACTTACTTGAGTATCCGGGCGATTGCAGCTCAGACCTGCGTCCTCGGTCAAGTCCGGACACTTCGCTTGTGATCCGAAGAAAAGCTTGTACATCACCACGAGCGTCACGCCCATAAAATGTTGGAGAGCTCGTGGTCCCTCCGGGTTAAATTCCCACAGGCGGAGGGGGCAACGTCTGCGGGGCAGAATGCGACGAATCAGCATGACCTGTGCTACTACAACCAGAGTGATCTCTCTCTCTAGGAGATCTTGAATGCGGCCCTACAGCAAGGGCACTTCCTTGGACGGCCCCCAGTCAAGTCCTTTATTGACCCATGACGCCAGCCGCGGTGGAGGACCCGAGCGAAAGGCAGGTGGCGCCACCCATTTGGTGCCCCTGGGGGCTGTGATATAAAACCACTCTTGTTGCCACAGGCTGAGCTCCTCTTGAAAAGAGCCCTCGGGCCACGGATCATCTTCGGCTCCACTTTGAAGGTCTTGAGCCACAATCCAAAGTGAGGGGTAATGCGGAGGAAGGCTTCGCATACGACAATGAACGATGAGATGTGGAGGATGGACTCCGGATCCAAGTCGTGAAATTCCAACCCATAATAAAACATGAGCCCCCTCACGAAGGGGTCTGTCGGGAAGCTTAGCCCCCGAAGGAAGTGAGATGCGAACACCATGCTTTCACCGGGCTTGGGAGTGGGAATAACCTGCCCTTGGGCAGGCAGCCTATGCGAAATTTCACCGGTTAGATGCCTGGCATCTCTTAGCCTTTGCACGTCTTCTTCCATAATGGAGGAAGGCATCCACCGGCCTTGCAGGTCGGAGCCGGACATCATCGAAGGTCCGAAGCGCCTGTATCTGGAGCTTTGGGTGTTGGAACTTGAGGCGAGGGGCGGATTCGATTGAGATTCAAAGAAACGAGTGGAGCCTTGGTCTCTTTATAAAGAGGTTGAATACCAAGAGCCTTCCTCGTGACCGTTCGGGACTCGCCTTCGATAGAGGAGACGTGCCAACGGGCATGACTGGGTTACCCACGCCCCTATTAATGAGAATTCCGGAATAAGGGGACAGGATCTCTGCTTCGACAAGACGTGCCAAGGAAACCGCCTCGCTAAACGCGCTGAGGTGGGACAGTAAAAATGATTCAAATAAAGGCTTGGCCATGGTGTGATGTCACACCACAAAATACGTCAGCAGATTGAACTTGTGTAAATATTATTCTCTCTACAGTGGTATGTGGAACTTATTTTGCAGAGACGGACACTATCCTTGTGTTCAAAATCTTCTATGAAGTATTCGGAGGAGGAACCTGCCTTGCAATGCCGAAGACAATATGCGCGCCGGACTTGTCGTCGTTGAAGCATGGTTCAGGGGCTACTGAGGGAGTCCTGGATTAGGGGGTGTCCGGATGGCCGGACTATAGCCTTTGGCCGGACTCCTAGACTATGAAGATACAAGTTGAAGACTTCATCCCGTGTCCGGATGGGACTTTCCTTGGCGTGGAAGGCAATCTTGGCGATACGGATATGTAGATCTCCTACCATTGTAACCGACTCTATGTAACCCTAACCCTCTTCGGTGCTTATATAAACCGGAGGGTTTTAGTCCGTAGGACGAACAACAATCATACCATAGGCTAGCTTCTAGGGTTTAGCCTCTCTGATCTCGTGGTAGATCTACTCTTGTACTACCCATATCATCAATATCAATCAAGCAGGAGTAGGGTTTTACCTCCATCGAGGGGGCCCGAACCTGGGTAAAAACATCGTGTCCCTTGTCTCCTGTTACCATCTGCCTAGACGCACAGTTCGGGACCCCCTAGCCGAGATCCGCCGGTTTTAACACCAACAGCAGAGCCGCCTCGCCTCGAGTCGCCGCTCCCGCCAGAGTCCGTCTCTAAGCTGTCGGCCGTCTCAGCTCAGCTTGTCTCGAGCGCCAGTTATCTCCGCCGCTTTGGCCGCTTCAACACAGTAGCGCCTGCAAGCTGTTCCCGCGGCCTCGAGTCGCCGACCAGCCTTACTCATCCGCCATGGTCAGGTCCCGAGCCGGCCCTCACCCCATAACGGTCGTCAGTTGCCGAGCCGGCCGTGCCGCACCATTGCAGAGCCTCCTCCCATCCAAAGAAGGTTTCGCCTCTGTTGTGACCATGGAAACTCAGCGCCCCTCTGCTATGAATCAAGCTCTCTCAAAGATCCATGCATAACAGTCTATGCTCCAGTCAACATGATGGCGCTACCCAGCAAGTTTTCAGTTTTCAAATGCCATACCTGGTGTGCCCGGCGTTTAAAGAGTTCAAAGAAGATTTCCAACAAAGCCCTATACATCGATCTACTAGCTGCAAGTTGTTGCTGTTGTTTTTTATATATTCATGGCCGCTACTACTCCTGAGAAAAATTGCAGCAGCACACGTTCGGACAATTGCTACGCTCTACGTGGAAGAGATACATTCTATCTACTCAAACCTTGAGTAAATTAAGGGAAAAGAGGAGACCTCCTGTTGCAGTTCCATCGACTGGATTAAAACAAAAATAAAGTGTGCCACGATAGCTTATCTGGCCAAAGCATCATGGGTGCATGTGCCACGGGTGGCCACTAGGCCGGTGAAAATTGCTAGTATCACTGTTGCAGCCCGCACAGGGCCAAGAGTTATAATTTTCTACTATTTGCATCAAGTGACTTGGGCATGGAATCCTAGGCTTTGGAAGAGCAAGCCTAATTATGTGGAAGACCATGTACTATCACACAAGGCCAACTGAAGTCCAAAGAAGAGACAATCGAATGCAACAAGTAGTGTGACGGCCAGTCAAATCCATGGCCACGATCTAGTAGACACTGCGTCCATCATCGGAGAGCATGTACATGCATACGTTGCAACCAGCGTCTATGTTCATCCGACAAAAGTTCCAGGTGCTATTCGCCCTATTTATTTTCAGTACATATTAAATTGTTTGAGAACAATTACTCTGGTCTGTCGTATTTTTCTTTCGCAGGGCCATTATTTATTATAAAGGTGGTGTCATGCCGTGCCTATGGAGTGTGCGTCAGCATTATCATGCACTGGCGTCTGCGCCCTCTTGCTATTGAACGGGTGTGCACAAGCCGCCTCCCGTACAGCTCGATCTGCATCAACTTGCCGGTACCGCCCCCACGGTCGACTCACTCGTCTGTCCGGATTACGATGCTGCGATTGACTCGCCGTCCGTGTGTCTTACCATGCCTGCGATTGACTCGCCCATCCGCACCGACTTACAACACCACGACCGACTCATCTATTCGTGCCAACGACCGACTCGGCCGTGGTTAATTTCAGCTTCACCATGGTAAATCATCAACTCCGTTGTAGATAATTTCTGACTTAACATATCAGGTGAAATCTATCTAGTATATTTTTATATTATATTGCCTTCTTTAAAAGAGCAATTACTCTGGCTTGCAAGTTCTCCAATGCAGGACGAGTTATATCACTGAGTTGTTGAAAGACTTATACCGGTTTATATCATGGTCAAATATGGGGAATCTCAAGCCAACTCCTCGAGTTGTCTTGAGACTCGGTGACTACAATGACATGACTCAGCAGAATTGGCCGGTTTCAATGAATTCAAGAACTCCGGGTCATTGAAGGGAAAAATAACCCGGGCCCCAGAGGTTACTGCTAGATCGATGAAAATTTAAAAGCCGTCAGAAGATTTCTGGCTCAAAATAAGGACTTTGGTTTAAAATCCGGTTCAAGAGACATCTTTCTCCCACATAGCACTGAAGCTCTCAAATCTGGTTCAAAAGTCGGCCCAGGGTAAATTTGTCCCTCACAAATTTTTGAAGCTCTCAAATCCGGTTCAAAATCCGGCTCAAGGTAAATTTGTTCCTCACAAATTTTTTGAAGCTTTCAAATCCAGTTTAAAGTTCCGGTTCAAAAAGAATTAATCTCTCGCAAGTTCGAGTTCTAAGAAAAATTTAAGGTTGCCAAAAAGAGCTTGTTGCCATGATGCGCGGTTCAAACATAGGTATCCTGCCTTACGGCTTATCTTATTATGGTCACTTGGGGGCTTCCTGCTCATCGAGCATAGCTGTGGGTACCCTTTTGATCAGTGCAATGCTAATATATGGTCACTTGGGGGCTTCCTGTTCAAACATAGGTCGTATTCGAACCAAATAGAACATAGCTGTTGAAACCCTTTTGATCGGCACACTGCCAAACTCACTAGGGGGCTTCTTGATCGTATCTAAACCATAGCTTAACCTCTTTTGGGTCTGACGTGGATCGTATTCGAATCAGCATCGTTAAACAACTCTCAAGGTCATTTGGGGGCTTCCTGTTCAAACATAGGTCGTATTCGAACCAAAGAGAACATATTTGTCGGTACCCTCTTGATCGGCAACGCCAAAGCCACTAGGGGCTATATGATTGTATTCGAATCTTAGCTCAACCCCTTCGGAACGGTTTTCTGATCGTATACAAATCAGAAGCCTTAAATTTTTAAGTCTTTTTTGCGAACAATTTTGGGTTTGACTTGAGACCTTTTTTGGAATATATGTCAAATGTATATAAGTGTTTTATGTTTAACCCGGCTTGACTTTTGACTATAAGTCGCCAGCTTATGACAATGATCATCTATGTGGAAGCACTGGCTTCTAAGGATTGGGTTATCACCCTTACTGCACAGGTCATGTAAACCGGCAGTACAATTTCAATATCACAGTGGTTATATGTGAGGTATTAGTACCCGCCCTCCGACAAACCGCCAAGGGTTCTTGTGATCTACTTGTGTGCAGGATAAGACTACATTTGGGTGGTTACCCGCCCTGGCTCTTAAGTTAAGTCGCTAGGGCATATGTTGTTTAAACTCTGTGCAGGATTTGCAGAACTATGATTTATATAAATGCTTCAGTCCAAGCTCATCACTGAAATTGGTGTCTCAACACTTCAAAAAAAAAGACACATCCGTGACATTTTGGGCCGAACGAAAAAAAATTCTTTCATACATATGACACTTCTATGACGATAATTGTGACAAAACCCGGTATCATCATAGATGTGGTGGGCTCCTACTTTTATGACAAAAAATCATGACAGAAAATGGGCTTTTCGTCCTGGGCGGGCCGGAGACGCAGCTGCATGACATTATTTGGGCCGTGCATGACGGAAAAAACCGTGGTAGAAGCAAGGGGGAGGAAAATTTCGGGGAGTTGCCCGTTACAGTGGGAGGTCGGGGGCCGAGCGATGCGCGTTTCTCTTGTACGTACGCGCGTGTGTGCGAGGCGTTGGCTCTAACTGAACCCGAGCGAGGAGTTGGGCTCTAACTGAACCCAAGCGATTGCACTGCAGACTATGCGTTACTGAACCCGAGCGATCGATCGATGGCTGTTAACTGAACCCGATGGAGCGATTCCTTCGCTACCGCTACTAACTAAAGCCGATCGATGCTGCCTCTGGGATGAACAGTGAGCGTTGCGGGGGGGTTTGGATGAACAGTGAGCGGTGGCGTTGCCTCTGGATGAATAGGAACCCGTGGTGTGGAGGGCTGGATGAACAGTAGACGGTGGAGGGGTGGCCGTGGAGGGGTGGTTGAACAGGACCCCGTGGTGTGGAGGGCTGGATGAACAGTAGACGGTGGAGGGGTGCCCGTGGAGGGGTGGTTGAATAGTAGCCGGTGGAGTAGCGCGTGGTGGAGGCTGGATGAACAGGAGCCCGTGGAGGCTGGAGGAGGTCGACGGTAGCCCGTGGAGGCTGGAGGAGGTCGACGGTGGAGATGAACAGTATCCCGTGGA
>NC_041389.1:88563470-88564331 GCF_002162155.2 Triticum dicoccoides
CGCTCCAACACAAGTCCGTTTCGTCCGTTTTGCGGTATGCCACACCCCTCCCGATCAACAGAACCCCCGTTTCGACCGTAGGAGGTCTGTTTCCTCCGTTTTGCGGTACGCCACACCCCTCCTGATCAACAGGACCCCGTTCCGAACGTAGGAGGTCCATTTCCTCCGTTGTGCGGTATGCCAGGCCTCGTTTCCATCGCCTGTTCCATCCAATCCCTCCCGATGAACACGACCACGCATTCCGTTCCGACCCAGCCGGTTGGCTCCCGCATGTTCCGCTGCCTCCCGATGAACACGACACATTCCGTTGCCTCCCCATGAACACGACACATTCCGTTGCCTCCCCATGAACACGACGCATTCCGCCCCATGAACACGACACATTCCGTTGCCTCCCCATGAACACGATCCCTTGCCGTACGTATGCGTAACTAGGCGTTCGAGACCCCGCCCGTATGTACACATACGTGACCGTATTTTCTTTCTTGCACCCTGGCCGCTGTACGTACGTGTACATGCTACGTGCGCGCCTCTACTACGACATGTGCGCGCATCTACTACGACACGTGCGCGCCTCTACATGAACCAGTATGTACGTACATGTTCGCGACCAGGATGACAACACTACGTACGCTTCGACCAGGTGGGTCCCGACTGTCAGGCACTTCCTTGCCTGCGAAGATGTAGCTAGTGGGTCCCAGCAGTCAGGGGGGCGAATCGTTTTTTTCCCGGACGCACTTCCTTGCGTGCGAAGGTGTAGCTGCTAGGTCCCAGCAGTCAGGGGGGGCGAATCGTTTTTTTTTTGCCCGGATGCACTTCCTTGCGTGCGAACGTGTAGCTGCTGGGTCCCAGCAGTCAGGG
>NC_041389.1:88564721-88571716 GCF_002162155.2 Triticum dicoccoides
GTGCGAAGGTGTAGCTGGTGGGTCCCAGCAGTCGGGGGGTGAATTGTTTTTTTTTGGACGCACTTCCTTGCGTGCGAAGATGTAGCTGGTGGGTCCCAGCAGTCAGGGGGATGAATTGTGTTTTTTTCGGGCGCACTTGCTTGCGTGCGAAGATGTAGCTCGTGGGTCCCAGTAGTCAGGGGGCGAATCATTTTTTTCGCGAAATACGGTGGCCCGTCCGGTGGGTCCCCGCTGTCAGGTGGAGGAATAATTATTTTGCGCGTAATAAGGAGGCACTTACTTGCGGCTGTCGTGGACCCAGCTGTCAGCCTCTCCACGTACAGTCCACATCCGATGGAAGTCGTTCCTTGACCACGTTGACCACGCCGCACCGAGAGCACCACGGCGGTGGACGACGGCGAGGCCTAGGAAGGGGACGACGCGGAGCCAAGGAAGACACGGCAGTGGATGCACACGCGGAGAGGAGTACGAGGGTTCACTGGTTCGGCTACGCTGCCGTCGCCGCAGAATAACAGGGGGTGTGGGTGAGTGGAGGGATGGCCTGGCCAGCGGTGGGAGTAGTAGGGGGCGGTGAGGCCTCCGCGGCAGCACAACCGGCCACGGGAGGTAGGAGCAGGCGGCACGACCGGCGCTGCTTTGGGCGGCTGGAGCAAGAAGACCAGGGGTTGAAGAATCACGGCGGTCGTTGGATGGACATCGTACGGTCACTGCAGCTAGAATCTTTTATATTGACTAAGTTGATAAAGCCCTTGGTACGTCAACTTAGTAGGCCCACAGGTCAGCTTCCGAAATGGTGCGCCCCAGATGTCAGGGGGATGAATCATTTTTTGGGCAGGTGAAGCTAGAATATCCGAGATTAAAGAAGAAGCACGGCATCCGTTGGATGGACATCCAACGGCCACTGCTGCTAGAACCGTGTGTTGACTATAAGTTGACAAAGCCTTGCATACCCGTCAACTCTGTTTTTTTAGGGGACGCGTCAACTTAGTAAGGCCAGAAGTGTGTGGCAGAGAACTTATAGCCCATTTGAGATTTGTAAGAATGTGTAGCCCATTTTTGAATTCTAATAGAATTTACTACAGCCCATTTACAGTTTGTTAAAAGTACAACCCATTTCAACCAACCGATCAAAACAGAATTCAATAAAATTTCCCACATTTTGATGGGATCCGAATATTTTTATCCCGAAATTTTAGTCAGATTAAATACAATTTCAATATAAATTTATATTGCTTAAAAATCCAATGAAACATTCCACTCGCAACAATTAATGAAATTAAAATTTTCAATATTCCAAAAATAATATTCTATAAAGTAATCACTGTTTGGTGAATTTTTTATAGTTACTACCCAGTTTTTATAATTACATCCCATTTATTATTTCTTAAAGCCCATTTTCTTGTTAAGCCTAATGCATCCCTCCTAGGAAAGATTTGCAGCCCAGCGGGGCGGAGAATAACAACTTGACCTTGCCTGGGTATTCCTAAAAAAAGTATAGCTGGGCTAGCCATTTTCAGCTTGAAAAAAATTAATATCTGGGCTGGATATCTGGCCTGGGCTAGACGGGCCACAGCCCGCCTAGTTAATACCTGCAGTGATGTTTTCGTTGTTGTTCAGAGGAGAAAAATTAATATCTGGGGTAAACATCAAAAAACTCTGCAGTGCTCACACCTCAAAAACAGAAATACTGCTCGAGCTGCTTGGTCCCAGCTGTCGGCCGCTTCTTGTGCAATTCTCTCATTTATTGACTACTCCCTCCTTTCCGGATTATAATGCTCAATTCAAAAATCTCACCAATCAAGGTAGATGGCGAGTGGTGGAATACTTTTTCTAGTTTTGCAAAAGCACCTAATTAATGCTCTTGTTATCCTCAAAAAATTATGTTTATCAATGCTTAATTGTAATGCATGCATGCATAAAGTACATGCATTGGTCAATTTTCTCTTAATACTTGCATGCAATGATTTAATGCACCTTGGAATCTGAACATGTGATGGAAGACAACCAAATTGAGCCTTATAAAATGGAAAAACTAAAATTTTGAGATAAGCCCTATAAATCGGAAAGGAGGGAGTACATAGGTAGACAATGGTGTGGGACCGTGATGTCAGGAAACCAGGAGGAAGCAAAATAAATTATAGTTATATATATATATATATATATATATATATATATATATATATAATAAGGAGGCACTTGCGTACTTGAGGCTATGGACCTGGTGGGTCCCCATTGTCATCATATCCAAGTAAAGTGATCTCCTCGCCCGTGTGCGCTTTCCGCCCGAAACAGTCAGCGCCGGCCGCCCCGCTTCCCGGTGTAGGCGATTGCTCCGCCTTCAAACGACACAAGTGTCGTCCGTCCGTCCATCTGCCACACACATTAATGGTACGCGGTTGCCGAGGCGGCTACTCCAGCATCACGCGTCCGTCCCTCCGCCTGCCCACCATTGCTATATAAACTGCTGCGCCGGCCATAGCCGCAGTCATCCACATCCGTTGCCTTTCTCCTGTCCACACCACTACTGCCCACCATGGCTTCCTCGCGCTCCGGCGCTCTTTGGGACGGGCGGACGACGGACCACAAGGAGATAGCAGCCGTTGCTGCCGACCGGCTGGCCGGCAGGCAGCCGGAGAACGACGACGTCCCAATGGAGAACATGGTAGTCGACGATCCAGCGCCAACCCCCTCCTCCGCGCCATCCTCGCCGGTGCATTGCACCATGACCATCGGCGAGGCCCGTGCCCAATATATGGACAGGGTGAGGCAGATGCGTGAGGAGGAGTTCCGGGAGGCGCAAACCGACGCCGCCTACAACCACCATCTCCTCTAGGAGCACCTGCAAGCGGAGGAGCAGATCACCGCGGAGCGGGCGGAGCAGGAGGCGCTGCTCGACTCATACCGCTCCGCCCACAAGGGCCGCCTTGAGCGCTGGCAGTACCGCATGCGGGTGGCGGAGGCTGCGGCCGCCTACAAAGAGGCTAGCAAAGAGGGCGATGAAGCGGGCGAGGCGCTGTTTGGCGAGACCGAGGACGAGGCAGAGGACAATGCCGGCTCCGACGAGTCCCCGCTCCGCTGGCATCGACGACGCCCTGCTCCACCGACGCCCCGCGGCGCCAACAACGAGGCAGAGCACACCGCCGGCTCCGCCGAGGCCCCGCGGCGCCAACAACGAGGCAGAGGACACTGCCGGCTCCGCTGAGGCCCCGCCCCGCCAACAACGAGGCAGAGGACATCGTCGGCTCAGCCGAGGCCCCACCATGCCAGCAACGTGGGGGAGGATTTCCACCGCTCCGCTGAGGCGCCGCCCGCCGGCAACGAGACAGAGGCATCGCTGGCTCCGTCGAGGCCCCGCCCCGCTGCCAACGAGGCCACGCCACATAGAAAACGAGGAAGAGTAGAACATGGTAGGTCGCCGCCGCTTGGGTCCAAGTGAGGCCACCGCTGCTACCCTCCGGTTGAAGCCAAGCTAGGCGGGTTGACCATTGACGGCCGGTTAGCTTCTTGGCGGCGACGTGAAGTCGGAGAGCTGCGCTGGAGAAGAACGCTGCTTCTACTTAACTGCTGGTGCAGTTGGCTGACTGACACGTTGTCAGGACCCCGACTCGATGTCACATCGATCTAGCCTGTAGCACCTCATATCACTTTGCGGCCTCACGCACGGTATCCCCACGGGTGTCGCCTTACCTTTGCCCGGGACCGTTTGCGTCTTTTGGCTCACGTATATGATAGTGTCGCTAGCATCCATATGATAAGGAGCCCGGGCTGACATGACTAGTCGTAAACCCAAAGTGGCACAGACTTACAGGGACAGGCATCCATGACCCAGCATCGAACGTGTCGGTCATCAGCGAGTGAATCCAGGCTGTAGCACTGGGCTAGCAGGACTCCGGTGAACCGGGCTGTAGCGGGCTAACAGGACTCCGGTATTCATCGCGTGACATTTCCCCGAAGGGACAGACACAGGAACGAAGAAGGACACATGCCGGCCAGCCTAAGTGTTCCGGAGCAGTAGCAAGCTACCATGGTTCAGTGGAAACATTAGGAGACATTTCCCGGTAAGAGAGGCTACTAAAGATAAACAACTAGATGGTCAGATCCCACACATACCAAGCATTTCAATAACATACACACAATATGCTCGATATGTGCAAATACAACATGGCATCACAACATGACTCTATGACTCAAGTAATTTATTCAATAGGCTCCGAGGAGCGAGATATTACAAACATAGGTCTCATGACCCAACATTCAGAGTATACAAGTCCAAGCACAAGCGGAAGCTATTATGTCTGGGTACAGACATCTATAAATGAAAAAGGCCGAGAAGCCTGACTATCTATCAGATCCTGCCGAGGGCACAAGATCGTAGCTGAGGTATCAAGCTAAACGTCGAAGTCCACGCGAAACTACTAGTGAGACCGAAGTCTCTCTGCAAAACATAAAATAGGCAAACGTGAGTACAAATGTACCCAGCAAGACTTACATCAGATCTATCTACACATGCATCATTATCAACAAAGGGATGGTGGGGTTTAACTGCAGCAAGCCAGCTTTGACTCGGTGGCTATCCTAAACTACGACTGCAAGCGACTCTTTTGAGGTGGCGCACACGAGTCCACATATTCACCATATCAATACACCACTATGGATCCGCTCCCGTCTCCCTACGAGAACGCCATCCATAGCACTCACGCTTATCTTGCGCATTTTAAAGTATCCACTTTCATTTGTCTATGAACTGATATAAGCAACCCAGAAGTCCTTTACCGCGGACACGGCTATTCGAATAGATCATATTAACCCTGCAGGGGTGTACTTCTTCACACACGCTCTCACCACTTACCGCCGTTTACACGACATGTACTCGGCAACCTTCAAGCGGAAGCCCAACGTGGGTGTCGGCCACGGCCTGCCTAAACACTCGAGTCTCTAGTCCAGGTTTATCGCCTATTCGGGTTCCATCCATGAGGAGATCCGGCCGGAGTTTCGCTCACAGCCCCAAACGATGTGTACAGGGTTCCATGACACCAAACGGGCGCCCGGTTTACCCGGCCACGTGCCTACCGCATCACAGCCCACCCCTACGGTCAGAGCTGCGCACGGCCTCCAGCATACTACAAACACCAGAAACTACTTGCAACTCCTGGACAGAGGACAAGGGTGATTAAGAAGCCAAGAGGGTCCATTGGTTTCGGGCCCAATGCGTGGTAGTAGCTGAATCATGGATCACAAACACAGAACTCAGTTCCTGAGGACGGCTGCAATGAGACAACCCACCATGTACTCCTACATGGCCTCTCACCGCTACCTTTATCAAATCGTGTTCACACACTTAGCTCACACACAGTAGGACATGTTCACACACCTCTGATTCATCCCCGATGAATCAGACCTGACTCAACTCTAAGCAGTAGCAGGCATGACAAACAAGCATGAATGAGTAGGCACATCAGGGCTCAAACAACTCCTACTCATGCTAGTGGGTTTCATCTATTTACTGTGGCAATGACAGGTCATGCAAAGGATAAAGGGGTTCAGCTACCGCAGCAAGTAACAGATGAATCGGTGTTGTCCTAATGCAGTAAAAGAGAGCAGGAGCGAGAGAGTAGGATTGTATCGGAATGAACAAGGGGGTTTTGCTTGCCTGGCACTTTTGAAGATAACATTGAGTCTTCATCAGTGTCAACGATCACATCATCGGTATCACGTCTATCGAGAGGGGACAAATACCGGCAACACAGAAAGAAACACAATCAATGCAATGCACAATATGATGCATGATCATGACATGGCAAAATGAATGTGTTTTGGGCTAATGCAACTAAAACCAGATTAAATGAAGTTGGTTTGTATCCAAGATTCAAATTCAACTCCATATGTGATTATTCAAATGCCATTTAATTGATTTGTTCTAAACAGCAGCTATAAGTTGTTCTAACATGCATGAAAATGGTACAGATGGATTCCTTGAATTTTTCTGATAATTTTTCATATATAATTTATTTAATTTGGAGTTACGGTTAATTTTCTATGATTTATTGAAGTTTTAGTTATTTTCTGGAATTTCAGAATTAAGTTAAATCCAGAAAATGAGTTATGACATCAGCACTGCGTCATGCTTGCATCAGCAAGTCAACAGGGCTGCCCCGGGTCAAACCTGACGTGTGGGGTCCACACGTCAGTGACACAGGGACTAATCCCGCGTTGACCCGGGCTGGTTAGCTTTGACTAAGCCCTGGGGCCCACTTATCAGCGTCAGTAGGTGGGGGGTTAGTGACTAATTAACTAAGCCACGTCGACTTCGCCGGAGTTCGGCCGGCGACGACCAAAACTGCGGCGGGAGCTCGCCGGACTTGAGCTACAGGCGGCGGCTGGACTCGCGGAGACCACCGGGGCGTAGCCCGTGCTCTTCCGCATCCAACGGAGCAGGAAGGAGCGGACGGGGTGCGTTGTACTCGCCGGAGTCGAGCTCGCGGCGGCGGCCGGAGCTCGGGCAACAACGGAGATGGCGCTATGGTGCATGGGAGGAGGGGCTGGTGGGCGCTACGGGCTCCTGGGAGTTCTCTGAGCACAGCGGTGTGCTCGGATTCGAGCTGTGGTGGCTCTAGCCACGCCGGCGATGAGGCGCGGCAGTGGCGAGCTTCGGGCACGGCAGCGCTAGCGCTAGGGAGCGTGCGGAGCGACGGGAAAAAGGGGCGAACGGCAGAGGAGCTCACCGCGGTTCCGCAGGGTTGGTCAGTGGGCTCGGGGATGTCCTGTCGGCGGCGAATCGAACGGCCGCGAGCTTCGGTGGCCGGCGACGGAACGGCGATGGTGGCGGCGTTGCGGGGCTTCCGGAGGGCCGTGGGTCGGTGGGGAGGAAGGAGGGGGTCGAGGCGGAGCTCGCAAGCACAGCGAGGGGTCGAGGGGGAGACGGTGGCTGCGGTGGTGCTCGTCGGTGGCGGCGGGCGCATTCGGTGAGCGAGAGGGAGAGGCGAACAGGGGGGAAG
>NC_041389.1:88573432-88588253 GCF_002162155.2 Triticum dicoccoides
GTGCGTGCTCTCAAGAACTTGAGCATTTCCATATTCATCAAGGTTTTACCAACATCCGTGTCAAGGGTCCGGCAACACAACTTGCTACCATGATGAATGATGATGGAGGATGTAGATGCAAAGAAAGATAACACCTTCTCAGATTTCATCTTAGCGAGGCCAAGGAACAAAATCTGGATGATCGACCGAGAAACATTTAGCACTCCGCTTCTAATGTTCTCCTTGATGTGCTAGTGTAACCCATTCATAGAAATGGTCTGGTATCTAGGACATCAAGTAAAAGGTCGGACTTCGGGAGCAAAAGAATCCATAAGGAACAACTAGGGAGGTAAATCCTACGAAATCCTTATGGGGAGGTGGCCAACTTCCTCAATCAAGATATTATAATAACAGGGCTACCGGATGGGTGTGTTGGCCACGACATCCACCTTACCGGTTATCGAGAGACCAATATTATAATTCTTGGGAAATGTTCCAACCATCATATCTGCCTGAGATTCAGATCTGGTTGGTGTCAGGATATTCCAAACTCCTCGAGTCTAGGAAGAAAACGGAAGTTTGCAACACAAATCGACGAGATGACGTTGCGAGATTCTCGGGGAATGAACTACGATAGCAAGCTCCAAAACATGAGCTGGTTCTGCTACAAACATGTGAACACGTTGTCCCAGACAAGCATGCCCTCATGGTAGTCTTACAATAAAACACTACCGAGTTCAGGAGGGGGAACCATCAACGAGGGTATCGAAGTCTTGTGCATTACCATGGATTAACACTTAACTCCTTTTCTCGAACAAATCAGTCAGTGGCTTGGGGTGCTACGGAACACATATGGAATGGAGGTTGCAAGTCTCCGAACCACAGAATACTTTCGCACGTATGCATGACTGATTTGGGATGATTCCAAAGGAAACAACATTGACTTTCTCGAATCCACGGCGGCAACTTGCAACAGATGCACATGAATTAAAGGAAGTCACTACCTTCATCCAAACACATGCTTCATGAGCTAGCATGAACAAATGCTTTCAAGAGTTTCCAACACTAGCTTAATGTTCAGCAAAATTATGGAGAAGACAAGGATGTTGTCATTGGGCACAACAACAATTCATCTGGGTTTCCTTTTAAAAGGAATTCCATAGTTAAGTGGACAAGTGATAGCATTGGTCAGACCCAAAAGATATAATGGTGTATGCTCGAGGGATCAACCACGAGTAAGACAACATTACGAATATCATTGGTTCTGGTCTGATTGGATGATAGCCCATACTCAAATCAAGGGATTGATAAGACAATAGGTCCAGCAACTGATCACAGGGACCAATCGATGAAGATATCATCTTTCTTCAACACACACTACACAAGAATATCCCTTTGGAACGAACTAAGTCAGACAAGTTTTTATCTTCCAACTCTCCAAGTTGTTGTCCAGCTTAACCAACTAGCTCAGGGATATCTAACACCGATTCTTGGAAGAAGGTGGTTCATAAGAAACCAACTTGATCACGGGCTCAACATAACGGTCAGGTGACGACCTGGTAGTACTTCCGAGAAGATCTTCGGAAAATCACGAACCACCGATATGTTACTAAGCTCGAGAACAATCTTGCTTTTCAGGGCAAGATGATATGATCAAATGAGCGAGGACTTGACAAATCCTAACTCATCAATCAAAGAGTGCACCAGGAAATAAGGACTAGGTAGCACGATCAATCTTAGAATGGTGATTCAATAACCAACACGCTAAGAATGAGGTTATCGTCCATTTAACTACCAAGCAACAGAGTTGCTAGCAGTATTGATTTCACACGCCACGATTCACTTGTCGGCATTCTGGTTACAATAACACAGGAACCGAGGAATGAACAATGATGGCAAGAAGTATCACTGTACCAAGAGTTCATAGGATGGTGTGCAATTCCTATAACAATCCCGATATAAAGATGGTAATACTTCAGGGTAGAACAGAATCAAAAGCTGGGCTAGCATTTTGATCTGCGGAGCACAACTTCTTTGACCCAATCCTGGATATGGAAGAGGTACTGGAGTTTGTTTCTCCTAGTCATTCTGCGATAGAATGGCTTGACAGACCACAAGAGTAATAGGCATCGATGAACGAATGCACACATAATCTTAACTATCAATTGATAGACGAAGGTCAGTAGACAACTAAAAAGGGACAACTCAAGGAACATATGATTTTCTGCGTTGTGGATGCATGGTTTAGCATGTCGAACGAAGTTCAACATATTTCTTCCGGATAACCCATGCAGAAAGGTTGAGCTGGCAGAGTCACAATATAGCATGGAGAACTCATAGAGGGCCTGTTGTGATCTTTTGATCCAACAAACTTCTGCCATAATGGTTCATGGTATTTGGAAGAACGATATACCACGGACCTCGAGGACTATCGCAAAGGTTACTAATATCCTGAAGGAACTAGCAAACACTATCAACATGAAGTAAGTAGAGTGAATCTCGGGTTCAAACCCAGAAATAGAATACCTACTACTAAGTAGCATCACGGAATGCTTTCGAGAATGATGGCCAGAATCATCACACTGGAAACACAAATCATGGCTAAATTACTAGATGATCCCCTAAGACACCTAGGGTCATAATAATATCTCCAACATATATGTCAAGGTAACGAAGTACCTCAACTCACTAATTAGTGTGGTTAATCTGGCCCATGGGAACATTGGAACGGGAAAAAAAAGGATTTGCAATTGCATCAGACTACTTAGAAACCTGGGATGACTCGGACAGCATAACGGCTGTAAATGCTCAGAAAAGATTTGAGACATTCATATAAATGGTGGCATAACCACTCAGAAGCACAATATCAAGGTCTCGAGATCAACAGTTAACATACAGAAGATAGTAGGAACTGAACTGAGGCTTGAATCAACAATCTTATAAGTCTACGGATTAGTAACACGTGATCCTGATAGAAAGAAGAGATAGCCTAGTTCTTAATCCCCGCAGGAAAGATAAGATGACTCAGATCAGAAGGGCATGAGGTATAAGGAGTAAAAGAGCCTTACGTTCCATCCCACAATCAATTCCCCTACATATAACTAAAGAATTTCTAGACTCAACTTCGACCAGTTTGGCTTGGTAATCCTACAGGCAGTCAAGCTCTGATACCAACGCTGTCAGGACCCCGACTCGACGTCACATCGATCTAGCCTGTAGCACCTCATATCACTTTGCGGCCTCACGCACGGTATCCCCACGGGTGTCACCTTACCTTTGCCCGGGTCCATTTGCGTCTTTTGGCTCACGTATATGATAGTGTCGCTAGCATCCATATGATAAGGAGCCCGGGCTGACATGACTAGTCATAAACCCAAAGTGGCACAGACTTACAGGGACAGGCATCCATGACCCAGCATCGAACGTGTCGGTCATCAGCGAGTGAATCCAGGCTGTAGCACTGGGCTAGCAGGACTCCGGTGAACCGGGCTGTAGCGGGCTAACAGGACTCCGGTATTCATCGCGTGACATTCCCCCGAAGGGACAGACACAGGAACGAAGAAGGACACATGCCGGCCAGCCTAAGTGTTCCGGAGCAGTAGCAAGCTACCATGGTTCAGTGGAAACATTAGGAGACATTTCCCGGTAAGAGAGGCTACTAAAGATAAACAACTAGATGGTCAGATCCCACAATTACCAAGCATTTCAATAACATACACACAATATGCTCGATATGTGCAAATACAACATGGCATCACAACATGACTCTATGACTCAAGTAATTTATTCAATAGGCTCCGAGGAGCGAGATATTACAAACATAGGTCTCATGACCCAACATTCAGAGTATACAAGTCCAAGCACAAGCGGAAGCTATTATGTCTGGGTACAGACATCTATAAATGAAAAAGGCCGAGAAGCCTGACTATCTATCAGATCCTGCCGAGGGCACAAGATCGTAGCTGAGGTATCAAGCTAAACGTCGAATTCGACGCGAAACTACTAGTGAGACCGAAGTCTCTCTGCAAAACATAAAATAGGCAAACGTGAGTACAAATGTACCCAGCAAGACTTACATCAGATCTATCTACACATGCATCATTATCAACAAAGGGATGGTGGGGTTTAACTGCAGCAAGCCAGCTTTGACTCGGTGGCTATCCTAAACTACGACTGCAAGCGACTCTTTTGAGGTGGCGCACACGAGTCCACATATTCACCATATCAATACACCACTATGGATCCGCTCCTGTCTCCCTACGAGAACGCCATCCATAGCACTCACGCTTATCTTGCGCATTTTAAAGTATCCACTTTCATTTGTCTATGAACTGATATAAGCAACCCAGAAGTCCTTTACCGCGGACACGGCTATTCGAATAGATCATATTAACCCTGCAGGGGTGTACTTCTTCACACACGCTCTCACCACTTACCGCCGTTTACACGACATGTACTCGGCAACCTTCAAGCGGAAGCCCAACGTGGGTGTCGGCCACGGCCTGCCTAAACACTCGAGTCTCTAGTCCAGGTTTATCGCCTATTCGGGTTCCATCCATGAGGAGATCCGGCCGGAGTTTCGCTCACAGCCCCAAACGATGTGTACAGGGTTCCGTGACACCAAACGGGCGCCCGGTTTACCCGGCCACGTGCCTACCGCATCACAGCCCACCCCTACGGTCAGCGCTGCGCACGGCCTCCAGCAGACTACAAACACCAGAAACTACTTGCAACTCCTGGACAGAGGACAAGGGTGATCAAGAAGCCGAGAGGGTCCATTGGTTTCGGGCCCAATGCGTGGTAGTAGCTGAATCATGGATCACAAACACAGAACTCAGTTCCTGAGGACGGCTGCAATGAGACAACCCACCATGTACTCCTACATGGCCTCTCACCGCTACCTTTACCAAATCATGTTCACACACTTAGCTCACACACAGTAGGACAGGTTCACACGCCTCTGATTCATCCCCGATGAATCAGACCTGACTCAACTCTAAGCAATAGCAGGCATGACAAACAAACATGAATGAGTAGGCACATCAGGGCTCAAACAACTCCTACTCATGCTAGTGGGTTTCATCTATTTACTGTGGCAATGACAGGTCATGCAAAGGACAAAGGGGTTCAGCTACCGCAGCAAGTAACAGATGAATCGGTGTTGTCCTAATGCAGTAAAAGAGAGCAGGAGCGAGAGAGTAGGATTGTATCGGAATGAACAAGGGGGTTTTGCTTGCCTGGCACTTCTGAAGATAACATTGAGTCTTCATCAGTGTCAACGATCACATCATCGGTATCACGTCTATCGAGAGGGGACAAATACCGGCAAATACAGAAAAGACACGATCAATGCAATGCACAATATGATGCATGCTATGACATGGCAATATGAATGTGTTTTGGGCTAATGCACCTAAAACCAGATTAAATGAAGTTGGTTTGAATCCAAGATTCAAATTCAACTCCATATGGGGTTATTTAAATGTCATTCACTTCATTTGTCCTAAACAGTAGTGATAAGTTGTTCTAACATGCATGAAAATGGTACAGATGGATTCCTTGAATTTTTCTGATAATTTTTCATATATAATTTATTTAATTTGGAGTTACAGTTAATTTTCTATGATTTTTAGAAGTTTTAGGCATTTTCTGAAATTTCCTGAATATAATTAAATCCAGAAAGTATTACTGCGTCATACTGACGTCACGATGACGTCAGCAGGTCAATGTGGCACAGTCCGGTCAAACCTGACCAGTGGGGTCCACTGGTCAGTGACCCAGTCAACTAACCAGGTTAGTTAGCCCTAACTAACTTAGTTAGCCAGGCGGGGCCCGCATGTCAGTGGCCTATCTAATTAGCTAGGTTAATTAGCGCTAACTAATCTAACACTAATCTAGCAGCACCTGGGCCCACACGTCAGGGGGGTCAAACCCCGGGTCAAACCCGCCGGAGTTGACCCGCGGCTTGTCGCCGGCGACGCCAGCAACGGCGTAGGGCGTCGGAAACGCTCCTTCGACGACCAAATCGGCGACTGAGGGGCTCTACGCGTAGCTGGGAGTCGCCCGCATCCATTTATGCAAACGGGAGGGGCTGAGGTGGCCCGAGCTCACCGGAACGGGGCCCGCGGCGGCGACCGGAGCACGGCGAGGTCGGGGTTGGCGCTAGAGGGCACGGCAGGTCGCACGGGTGGGCGCGCTCGGCTCCTGGAAGGGTGCTGAGCATGTTGCCGTGCTCGGGGGTTAGCTACGGTGGCTCTAGCCCCGTCTGCGTCATCGCCGGCGGCGAGGAACGGTCGGCTCCGACAGTCGGGGCGGTTAGAAGGCACGGACGGGCACGGGGAGAGAGGGGAAATGGACAGGGGCTCACGAGGGGTCGGGAGAGAAGCTCGGTGGGCTCGGGGAAGCCTCTGCAACGGCGAATTGACGACGGCGATCTCCGGGCACCGGAGATGAAGACGACGGCGCTCCGGTCGACTGCGGCCTCCTCTGGTCGCGTGCGTCGCGTGTGTAGCTTCACGGGGTCAGGGCGGAGCTCAGGGACGCATAGTGGGAGCGAGGGGGTGGCTGTGGCCCCGGTAAACGGCGTCGGCGGCGATGGGCTCCGCTCGGGAAGGGAGCAGAGAGGGGAGGGAGATCCAGAGAGCGAGGGAGAAGTGAGAGGGGGTCGGGGAGGCGCGTGGCGTCGTCCGGGGCGTCGCTGGGGAGGCCAGGGAGGAAGCAGGAGGTGGCCGAGCAGGGTGGAGGTGGCGCGCGCGGCGGTGTCGCGGTGTCCGTCCTCCTGGCAAGGAGGAAGACGACAGGGGAGGGGGGCGGCGGTGGGCTGGGCCAGCGGGAGGAACTGGGCCGGCTGGGCTGGACAGGTAGGCGCCAGGTAGGCTCTGTTCTTTTTATTTTTTTCTATTTTCTGTAGTTTGTTTTGATTTAGTTTAGCAACTAAATCATTTAAATAAATTCTGTAGATTTTTATGTGGCTTGCTAAAATATATACAAAGCCACTCACAAACCTCCAGAATTATTGGAGTCATATTCAATATATATTTAAATATAAATCCAAAGCAAATAGTTATTGGATTAATTCAAATGGCCAAAATAATTATCTCTGTGACTCCAAAAATATTGGTTTAAATTTTACCTCTTACCAATATTTCCATGGAATAACAGGAACATTTTCTTGGACACATTTGAGAAGATTTAATTGTTGGTTATTTTTAGAGGTTTCCTGAGGCTTTTGAAAATTCCTCAATTCAAATTTCATTTGAATTTAAACATGATGCACACACCAGACAGCACCAGAAGCTAGGGATGTGACACACGTGGGCCCAACAGGGCACATGTCAGTTACGCAACTGCACCTGCAGTTAAGTCACTAAAGCTTCTGTTCGGCTCAGCGAGACACAGGTGGGTAGCTTCGGTTAATTAATTATACCTCCAGCGCACCCCTTTTTAGTTTTTTTTCGAAAAGGAGGATGACCCCCGGCCTCTGCATCTGGGAGATGCATGTGGCCACAAACACCCCTTTTTAGTTGAAGAATGTATGAAATGTAATGAAATCCGGCATGTTTATATGAAATCGGACCGTGTATGAATGAATTTATTTCGATTAGTTTGAATTCCTGTATCACTGGCATTGGATGAACATGCAAAACAATACGTACTAGCATTATTCCCAGGGTGATCACCATGTTTGTAGCAGTTTCACATGTACTCCCTCCGGTCCTTTCTAGTCTGCATACAAGTTTTCTCTGCAGTCAAAGTATCTCTACTTTGACCAATCTTATACAAAAAAGTATGCACTTTCACAATGTGCGAAGTAAAAAGGAACAGAATGAGTACAATGAGTTTGAGCAGCTTTTTAGCGTTTCTGTACATTGCAATCAAACACAGAGGCCTGGCAATTCATAGAGAACATTCAAAACAATTGATGATTATGCATCTCAGCGACTCACATGTCAGAGGCATTATTTACTTCACAACTAAAGAATAAAGAAAAAATTGATCGCCGCTGCTGACAGCAAAGGGCGTCCCATTCGAAAATATCAAACGCATATCTTGATAAAATCAATGAGCAAAATTTGACAAGGTTGTCCCATTCCAAAATATCAAATGCCTACGATTGTGGAATGGTCAGGGTTTGCCATCAGTTTGGACATTGACATGGCAACTCGTGCTAAATAAACCAGCTGTTCTTTTTGTGCAATTCCACCAAAATCAACCAAATTCGCGCGTAGCTTGTATGATTTCGCCCTTATATGTTGCAACGCCTTGAACTTATGGGCACCTCCTTTCTTGTGGTGGAAATGAATGATTCGATGTATTCATGAACATTTTGTGCAGTTCCCGTTGAAATCAAGCAGAGCACCCCTATTTGCACAAATACAAAAAGTGATTAGTATAAAGCAAACTGTACTATGAATTGACAATTTCAATAGGCACATACATGGTCCATGTAGAGCACACTTTTAGAAAGATGGAACTCACCAGAAAGAATCCTAGAACAACATTGTACTCGCGCATCACAGCAAAAAATGGAGATTTGTCAGTCCTTCTGAGCTGAAGTTAGTTTGGTCTTGTGGGGAGTAATGTAACCATCCTTCAACTACTCCTTCTGATGAGAAGATAGACAGTGCTTCTTCATCCTAGCATAATCGGAACTAGTCACTTCACGTACTCCATATTCTTCTTCAGAGGAAGATGATCCTGTTGTGCAAAGACAAGAGGACTACTAAATGCTAGCATCCATGTTTGCTCGAAAAAAAGGAAAGGAAATATTTAAAACAGCATAGATGAAGCACTTCCCAAGGACAATACCACTTTTTCATGACAGTATCTAAACAGTAGCACAACAACAATAGAGATGACAAAGCATAATCATATGGATGAAATCAGTGGGCGAGTACCAACCTTTGTCAGGAGGCTGATTGTGTATAGCATATAGATGAAGCACTTCTCGGGAACCATCTGTTGCTATCTACGGGGGTGGCCATGCTTACTATATACCCCTCGATTAGTTTAATGTTTCCAACATCTTCTTGTGCAGTTCCACTAAAATATATGGTATCTTCAAAGAAGATCCCTATTTGCACAAGTAGAGATAATTACGTATGGCATCAAATCAGCGGCAAAACAATTGCTCGTTCCAGCCATAGCAATAAATTAAGATGCAAAACTATATCATTACTTGTGTCATCACAGTTCCAGTGCTTCATTACAGCACCGGGTGTTGATTTTTGTTTTTCTTCCGCTTGTTCTTCCCCGTCATCACTTGGTTCAATAACAGACAAGCTTCACCTTCAATGTAAGATTTGCCATGTCAATTAGGGAGCACAAGTATACTACTAAACTTAATTTTCTGATGAAAGTGGCAAAATACATGCCAGCAGTTGTGAAATATCCTTATCTTACCTCAATGGGATATTACGGTGCACATACAGATTGGAAGTCTTGTCTCCATTTGTGCAGTTCACTAAAATCAAGCAACATTATCGTACAAGTAGCACAACATATGAAAGCACACTGCAGAATCATGTGAAAGAAGGCTAGTACTGACCTCTCATGATGCGGAATTCAAACAACTCACAAGAAGAAGATCTGAACCAAATTCGCCTTAACGGATAGGAAGTAAGATCTCCTCTTGTGCAGTTCCACTAAGATCAAGCAATATTATCGGTGTGACATTTTGGTTGAACTGCACAAAACACTCTTAAAACAAAAGTGTTTTGTGCAGTGCAACAAAAGGTCACAATGGCAACAAGGTGAAGTAGATAACCCTGTTTACACAGAGGTGCAAAGGAAACAATTAGTGGTCAATAACGATGGATGACATAGAAGCCAACAAAAAGAAGCATCTACCTTATCTAAATGGAAAAGAAAGCAAGACAGTAGCATTTCTCAAACGGTGGCATTGATTAATATTAACATAGAGATTATATTAACAATAAAATTTGTTAAACATGTAGTTTGCTTTTAACTGTGGCATTGCATCAATTTTCCAGCGGCATTATTAGAGGGTGTTTGTTTACAGGGACATTTTGGTGTAGGGACTAAAAAAACTCCGTGTCAGTCACATCTAAACCAAACAGGAGGGACTTTCCAGGACTAAAAGTGGGCATTTGGGACTAAAGAAAGAAGACCCTGAGGGAGTCTTTTTGGGACTTTTTCCAACAGTTGCCCCTGCCACGCATCGCACCTTGTTTCTATTAGTTCATTACTAGGGGTAACATGGTCTTTTATCATGTCATTTAATAACCTCTAGTCCATGTTTAGTCCCTGGAACCAAGCAGGTAGGGAGTAGGGAGTTTTTAACCAAACAGGGCCATATATTAACAACAGCTAATGAGTTGCACGGGACAGTGGACGCACCAGCACCATGTGCATCTACCGATGTACCGTGGTCATGCACAGTCTGTTGCAACAAAGAACAAACAATCAAGGAGCATATTTGTGTTGGTCCCAGTTTTGTTATCTTTAGACACCTTTCCCTATGTGAGCGCAGCAAATCTAGTCCTGCTCAAACTCTATAGCCTTGTCCCTTCCTTTCCTTTTTGAACTAGTACTTTCGCCCCTTCCTTTCCTCTTTGAACCACGTCCTAGATTTATGCGATACAACTTTTCCCACTACTTTCCCCCATTCCTTTCCTCTTTGAACCACGTCCTAGATTCATGCTATACAACTTTCCCCCTCCATTTCCTCTTTGAACCACGTCCTAGATTCATGCTATATACAACTTTTCCCACTACTTTCCCCCACTCCTTTCCTCTTTGAACCACGTCCTAGATTCATGGTATACATGCAGCTAGAGCAATGCATGTGGAGTAAGTAAAATATACCTTAAGGTTCTTGGGGTGTGGTTCGGTGGTCGATGGGACGGCGGCGAAGAAGAAGGGGTCGGAGGCCCTTCCGTGCCACCGCTGGGTGGAGAGTGAACAGCAGCGCCGGTAGTGGATTCCCTCCCTCGCCGACGGCGACAGCGTTAAGCCTCCTTCCCTTCCATGCGGACGGATCCTGCCGGCTCTTTGAGCAGCAGTGAGGGGAGAGAGAGGCTAACAAAGTCTTGTTTAGATCTGGAGAGGGCGAGAGAGTGTGAAGAGAGCAACTACAAGCGCTGAGGATCCAGCGGGAGAGGGCGAGACAGTGTGAAGAGAGCAACTACAAGCGTCGAGGCTCCAGCGTGTATATATATACTGGAGAGAGAGTGTGAAGCGTGCAAACCCTAGAAAACATTTTGACCAGTCAAAGAATCCTCCTGGCAAAAATTATGCTCAAGTGTAGTTATTGAACCCGAGACCTCAAGTTTGATGAGCAAACAGGCTAACCAGCTACACAACCCTCCCGTTATGTTCAACGAGAGGAAAATAACCTTTTATACATTCCTGCATTTGTGTGGCAGGCATGCCGTGTTTTTGTGTGTGTGTGTGTGTGGGAGTCATTAGGATTTCAATCATAATCGTGTCATGTGGCTTTGGTGGTAAGACTATCCACAGTGGTGCAGAAATAATGCAGCCTTAGTTACCTTACCTCTCTCCACGTAGTATGTTGGGTCCCACCAGTCAGAGGGTGAAACAAACAAATTAATAAGAAAAATTAAAAGCACCAGCGGTGTATCTTACTACCTCACACATCTCGCTACTGCTTGGGAACACTGTCCAATTGATCCCTCTGTTCGCTCACGTACTATTTTAAGTGAATCCTTATTATAACATGCACACAAATTTTGGGCACTTGTATTCGACTTAAGTCAGTGTGCCACCGTATCTCGTATACTTACTACTCCCTCCGTCTAGGTGTAATAAGTCACATTAGAAGGTGCAACGGGACCAAGGTGCGTGCGTGTGCGTGTGTGTGTTTAACAAGTGTTAGAGAGTGCCACAGATCGACCTACTCCTACAGAGATATGGTGTGTAGTGTATGATTTTAGCCGCGAGAGTCGGTGCATCCTCTCGTTTCCGTGCGTGTTCGGTAGGGACATGCGGACAGCTGCCACGCCCACTCCTGACCAGCCTGGCCCACCCAAAGCCCCTCCACCACCTGCGCGCGCTTCCCGCCCGAAACGGTTAGCGCCGCTCCAAAGAATCGGTGCCGCATTCATGCCCGGGCAGAGCGGACGCGACCTCTCACTGGCGCAAGAGTGATGGTTGCTTCATCCGTCCAACTTACTGCTGGGTCTATGTGATTTGACGGCTCATTGGTCTTTATTACTGAGGTGGTAGGACTGCTGGATGTTCCACGCTTTCGGCGAAAGGAGGTAGTAGATTACAATTTTCTCCATTCTTACAGCGGAGGAGTGCAAGAGCAGTGAAAACACGCAGGCTCAGTGATTACATGGCCCACCTCACATTATCACCGTGCGACACCTAACTCTTTACATAGTACTCCCTCCGTTCCTAAATATTACTAGATGAGTCCCCGCTCGTTGCCGCGGAACAGCGGTATATCTCTCTGCGCAAAATTATCGATTTCATAGAACTAAAAAGAATCTATAACCGTATGACAAATGTGGTAGCCAAACTAAATAAACTCCCATCATCATTTAGATCATCCCACATAAGGAAAAAAGATCAGCCAGCTCCTACTGCATAATGGGATTATATTTTTCTTTTTGACATGTTAATGGGACTTAAAAGCTCACTTACAAGCATGCTACCGGTGCATGCTTGCATGCAGACATGTTGGTGTGATTTAAAACCCACTCACATGCATGTGCCATGGTATTTCTGCATGCTTGCATGTGGCTTAGTGCTAAGCCTCTCAACGTCTAGATCAAACGGCTATTATGACTGATTTACTTCATCTAACGGCTACGTCAATTTTGATGATGTGGCTCAAGGAGAGGATAGAGAATTCCTAGTAGTGGGGGCTAGCTATTACTAATAGATAAGTCTTTGTAGAGATTCCACTAGGTGAACTACATACGGAACAAAATGAATGAATCTACACTTAAAATGCATCTATATACATCCGCATGTGGTTAATGGTGAAATCTCTACAAAGACTTATATTTAGGAATGGAGGAAGTACTAGTATAGTACTAGTACGTTCTGTAATTTATCAGCGAGAGATAAATTTGTACAATGCTATGAAGCTTCCAGCTCCTGTTACATGTATCTTGCGTCCAAGGTTGCCCATTGCAACATTTCATCAAATACAAAGGAGACTAACATGCATGCTATTGCATCTCAATGATTGACAGATCATAGCAAATATGTACTCCCTCCGTTCCAAAATAAGTGTCTCAACTTTGTGCAAACTTTAGTACAAAGTTGTACTACTACTAAAGTTGACACTTATTTTGGAACAGAGGCAGCTAAAGGAAAAAACGATCCATGCAGTCCCTAGCCCTTGAACCATGAACCCTGACCAGGCTTCAATTTGCTGGCAACGTTCGAGCTTCCTAATAAATGAAGTTTGCAACCTTTTGACCATCGGATCATTTTGTGCAGTTTCACCAAAATCGAGATGAGCATCCCTGTGGCAAAGAAATTGAAGAAGCGTGATTAGAATAAGATTACTAGGACTAGTTGATGAGACATAAACTCATCACAAATACAGTACGTAGAGTCCAGTAGAGGT
This sequence comes from Triticum dicoccoides, assembly GCF_002162155.2. Classification (NCBI taxonomy): domain Eukaryota; kingdom Viridiplantae; phylum Streptophyta; class Magnoliopsida; order Poales; family Poaceae; genus Triticum; species Triticum dicoccoides. The sequence continues at coordinate 88,586,979 of NC_041389.1, forward strand.
ATCAGGTATATGCGGGGCAAAGAAGTAGAGAAATATCCACAGGGAGTGACGGGGGCAGCTGGAGCAGTGGTGCAAGCCGGCTGTAAAGGGAGTTGTACCTGAGGGACGTAGCTCGACCTTGAGGAGGGCGGCGGGAGGCGGCAACTGCCCACGTCGCGGCAGTGAGCAAGGGACAAAGGCAACCTCACCGGCTTTATGAGAGAGAACGACGGGGACCCCTGATCAGGACGTGCCGACAGTGGGTTTTCACCGTCGGCGACGGACACCGCATCTACACTAAGCATCCACCCCTTCCCCAAGCCGGCGTGCTCCACCGGGATGTTAGAGATGTGGCCACAGTTGTTTTGTGCGAGAGAGTGTGAAGAGAGAAACCCCAGCAAGCAACCGTGTAGGCTGGCCCGTCCTGACTATGTATATAATGGAGCGGTTTCCTTTTCTCTCCATATGAACCTATCATATTGCGTACGTGCCACTAAAGAAAAAAAATTATTTATAAATGATGCGGCACCTACTACTCGTTCTCCTATAACCTTGCGCTTGGCATCTCCAAAATATTAACCTTGCGATTGGCTCTTCGCCTCTTCGGGAAGTCGAGCAATAATGGTAGTGCAGTATATATCGTTATGGCTATATGAGACCGAATGAATTGCTGCATGTCCACCATGTGGGCGAGGGTCAAGGGGAGAGGGAGAGTGCTACTACATACGAAGCAAAATGAGTGAATGTACACTCTAAAATACATCTATATACATCAGTGTTTGGAGTATGTACTAGTAGTTCATATTGAAATCTACTAAGGACATATATATTCCAAACAATATGATATAATCTCTATAACCAAGGTAGTAGAGACGAGGAGTAAACAGAGGGAGTAGTAAATTTTTCTCCTCGTCCTGCGATCCACCGCGCGCATGGGTGAGGGATGAGCAAGCTTCACCTCATCCTGCGAGCCACCGCGCCCGTGGGCGGGGGAGACGGCGTACTAAGCAAGCTTCTCCTTGTTCTGCGAGTTGACGGGACACATCAAAAGTACTCCAGTGTATAGAGCCTTGCCTCTAAGCTAGGCCCCACATGGCTTGCCTCTTTTTTTAATTTAACATAACGCGTCAAGTCGCAATTTGTTTGTTCACCCGTGGTAGACGATCCTCCCTCCACCAAGTGGACAACCAGTACACGTGCCAAATTACCATGTGGGCTGCCTTTTTCGTACAGAAATGAGCTCCACCGTGTACCCGCGCGGGTGTGGTTGGGAAAGAGACGGGAGTACGTGCGCCG
>NC_041389.1:88589008-88591905 GCF_002162155.2 Triticum dicoccoides
AGAGGCCTAACTATAGAGGTAGAACGACTCGTATATGTGTTGAGAAGGAGAGACCCAGCTATGTCATGAGGGAGATCGATCGACATCCATACATAACTGAAGGACGGGAAATGGGACATAGAGAGAGAGGAGAGAGAGAGGGAGGGAGAGGGAGGGAGAGGGTAGAGTGTTGGATGGGTGATGGAGTTGCTTCTCGGAGATGTTGGGAGAGGCCTACTAGACAAACTGAGGGTGGAACTGCAATGTTATCAATAAGAGTGGGGATGTGTTTCTGTGTGTGCCTGTGCGTGATAGATCTGTCGGGACGCATCCATGGGTGATGAAGGGGAACCATGTGTTTGGTAAGCAAACCTAACTAGATCGGTAGATCAATTGTTGTTTGTCGGAGTAAGGGAGAGACACAACTAATGAGGTAGATCGATCGATGTGTGGGTAAAAATGAGTTATAAGGACCTAGCTGGCTATATGTATAGCGAGAGATTGGTCGGTGTACGTCCATTTGTTAGAGGCAAATAAGGCCCAGCGAGACAGATAGACAGAGAGAATGGAGCTAGGAGGTGGTGCGAGAAACCCAACTACTAGCTAGATAGGGGGAGGAGTGTGCGGTTGTGAGATCGATTAAAAGAGGGGTGAGAGTTTACACGTGTGTCTGACCATATGAGAGACACGAGGCAAGGACACATAGAGGAGATTGAAGTTGTGTGTGTATGCTGTAGGCAGGCATCGCTGGAGAGGTTATCGATCGGTGCGTGTCAGAAAGGAGTTGTGGAGCCTCTGGGAGAACGACCTAAAGGAAAAAATGAATGTGCCCGGTGGATAGAATGTCGAGGGAGGGAGAGGGCGAGGAGGGCGTGTGCATGCACGAGAGAAAGTTAGTGGTAGCTACAAAGGTTAGAGGACTGTGTGGGTGTAAGAGACTAACAAAGATCATAATTTGATATGAAAGCGGATTCATATATTTGAATAGGAGATCATAGTTTTTTAAACATTGCATGCATGAATATAGCGGTGATACACGTGCTGTGCACATGTTATACCATAATGTGATAATGCATGGCATTTGCAACTCACAGCTAAATGCCGAACAATCTAAACCATACTATACATGAAACAATCTCACATTTTATTTGAATTTGTGATAATGTGCGGCGTTTGCAGCTTACAACTAAATATCGAGCAATCTAAACAATACTATATATCGAACATTCTCACATTTTATTTGAATTTGTGGTAATGTGTGGTGTTTGCAACTCACATCTAAATACTTGTAGGCGTAGGGGGCGGGGCACCATACATAATGTGATAAACACATTATACATATGAGACATGGTTTAGATTATGAAGATCTAGCTAGAGCTAGAAATGTAATGTGATTTGAAATCAAAATAAAGTGGATTCAAAAAATCTAGTTCGAGTTCATATAGTACACATAGTTCATATGTAACTCGATACTGATCATGTGGTGTGCTGTGAAGATAATACACAAATGATGGTTTAACTTGACAATAATGATGATTGTAGATCTTATTAAAACAGAGAAACGAATTCAAATGCTTTGACTTCACAACAATCATTACTGTAGATCTTATTCAAATTTAGATCATATTGAAGCGGTAGTATATACGTTTGGAATGCACTAAAACGTTCATTTGAGTAGTAGGTTGCATGCATTATACACGTAGCGAAATATTTTAATTGAACATAACATGAATTCAAAGTTTTGAATGACATTTGTAGTGCGCATTGATTTGGTACAGTACATGTTAGGCTTGTCCGGAAATTTCTACCCGCACCTTGTTAGCCCGAAATATTTAAGATATATCTTTGTCTTGTTGTGCTCCGACAACTCCCTCCATCTCAACCCGTGCCTTGCTATTCCAAAATTACAACGCGCGCGAAAACTCCCACCTCCTGTGAAATCCCGACACATGAAATGCCCGTGGTACCCCTGAACTGAAAGAACCGCCTCAAATCGGTGGGGGGTACTTTCATAACTTACCCTACATTTCGGACAAGCGCGTCTCTAAGCCATGGTTCCCCACTGCCATCCCATCCGCCCACCCATTCGTACACCGAGGCCACGAAAACCCGCGACGAAACCCCACACCCTGCTCCGTCCGCCACCCAGCCGGAGCTTCTTCCCCGACAATGTCGTCCACAGCAACACCTCGACGTCCCTCATCCACTGTACCGGATGAGGATCCGTCGTCGATCTCATCGTCCCGCCGGTTCAGCCACCCCGTCCTCCACCTCCAAGGAGCTGCCCTGATGTTCCCCTCGTCTTTCGCGCCACCTCCATTCCCACACCGGCGTCTTCACCTGCACCACCAGAAGAGCATCATCATCACTATTTCCTCGGATGAAGTTGCAGCCTAATCGGCGCCACCAAAGAGGTTGTACACTAATCGCCGCATTTTCTTCTTGATTCGATCTCACGGTGCTGTCGGCGCTCGGTCCCGAGCCGACACGGCACAACTCCATCCACAGCAGCATCGCCGGCCACTTCCTCCATGGCGTCGCTCCCTCGGTGGCGATGTCCACATCAGTAGGAGCTGCTGCTGCTTTAGCTCTCGCTCGCGCTGCTGCTCTACTCTTGCTCTCGATCCCCTGCCTGGTCTGCTCTTGCTATTGCTCTTGCTCGCGCTGCTGCTCTCGCTCTTGCTCTTGCTCGCGTTGCTGCTCTCGCTCTTGCTCTTGCTTGTGATGCTACTCCGATTTGGCTACACTTCAGTCGGCTGAATCAACTTTTGGGTTAGTCGATTGCCAAGGGGTGGGCTCGCCGGGGTGAAGGAAGAACCAGCCGCAGCGGGGAGGGGGCTCGCCGGAGAGGTACCCCACTATCTATCTTAGGGTTTAGGATGGGGGCGGTGGTCGCCGGCGGTGGCGGGGCGTTGGCG
>NC_041389.1:88592433-88664427 GCF_002162155.2 Triticum dicoccoides
GGCGGAGGACCAGCGGTGGGGAGTGTTTTCGAGGCGGGCGGGGCGGCACACCGCCGGCCGCAGGCGTCGGGGGGCTGCTATTTGGCCGGTGGTGGCTGGCGTCTCAGGGGGGGTGGAGGTTGAAGATGAACCACAGGCCCTTGATTTTGTATCCAACGGCTGCAAAATCGACTGACCAGAGATGAAAAAGTCAGTCGACCGACGTGTAGCCTCACCTTGCTATTGCGTTCAGTTTCGACAGCAAAATTCAGTTTCGACAGCAAAATTCAGTTTGGACAGTTAGGTTTAGTTTCAACAGTTAAGTTCAGTTTCGACAGTTGAGTTTAGAGATGAGCGGCTGATGTATTTTACATCTAGCACTTTGTGGTTATGTATTTTACGTCATGTATTGGAGATGCTATTAGAATTCCACTCAGGTTAACGTTGTTCGTTGTCTCTCTTGTCCTGCTTCAGCCTCTGCGTCGTACAACTCACCGGAGCTGCTCCAACAACGAAACCCTCCATCACAGTGGAGCAGTACCTCGGGCTCCATCTCCAGACGCCTAAGATTTTCTTCCCCTCCTCCGACATCAAAGTCAGCCGGAGCATCCTCACCGGCCAACCCAATCACGCTGAGATCGACATGGCTTCGCCAAAGAGGTTGTACACTTGTTGCATCTCTTTTTTACTCTACATGTTATATATATTGTCCACTGAGCACACGGATTTGTTCCTTTAGTGTCTCCTTGAAAGAAAAAACGTAGGAATTTTAATTTTCACTTGTCCTCCTTTTCAAATTCCTATTCATGAAGCACAAGACTAAGAGATAGTAGCATAATAGCATTATAACCGTACATTTTCTTGTGGTTTGACTTAATCTCACCATGCTTCTTTGCATCCTGTGATCTTCCAATTGTTGTGAATCAAACACCCAGATTGGCAGAAATCCTGTGTTTTTAAATTCTCATTTTTGCACGTGCATTCCTATCCTATTCCTGTCTATTTCCTATCCCTGCATCGTTGGAATCCTCCAATTCAAACGAGCCCTTACAGAATTACTTCTCTTACAGATAGTTGTCAAAGAAAACCTTGCATGGTTTGTCCCGGTCCTGCTGCGCCGTCGTCCACCCCAGCTCAGCTGCTCCAACGACAGAAGGGTCCAGCAGAGTAGGGATCCGGCCTCTAGACTGTCTTTCGCCGCCTCAGATCTTCTTCCCCGCCGCTGGAAGCCATGAAAATTGCATTACCATCATCAACCGAGTAGATGACCTCGAGGACTACACGGATCTGCAAGAGAGGTCGCACTCTTTCGTGTCTGCTTACTTTATGCATCGCTTAATATTAAATGCTACTTTATCGTCCTGTTCACCGATTAGACTCTGAGTCAGCTCCAAACTAATGGTCAAACTCGAGCTTTTAAATGGTTGTGGGGTACATATCGGGGCCGCTATCAATAGTATCTATCTACTATTTGGTTAATCTCCGGTGTCTACTATGAGTTTCATGTTGGGTGGGAAACAAACAGTAAAGAAGCCATTATCTGTATTTATTAACTGAAGCCATTATCTGCCTGCTATTATTGGTTTTGGGTCTATCCATAGGTTGCTACCATCACTCTGGATTTCTGCATGCACTCCTTACATAATCTCACTATGTTTTATTCCTATCCATGACAGTTATTGTAAACAATGGAACTGAACATGTAGAGCAAAAGAGACGAGCCTTGCGTGGCAATATAATTTCATGCAGACATCGCTCCATGGTAGGCGCAAAGGCAGCCCCCCTCCACGCATTTCGGATTGTAATCGATAGGAAGATATCTGTTCTGAGGGGGATTCAGAAGGAGAAGATAACTCCTATTTACCCCGTGAGGTCTTCGCCCTAACTTGGCATGCTGATGTTGGTTATATCATGCATACGGTGTCTTGCATTGCTTACTTTATACATCAAATATGGCATCTGCTTAGTTTAGACATCCTTGTGCGAATGCCATCTGTTTAGTTTATTCATCGTTTATGTGAATTATGCAACGCCACCTTGTTTAGCCAGGCATCATATATGTGAATTTTGCAATGCCATCCTGCTTAGCCAGTCATCTTATATGTAAATTATATTAGGCCATCTTTTTTTCGTTACATATTACATTCGTCAACAATGTTAGTACATTCAACTGCTCTTCGTGTGCATCAGCCATTTGACACGGTGATGGCAAATTCTGGAGTGAAACAAGGTCTTCTGAGCAGACTATGCTATCTGACAAAGCGCATATCTCGCTGGTTACAGATAGCTCCTCAGAGGAGGATTCAGAGACAGATGACCAGTCCTATCCCCCCCCCCCCGAGGTGTATGCTCTAACTTGGCAGGGTTATGTTGCTCATATCGTGCGTATGGTGTCTCGCATTGCTATGCCATTTGATTAGTTTAGACATGCTATGTGTGAATGCCACCTGTTCAGTGTCTAATTACCATATATGTGAATTAGGCATTGCCATCTTGTTGCAAGACATTATATATGTGAATTATACAATGCTATCCTGTTGCAAAGGCATTATATATGTGAATTATGCAATGCCATGCTGTTTAGCCAATCATCATGTATGTGAATTATATCATGCTATCATTTTTTTGTATTACGTGTTCCATTTGTTGACAATGTTTGTATATTCAACTACTCTTCCTGTGCATCAGCCATTTGAAGCAGTGATGGGAGTATCTGGAGTGAAAACAAGGTATTCAGAGCTGGCAATGCTACCTGCTGAAGCAGACATCTTGATGGCTACGGAGAGCTCCTCAGAGGATGATTCAGAGACTGATGACCAGTCCTATTTCCCCCCTGAGGTCTATGCTCAAACTTGGCAGGGTTATATTGCCCATGTCATGCATGTTGTCTTGCATTGCTTAGTTTTTACGTCATATATAGATTGCCATCTGCTTACTTGCTTACTATATAAATCATAGATTTGAATTATATCATGCCATCATGTTTACATAGTACATACACATCATCTATCTGAATTATGGCATGGCAACCCATTTAATAAAGACATCATATAGTTATATCATCTCATCCTGTTTAGTGTTTACAGTCATCATATTTAGAATTATGGCATTCTATCCATGAATGTATGTGAATTATGGCATGCCAACCTATTTAATAAACACATTATATAGTTATGTCATGTCATCCTGTTTACATAGTCTCATATTTTGAACTATGTCTTTCCATCTTTTTTAGTTAGCCATCATAATGTGAAATTGTGTCATGCTATCCTGTTTAGTTAGCCATCATCTATGTGAAATTGTGTCATGCTATCCTGTTTGGTCAGACAACATAAATATGAATTATTTCATGCCCTCTTTTATTCCCCACTATCCATTGCACCTGTCTATCATACAATGTCTATACTTTCAATTACTTTTCTTGTTTATCAGCCATTTGAATTGGAGAGCGTGATGGCAGTATCTAAGGGAGTAACAACACGATCTTCAGAAAAGATAGTGCTACCAGTTGATGCAGATAGAACCACGGTTGTACTTGCCCAAGGACCAGATCCACCACACATAACCCAGACTGTCGCAGATTGTACCCCTACCCAGTTGGACAAAGAACCAGCTACACCCCTTTTAATCCCAACCCCGGCAGATAGTAACCCAGTTCCAGTTGACACAGCACCGTCTAGCGGTTAGTAAGGGAACTGCAGTGCCCAAAGCACGAGGACCACCACTCCGAATCCCAACTCAACGCTTCAAGGAGAAGGAGATTTGTTCTCAGGTCAGGTTCTGTAGCTATGGTTCATAATCCTTTGCTCTTGCATTACTGCATTTACTCATACCAACTTGTTCCAAATTTGAAGGATGGAGTTGAAACTCCAATGGCGCAACAGGTATGTTTTAAACCTGTTTCTTTAACTGGTTTGCTGTTGTAATCTGCTCTATGTTGATTTCAGTTTCAATTGAATAAACAGTTATGTTCTCATGTCATGCACATTACAAGTGTTGTTATTGCTCTATAGTTACCCACACTTATATTCTGTCTATTCTGCTTTGTCTTGAACAAATATTATTTGAACTGTGTATCTATCTTGATTTGGCAACAAAAACTAGAATGATATAGACCATAAAGTGACCATGGCACATAGATATATGTTTGTTTCATGTTGTTATCCTGTCCACTTTACTACTGAACTCATTTACCAAAATGAGTTCCATATACAACATGGTAAACATGTGATGTGTCTGCTTGTTTCTTTTTTAGAATGCGGACAAAATATTGGAGAACAGTACCGCGTTATCCAATGGTAAAGGAAGTAATGCAGATAAGGTTTAAGATAGTGAGACATCCTTGTTGGTCTCCAAGAAAGCTGATAAAAACTATCTTGACGACAGTGAGGGAACCCAAAAGTCCTGTCTTGATGTAGTGTTCGAGTTACTGGCCACTACTGCTGGCACAAGCTCTTTGAACTCGCTGCCTAAATCAGTTCGTCTTCTTGGGTCTCAACTTCAAGTTGAAAGACATCGATCAGATGTGCTGCGACAGGAAGCTGAAGGACTGAGGAAGTCCCTGCAGATTCAGATGCATATTTTCTGGTGCAACAGCAAGTGCTGGAGGATTTAAGCGCCAAACAAGAGAAAGTTAATAAGCTTGCTAAGCATCTTGCCAGCATTATGGGTACCCAGGATATTGTTTCTTGAGATCTTCTGAAGTGGTTTCAGTTCTGGATTTGTTTTGCTGCGGCGTTTATTTGCGCTGGTCGCCAACTTTGACAACCAGTGTATATGATATGCTGCTTTGTTCCCTATATTTGCACTGGTGGCGAACTTTGATGCCCAGTGGATGTAATATGTGTAACAGCCGTGATAGCCTAGCATAAGTTGCTTGCTTATTTATTTCCTTGTTGTCTTGTTTATTTGTTTGCTTGTAGTCAGTGCAGTTCTTTTTAAAACTAGGCCACAATAACCATGGGCTAATATTTACTGTAGTGACACTGGGCCTCCTACGGGCCATAGAAATAGTGGGCCTTCTACGGGCCGTAGAAAGAGTAGGCCTTCTATGGGTTGTAGAAACAATGTGCCTTCTACGGGCCGTAGAAACAATGGGCCTTCTACGGGCCGTAGAAACAATGGGCCTTCTATGGGCCTTATCATCAATGGGCCTTATACGGGCCGTATGACCATAACGGGCCATCGTTAATAGGCCGTATTTGATGACGCTATGAAAACGGCCCAACGTATTAATGGACCACAAACGGGCCGATGTAACCACGGGCTGAATTTGGCCCACAAGCAGAAAATGACAGTAACGGGTCGTAAGTAAACGAATGCTGGAAATGAGCCCAAGAATAAATGGGCTTTGAGAAGGACGAAAGATAACATTTGCTGGAAACGGCCCAACTGAATAACGGGCCCTTAATGGGTACAAAGTGATATACTGTTCATTACGGGCCAGTTTCACCACGGGCCGTTAATGGGTGTAAAGTGATACACTGTTCATTGCGGGCCAGTTTCACCACGGGCCGTTAATAGGCCAAGAGTTACATAGGGCCTCATATGGGCCGAAAGACGTCATGGGTCATACATGGGCCAAAAGTGAAAATGGGCTGGAACCATATTGGATGGCCCAGATGACGCTACTGGGCCTAATTCGGATAGGGCGTAACGGGCCTTGGGTTAGCGGGCTGTAAATGGGCTATATGCGAACAGGCCGTTAACAGGCTTTCCATGGGCCGGCCCGCCACCTTTTGACAAAGTCAAATGGGCCGGCCTTTTCACAGGAATGGGCCTCTGTTGGGCCGTGCCACGTGTCGACGTATCATAGGCGCCTTCTGTCCAATGAGTGGATGACATTTGTCCCAACGGTTAGCCGACACGTGTTTCCTCCAGCCAATGATGATTTTACACGTGGAAAATCCCCATTGGTCGGGGCTGTTAACGGGTTATCGGATCCAAAACCCGACCCGATAGCTTAACGGCATTCCGTTACGGTGGAATCCACGTGTCGGTCACCCTTGACGAAAGCAGTTCTGCGACGCGTGATTTATCATCATGGAAGTGGACACTTCCGTGATGATAATTTTGGTAATGTCATCGAACACTTCTATGACAGCACAGGTATGAATATCTTGATTCTATCATAAATTTGTCATGGATGTACATGCATAACAAAAACCGCGACCTACTGTGGCAAACACGTATCATCGCGGAAGTGTATTTTTTTTGTAGTGCAAAAGGGTTATCAATTATTTATTTTCTCAAGGGCTATAGGCATCGGTTTACAAAAATTCCGATTTACAATGAATGTGCATTAAGTCGTCATCGGCCAAGAGCCGCCAGGTATTTAAACTCCGGATTTACTTGTCAACCGATGAGGTATTCAAATCTTTAATAGCCAAAACTGGCTGGATTTTCATGATGATATTGAATGATTGAGGTTTTCATATCGGATTATATTATTCAAATCTTGAATAGCCAACATGGCTGGATTTCTATTGTGATTATCAATAACCTATGATTGAGGTTTTCAAAGTCGCTTTAGCGCGACGGCTATTATTTTATCAATGGGCATGACTTATTTTACAATGGAGGAAATAGTCCCGAGTCACTGCAGGCTAACGACCCGGCACTTGGGGGCTACATTGTTCAAATTGAGATTACATTGAATATACAAGTCCCATGTCACTGCCAGCATGCACCATGGCACTTGGGGGCTAATGCAAAGTCTTTTTTGCTCAAATTATTGAATACCCGATTCATTACATTTTAAATGAGCCGGCCCTTGGGGGCTACCAATTGCTCCTGTCGGAAATTCAAGGTACACAAGCCTTAATCCATTATATTGAAAGATCCATTATTCAGTTGGTAGAGTACAAAGCTCTTAACCTTGTGGACATGGGTTCAAGCCCCATGGTGGAGACTACATCATTTGATGGTATTATTAATGAATCATATACAAAGTCCCAGCTCAGTAATATCTTATTGAGCCGGCCCTTGGGGGCTACACGTTGTTGCTCAAGTTTACATGATCATATTTACAAAGTCCCTGCTCATTATTGCATAATGACCCGGCCCTTGGGGGCTACACTGGTTGAAATCTTTATGATCATAAGGCAATTACAAGTCCCAGGTTGCAGCAAGCATGACAACCCAGCACTTGGGGGCTACAGGTGATATGCATATAAGGGAGGAATAACTTCAAATTATCAGTTTTGAACAAATCAGGTGTTATATTATTATCAGAGAAATCTGCAAAGTTTATGACCCGGCGTCATCATAAGATTAACCCAGCATCAGCAACAGTTATGACCCGGTGTTATCAATATTTACAAGCCGGAAATTTTGCTCACCAGCCTCTACATCTTTAAACCGGCGGATCACCAGATGAATCTTGAGTCCAATATGTTTATTAAGCCGGAGCTTTGGAAACCGACTCAAATGGATTCTTTATTCACAATATTTCTTCTACAAGCAAATTGATTATAAAGTTGGTCTGTTGACCCGGACTTTCCAGAAGGAGGAAATGACAAGGACTTAAGGATGATCAGGTGCCCGTTCAGGAAAACATTTAACCCGGAGCACAACCTATCAAGTTTGTTTTTGTGTTTATTTTACAGGATCAGTTTAACATGGATAAATCCAAATTAAACTGGGGGCTAATGTCGGGGATATACCCCGCGGTATGAGCCGGCCGGACTTGGCATTTCATTGGTAACCCGTCGGAGGATTGGTGACTCACGAGTCTGGCGGCTCACTGGTTTGATGACTCATAAGCCTGGCTACTCACTAATTGCCCCGACGGCGGGTCAGACGGATGAAAAGGCCCAATGCCCAGAAGGCCGGCTTATGTTATGATGGGTCGGCTTAAGAGGAAAGTGTAAGGAATATCCCCTTACAAAGGAAGCAAGACTAGGACTCCACTTGTAATAGACTAGTCCTAATCCTAATAGGACTCCACATGTAACCCACCCCTTCAACTTATATAAGGAGGGGCAGGGCACCCCAAGAGGGAGAGGCAATAAGAAACAATATCTAGGGCTAGACACAAATAGCCGGCTTACCGGCGAATCCCTCATGATCATAATGAGACCTAGCCACAAACGGCATGTAGGGTTATTACCGGATGATGTTTCCTGGGGCCCGAAGCTGTCTAAATCCTTATCTTGTGTTGTGTCTCTCGATTCCGCCTAACCCCTCTCAAGCTACCGCATAGATGCGTTGGCCTCGCGACTAAGTCCTCACACTAAGGACATCTGCCGTGATAATTCCACGACAGAACCTATTATGTTTTCATGAATGTATGTGTGTTCTTGATCCTATCTTGCAAGTCTATAGTCACCTATTATGTGTTATGATCCGACAACCCCGAAGTGACAATAATCGGGATACTTCTCGGTGATGACCACAGTTTGAGGAATTCATGTATTCACTATGTGCTAATGCTTTGTTCCGGTTCTCTATTAAAAGGAGGCCTTAATATCCCTTAGTTTCCACTAGGACCCCTCTGCCACGGGAGGGTAGGACAAAACATGTCATGCAAGTTCTTTTCCATAAGCACGTATGACTATTTACGGAATACATGCCTACATTACATTGATGAACTGGAGCTAGTTTTGTGTCACCCTATGTTATAGCTATTACATGAGGAATCGCATCTGGCATAATTATCCATCACTACTCCATTGCCTACGAGCTTTTCACATATTGTTCTTCGCTTAATTACTTTTCCGTTGCTATTGTTACAACTACTACAAAAACCCAAAATCTATTATCTTTACTTTTGCCACCGTTACCTTTATTATCATACTACTTTGCTACTAAATACTTTGCTACAGATACTAAGTTATCCAGGTGTGGTTGAATTGACAACTCAACTGCTAATACTCAAGAATATTCTTTGGCTCCCCTTGTGTCGAATCAATAAATTTGGGTTGAATACTTTACCCTCAAAAGCTGTTGTGATCCCCTACACTTGTGGGTTATCAGCACCATGCTGGAGATAGAACTGCACACAAGGTATTGCAATCCCGTTTTTATTGGCCTACTCTCTTCAAGGATGCTCGTAGGTTTGTCTTGTCTTGTGATGAATGTCAAAGAATTGGTAATATTAGTAGACGTCAGGAAATGCCTATGAATTATTCACTTGTTATTGAACCATTTGATGTTTGGGGCTTTGATTATATGGGACATTTCCTCCAATGGGTATACACATATTTTAGTTGTTGATTACATTACTAAGTGGGTAGAAGTTATTCGAACTAGTAGTGCTGATCATAACACTTCAATTAAGATGCTTAAAGAAATTATTTTTCCGAGGTTTGGAGTCCCTAGATATTTAATGATTGATGGTGGTTCAGATTTCATTCATGGTGCTTTCCGTAAATTGCTTGCCAAATATGATGTTAACCATAGAATTGCATCTCCATATCATCCTTAGTCCAGTGGTCAAGTAGAATTAAGCAATAGAGAGATTAAATAAGTTTTGCAAAAAGACTGTTAATAGATCTAGAAAGAAATGGTCTAAGAAACTTGATGATGCATTATGGGCTTATAGAACTGCTTATAAAAAGCCTGTGGGTATGTCTCCATATAAAATGGTTTATGGAAAGGCTTGTCACTTACCTCTTGAACTAGAACATAAAGCTTATTGGGCAATCAAAGAGCTCAACTATGATTTCAAACTTGCCGGTGAGAAGAGGTTATTTGACATAGGCTCGCTTGATGAGTGGAGACCCAAGCCTGTGACAATGCCAAGTTGTTTAAAGAAAAGGTTAAAATATGGCATGACAAAAGGATACAAAAGCGCGAGTTTAATGTAGGTGATCATGTTCTGCTATACAACCCTTGTTTAAGATTTTTTGCAGCGAATATTCTCTCTAAATGGGAAGGTCCTTACATTATTGAGGAGGTCTATCGCTCCGGTGCCATCAAAATCAACAATGCCGAAGGCACAAGTCCTAAGGTGGTAAACGGTCAAAGAATCAAACATTATATCTCAGGTAGTCCCATAAATGTTGAAACCAATATAATTAATACCATAACACCGGAGGAGTACATAAGGGATACTTTCTAGTACGTTTCAGACTCCGAAAAGGAATAGGTATGTGGTACGGTAAGTAAACTGACTCCAAAACTATTCTAATAGCAATTTTTCTCCATTATGGAATATATTAAAAGTAGTCTGAAAGAGACATGAGGAGACCACAAGGTTGGAGGGTGCGCCCTACCCCCTGGGCACGCCCCCTGCTTTGTGGCCACCTCATGTGCCCTCCGGACTCTGTTTTCTTGCACGATACTTCTTTTGGTCGGTAAAAATTCATTATATAATGTCCCGAAGGTTTTTACCACCGTACCACGACAAAATCTTATGTTCTTGTTTCAAGTTGTTTTTCTGACAGATCTAGATCATCATGACATCTCCAAGCGCCCCCAAGGGCAAGTTTTTTGAGAAGGTCATCAACCCTTACCTCGCGGAGGTGCTGCAACACCCTCAAACCATTGAGATGCGTGAAGGGGTGCTGCACATCCGCGATGTTTAGGGGCTGAAGAAGACCGGAGGCATGGAGACAAGACTCGAAGCAATGGAGCAGCAAGTTTTCAAGTGCCAAGGGATGGTGGAACATGGACTCAACGCCAATCACATGATGATTGCGGAGTTCACCAACAATCACAAGTTGGATGCCAAGAACATCGGGGAGGCCATTTTCAAGCTTCATGAGAAAATCGAGCATCTCCAAGCCCAGATCTATGACCTGCAAAACCAATACTATGAGTATGAATACAGATTTAAGAGGATGAGTTTGGCTGCAGATTTGAGGATCCCGGAGACTCGTTCATCTTTCTATGATGGTGAGCCTATGCCTTGGAAGATGGATGACAAGCCTACTACATCAACAACTCCATTATCACCACCTCCAAAGGAAGAGACATAAATACATGGGTATGGGCCCTCCCCTTGGCAGCTGCCAAGCTTGGGGGAGGTGCCCCGGTATCGTATCACCATCACACCTTTACTTTTATCATTTTTCTTAGTTCAGTCCTTTGGTTATATCTTGATCTAGTAGAATAAAAAAATTAGTATGATATAGCTTTGAGTTTTGTTCTGAGATCTATCTATGTAATCAAGTCCGTGAGCTATATAATAAAGAGTAGTTTTGAGTTGAGGGCTTTGCTTTCTTGCTATGATCTTGAGGGAATTAAAGAAAGAATAAAAAGAAATAAAAAGATCATATGTTGATCTTATGGAGAGTAATGACTTCACATATACAGAGTATGATGAATAAAAGTTGTTGAGAGTTGACAAACATAGTTTTGGTCATAGTTGCAATTAATAGGAAGTAGTAAATAAAGAGAGGTTTTCACATATAAATTTACTATCTTGGACATCTTTTGTAATTGTGAGAACCCATTAAAATATGACATGCTAAAAAGTTGATGTTGGACAAGGAATACAACATAATGGGATATATTTTCTTATATCCAAATAGAAGTTATATTATCATGGATCCTCCAACATGTTGAGCTTGCTTTTCCCTCTCATGCTAGCCAAATTATTTGCACCAAGTAGAGATACTACTTGTGCATCCAAACATCCCTTAAACCCAGTTTTTCCATGAGAGTACACCATACCTACCTATGGATTGAGTAAGATCCTTCAAGTAAGTTGTCATCGGTGCAAGTAATAAAAATTGCACTTTAAATATTTATGATCTATTAGTGTGAAGAAAATAAGCTTTATACGAACTTGTGATATGGAAGAAATAAAAGTGACGGACTGCATAATAGAGTTCTTTATCACAAGTGGCAATATAAAGTGACGTTCTTTTACATTAAGATTTTGTGCATCCAACCATAAAAGTGCATGACAACCTCTGCTTCCCTCTGCGAAGGGCCTATCTTTTACTTTTATCTTCTACCCTTATACAAGAGTCATGGTGATCGTCACCTTTCCTTTTTACACTTTTTCCTTTGGCAAGCACTATGTGTTGGAGAGATCCAGATATATATATCCACTCGGATGTAGGTTATCATAAAGTATTATTGTTGACATTACCCTTGAGGTAAAAGTTTGGGAGCCGAAACTTTAAGCCCCTATATTTCTCTGTGTCCAATTGAAGCTTTGAACCCATAAGTATCACGTGAGTGTTAGCAATGTGAAAGACTAAATGATAGTTGACTATGTCGACTTGCTGAAAAGCTCTTAAATTGACTCTTTATGATGTTATGCTAAATTGCAATTGCTTCAATAACTGAGATCATGGTTTGTTAGTTTTCAATGAAGTTTTTGGTTCATACTTTACCTTGTGAATGAGTTGTTAATTTAAAATAGGAAATTATATGACGATATATGTTGTTGTTCTAAAAATGATCATGATGCCCTCATGTCCGTATCTTATTTTACCGACACCTCCATCTCTAAACATGTGGACATATTTTTCGATATCGGCTTTCGCTTGAGGACAAGCAAGGTCTAAGCTTGGGGGAGTTGATACGTCCATTTTGCATCATGCTATTATATGAATATTTATTGCATTATGGGTTGTTATTACACATTATAGCACAATACTTATACCTTTTCTCCCTTATTTTACAATGTTTACATCAAGAGGGACAATGTCGGCAACTGGAATTCTGGGCTAGAAAAGGAGCAAATATTATAGAACTATTCTGCACAACTCCAAAAGTCATGAAACTTCACGGAGAGTCAATTTGGTATTAAAAAATATTGGGTGAAGAAAGCAACAGAGGGGGGCCACCTGCCATCCACAAGGGTGGAGGGCGCGCCCTACCCCCCTTGGCGCACCCATATCTTGTGGGCCACCTGGCAGGCCCCCGATGCCCATCTTTTGCTATAAGGTGCGTTTTGACCTAGAAAAAATCAGAAGGAAGCTTTCGGGACGAAGCGCCACCGTCTCGAGGCAGAACCTGGGCAGAACCAATCTAGGGCTCCGACGAAGCTATTCTGCCGGGAAAACTTCCCTCCGGGAGGGGGAAGTCGAAGCCATCGTCATCACCAACAATCCTCTCATCGAAGGGGTCAATCTCCATCAACATCTTCACCAGCACCATCTGCTCTGAAACCCTAGTTCATCTCTTGTATCCGATCTTTGTCTCAAAACCTCATATTGGTACCTGTGGGTTGTTAGTAGTGTTGATTACTCCTTGTACTTGATGCTTGTTGGTTTATTCGGTGGAAGATCATATGTTCAGATTCTTAATGATGAATAATATTCCTATGATGAACATGAATATGCTTTGTGAGTAGTTACGTTTATTCCTGAGGACATGGGAGAAGTCTTGTTATAAGTAATCATGTGAATTTGGTATTCGTTCGATATTGTGATGAGATGTATGTTGTCTTAACTCTAGTGGTGTTATGTGGACGTCGACTACATGACACTTCACCATGATTTGGGCCTAGGGGAAGGAATTGGGAAGTAATAAATAGATGATGGGTTGCTAGAGTGACAGAAGTTTAAACCCTAGTTTATGTGTTGCTTCGTAAGGGGCTGATTCGGATCCATATGTTTCATGCTATGGTTAGATTTATCTTAATTCTTCTTCTGTAGTTGCGGATGCTTGCGAGAGGGGTTAATCATAAGTGGGAGGCTTGTCAAGGAAGGGCAGCACCCAAGCACCAGTCCACCCACATATCAAATTTTAGAAGTAACGAACGTGAATCATATGAGCATGATGAAAACTAGCTTGACAATAATTCCCATGTGTCCTCGGGAGCGCTTTGCTTTATATAAGAGTTCGTACAGGATTTTCCATTGCTACAAAAAGGATTGGGCCACCTTGCTGCACCTTGTTTACTTTCGTTACTTGTTACCCGTCATGAATTATCTCATCATACAACTATCCGTCACCGATAAGTTTAGTGCTTGCAGAGAATACCTTGCTAAAAACCGCTTGTCATTTCCTTCTGCACCTCGTTGGGTTCGACACTCTTACTTATCGAAAGGAGTACGATAGATCCCCTATACTTGCGGGTCGTCAGTGGCAAGCATAAGGGAGAAAGACGGGGTAACATGACGAATGCGATAATACCAACACTAAAGCACTGGATCCCATCAGAATTCCAAAGTTAAGCATGCTTGGGCGAGAGTGGTACCAGGATGGGTGACCTCCTGGGAAGTCCTCGTGTTGCATTCCCTTTTTAAATATTTTTTGCGCCTCGTGACAAACATATTGCACGTGCGCGATATATATTAACCATATTATATTATTTTTGACGTTTGCGATATGTTTAAGCTCACTGCTCATTGCTCGCGCGTCCAACGGCGGTTTTCTGGCGTGAAGAGCCCATTCTGAAATGGGTGTAAAAAGACATGTTGTTGTGGTATAGAGGGGGCTGGAAACCGTGGTAAACTCGTCTCCGTGTTTGAGCGGGAGAGTAAGTAGTATATGACATTATCCATTTTTCGGCAACGGTTGTAATGGTAGTAAGAATGTACAATCGTCTTTGAAGTGGATGTGGGAATGGCAAGCATAAGGGACGAAGACGGGTAACATGCCGGATGCGATCATACCAGCACTAAAGCATCGGAACCCATAAGAACTTTGAAGTTAAGCATGCTTGGTCAAGAGTAGTACTAGGATGGGTGACCTCCTGGGAAGTCCTCGTGTTGCATTTGCTTTTTAATTATTTTTTGCGCCTCGTGACAAACATATCGCACGTATGCGATATATGTTAACCCCGTTATATTATTTTTGATGTTTGTGATATGTTTAAGCTCGCTGCTCATTGCTCGTGTGTCTAGGGGCGCCTTGGTGGCGTGAAGAGCGCGTTCTTAAAGGGGTGGAAAATACGTGTTGCTGCAGTATAGAGGGAGGGGTGGAAACCATGGTAAACTCGTCTCTGTGTTTGGGCGGGAGAGTAAGTAGTATATGACATTATCCGTTATTAATTAGGCAACGGTTGTAATGGTAGTAAGAATGTACAATTGTCTTTGAAGTGGATGTGGGAGTGGCAAGCATAAGGGATGAAGACGGGGTAACATGTCGGATGCGATCATACCAGCACTAAAGCACCGGATCCAATCAGAACTCTGAAGTTAAGCGTGCTTGGGTGAGAGTAGTACTAGGATGGGTGACCTCTTGGGAAGTCCTCGTGTTGCAATCCCTTTTTAATTATTTTGTGCGCCTCATGATAAACATATCGCACGTTGATGACCCACAAGTATAGGGGATCTATCGTAGTCCTTTTGATAAGTAAGAGTGTCGAACCCAACGAGCAGCAGAAGGAAATGACAAGCGGTTTTCAGTAAGGTATTCTCTACAAGCACTGAAATTGTAGGTAACAGATAGTTTTGTGATAAGATAATTTGTAACGGGTAACAAGCAATGAAAGTAAATAAAGTGCAGCAAGGTGGCCCAATCCTTTTTGTAGCAAAGGACAAGTCTGGACAATTTCTTATAATGAGAAAAGCGCTCCCGAGGACACATGGGAATTATCGTCAAGCTAGTTGTCATCACGCTCATATGATTCGCGTTCGGTACTTTGATAATTTGATATGTGGGTGGACCGATGCTTGGGTACTGCCCTTTCTCGGACAAGCATCCCACTTATGATTAACCCCTATTGCAAGCATCCGCAACTACAAAAGAAGTATTAGGTAAACCTAACCATAGCATGAAACTAATGGATCCAAATCAGCCCCTTACGAAGCAACGCATAAACTAGGGTTTAAGCTTCCGTCACTCTAGCAACCCATCATCTACTTATTACTTCCCAATGCCTTCCTCTAGGCCCAAATAATGGTAGTGTCATGTAGTCAACGTTCACATAATAGCACTAGAGGAGAGACAACATACATCTCATCAAAATATCGAACGAATACCAAATTCACATGACTACTAATAGCAAGACTTCACCCATGTCCTCAGGAACAAATGTAACTGCTCACAAAGCATATTCATGTTCATAATCAGAGGAATATTAATATGCATTAAGGATCTGAACATATGATCTTCCACCAAGTAAACCAATTAGCATCAACTACAAGGAGTAATCAACACAACTAGCAACCCACAGGTACCAATTTGTGGTTTTGATACAATATTGGATACAATAGATGAACTAGGGTTTTGAGGGGAGATGGTGCTGGTGAACATGTTGATGGAGATTGACCCCCTCCGGATGAGAGGATCGTTGGTGATGATGATGGTGATGATTTCCCCCTCCCCGAGGGAAGTTTCCCTGGTAGAACAGCTCTGCCGGAGCCCTAGATTGGTTCCGCCAAGGTTCCGCCTCGTGGCGGCGGAGTTTCGTCTCGTAAGCTTGCCTCTGATTTTTTTTTCCAGGGCAAAAGCCTTTATATAGCAGAAGATGGGCACCGGAGGGCCACCACGGGGCCAAGGAGATAGGGGCGTGGCCAATAGGGGTGGGCGCACCCCCCACCCTCCTAGCCTGGGTGTGGGCCCCCTCTGGTGTTTTCTTTGCTCAATAATTCTTATTAATTCGAAATGTGACTTCTGTGAAGTTTCAGGATTTTTGGAGTTGTGCAGAATAGGTTTCCAATATTTGCTCCTTTTCTAGCCAGAGTTCCAGCTGTCGGCATTCCCCCTCTTCATGATAAACCTTGTAAAATAAGAGAGAATAGCCATAAGTATTGAGACATAATGTGTAATAACAGCCCATAATGCAATACATATTGATATAAAAGCATGATGCAAAATGGACGTATCAACTCACCCAAGCTAAGACCTCGCTTGTCCTCAAGCGGAAGCCGAAATCGAAAAATATGTCCACATGTTTAGAGATAGAGGTGTCGATAAAAATAAAATACAGACATGAGGGCATCATGATCATTCTCATAATAGCAACATATATAGATTTTGCCATATGGTTTCTTATGCTCAAGTAACAATCAATTCACAATGTCAAGTATGGTTCAGAAACTTCATTGAGTAACAAACTATAATCTGGGTCATTGAAGCAATTGCAATGTATCATAACATCGAAAGGAGTCAAGAATAGAGCTTTTCAGCAAGTCCACATACTCAGCTATCATACAGTCTTCTACAATTTCTAACACTCACGCAATACTTGTGGTTATGGAGTTTTAATCGGACACTGAGAAAGATAGGGGCTTATTGTTTCGCCTCCCAACGTATTCATCTTTGGGTGATGTCAACAATAATAGTTCATGCTAACTTACATCCAATTGGATATATATATCAAGATCTTTCCAACATGAGGTGCTTGCCAAAGGATAAAATAAAAAAGGGAAAGGTGAGGATCACCTTGACTATTGCATAAAGTAAAGGCATAAAGTAAAAGATAGGCCCTTCGCAGAGGGAAGCAGAGGTTTTCATGTGCTTTAAGGGTTGGATGCACAAAATCGTAATGCAAAAGAACGTCACTTTATATTGCCACTTGTGATATGAACCTTTATTATGCAGTTCGTCGCTTTTATTACTTCCATATCACACGATCGTATAAAGCTTATTTTCTCCGCACTAATAAGTCATACATATTTAGAGAGCAATTTTTATTGCTTGCAACATGACAACTTACTTGAAGGATCTTACTCAATCCATAGGTAGGTATGGTGGACTCTCATGGCAAAACTGGGTTTAAGGATATTTGGAAGCACAAGTAGTATCTCTACTTGGTGCAAGGAATTTTTTTGGCTAGCATGAGGGGGAAAGGCAAGCTCAACATGTTGGGAAGATCAATGACAATATACTTTAACCGAGATGTGAGAGAACATAAACCATTACATTGTCTTCCTTGTCCAACATCAACTCTTTAGCATGTCATACTTAATGAGTGCTCACAATCATAAAAGATGTCCAAGATAGTATATTTATATGTGAAAACCTCTCTTTCTTTATTACTTCCTATTAATTGCAACGATGACCAAAACTACGTTTGTCAACTCTCAACAACTTTTATGCCTCACACTCTTTATATGTGAAGTCATTACTATCCATAAGATAAATATAAACTCTTTTATTCTTTTTATTCTTTCTACTTTCTCAAGATCATAGCAAGATATCAAAGCCCTTGACTCAACACTAATCTTTATTATAGATAGCTCACGGACTCGATTACATAAAGAGATCACAAAGCAAAACTCAAAACTACTTCATACCAAAACTTCAATCTACTAGATCAAGATATTACTAAAAGGATCGAACTAAGTAAAACGGTAAAGATAGGAGTGTGATGGTGATACGATACCGGGGCACCTCCCCCAAGCTTGGCAGTTGCCAAGGGGAGTGCCCATACCCATGCAATTATGTCCTCGGAGGTGATGGAGGTGATGATGATGATGGTGGATAATCGCACATCGAGCGTAAAAGCTCCTCCAACTTGCGGATGATGCCCTTGAGTCCGACAATATGATCCTTCAACAAAATATTTTCCTGCGTGAGATACTTGTTTTGTATGCGAGCTAACTCAATCATCTTGAAAGCTTCAATCTCAGTTGGAGTAAAGAGGTTAGGTAGAGGTTGAGGGATGTCTTCTTCTTCCATCGCCGGAGCTTGATCCTCCATGGCCTTCTTGATCCCTTCATCCTTGTTGATCTCCTCCGGTTCTTCTCTTTTCAGCTCTATATTCAATATCCAAGCATCCTTGTCTTCATTGTTGAAGGAGGGCGATGTCATGGTGCTCTCGATCTGTCAGAAAAACAGCTCGAAACGAAAACAGAGGATATTTGCATGATACGATGGTCAAAACCTTTGGGAGATTATATAATGAATTTTTACCGACCAAAATACGTAATGTGCGAGAAAACGGAGTCTGGGAGGCACACGAGGTGCCCACGAGATAGGGGGCGCGCCCAGTAAGGGTGGGCGCGCCCTCCACCCTCGTTGAGGCCTCGTGCCCTTCCCGGATTACTTCTTTCTTTCCAAAATTCTTAAATATTCCAAAACGGAGAAAAATTGCCATTAGAATTGTTTTGCAGTCGGTTTACTTACCGTACCACATACCTATTCCTTTTCGGAGTCTGAAACATTCTGGAAAGTATCCCTTATGTATTCCTCCAGGGTTACGGTCTCAATAATATTGGTTTCAACATTGATAGGATTACCTGAGATATAATGTTTGATTCTTTGACCGTTCACCACCCTCGGACTTGTGCCTTCGAAGTTGTTGATTTTTATGGCACCGGAGCGATAGACCTCCTCGATAACATAAGGACCTTCCCATTTAGAGAGAAGTTTTCCTGCAAAAAATCTTAAACGAGAGTTTAATAGCAACACATAATCACCTACGTTAAACTCACACTTTTGTATCCTTTTGTCATGCAATCTTTTAACTTTTTCTTTGAACAGCTTTGCATTCTCATAGGCTTGAGTTCTCCATTCATCAAGTGAGCTAATGTCAAACAACCTCTTCTCACCGGCAAGTTTGAAGTCATAATTGAGCTCTTTAATATCCCAATATGCTTTATGTTCAAGTTCTAGAGGTAAGTGACATGCTTTCCCATATACCATCTTGTACGGAGACATACCCATAGGATTTTTATATGCAGTTCTATAGGCCCATAATGCATCATCAAGTTTCTTGGACCAATTCTTTCTAGATCTATTCACAGTCTTTTGCAAAATTAATTTGATCTCTCTATTGCTCAACTCTACTTGACCACTGGATTGTGGGTGATAAGGAGATGGGATTCTATGATTAACATCATACTTAGCAAGCATCTTACGGAAAGCACCATGAATAAAATGTGAACCACCATCAGTCATAATATATCTAGGGACTCCAAACCTCGGAAAAATAACTTCTTTAAGCATCTTAATAGAGGTGTTTTGATCAGCACTACTAGTTGGAATAGCTTCTACCCACTTAGTAACATAATCAACAGCAACTAAAATATGTGTGTAACCGTTAGAGGCAGGAAAAGGTCCCATATAATCAAAGCCCCAAACATGAAATGGTTCAATAACAAGAGAATAATTCATAGGCATTTCCTGACGTCTACTAATATATCCAATTCTTTGACATTCATCACAAGACAAGACAAAATTACGAGCATCTTTGAAGAGAGTAAGCCAATAAAAACTGGATTGCAATACCTTATGTGCACTTCTATCTCCAGTGTGGTGTCCTCCATATGGTTCAGAGTGACACTTGCATAGGATCTGTTCATGTTCATGCTTAGGTACAAAACGTCTAATAACACCATCTACTCCTTCTTTATAAAGGTGTGGGTCATCCCAGAAGTAATGTCTTAAATCATAAAAGAACTTTTTCTTTTGCTGGTATGTGAGACTAGGTGGTATAATTTAGCAACAATTTAATTAGCATAATCAGCATACCAAGGAGCAGTACGAGAAGCATTAATGACCACTAATTGTTCATCAGGAAAGCTATCATCAATAGGTAGTGGGTCATCAAGAACATTCTCTAACCTAGACAGGTTGTGTGCAACGGGGTTCTCAGCTCCCTTTCTATCAATAATATGCAAATCAAATTCTTGGAGCAAGAGAACCCATCTAATGAGTCTAGGCTTAGCATCTTTCTTTTCCATAAGATATTTAATAGCAGCATGATCAGTGTGAATAGTAACTTTAGAATCAACAATATAAGGTCTGAACTTATCAAAAGCAAATACAACTACTAAGAACTCTTTTTCAGTAGTAGCATAATTTCTCTGGGCAGTATCAAGAGTTTTACTAGCATACTGGATAACATTTAATTTCTTATCAACTCTTTGTCTTAGAACAGTACCTACAGCATAATCACTAGCATCACACATAATTTCTAAGGGTAAATTCCAATCAGGTGGCTGAACAATAGGTGCAGTGATCAAGGCTTTCTTAAGTATTTCAAATGCTTCTACACAATCATCATCAAAGACAAAAGGAATATCTTTTTGCAATAAATTAGTCAGAGGCCTAGAGATTTTAGAGAAGTCCTTAATGAACCTCCTATAAAAACCGGCCTGACCAAGGAAACTTCTTATACCTTTTATGTCCTTGGGACATGGCATCTTTTCAATAACATCAACTTTAGCTTTATCAACTTCAATACCTCTCTCGGAAATCTTATGCCCCAAGACAATGCCTTCATTAACCATAAAGTGGCGCTTTTCCCAATTCAAGACGAGACTGGTGTCTTCACATCTCTGCAAAACTCGATCAAGGTTGCTCAAGCAATCATCAAAAGAGGATCCATAAACGGAGAAGTCGTCCATGAATACCTCACAAATCTTTTCACAAAAGTCAGAGAATATAGCCAGCATGCATCTTTGAAAGGTAGCAGGTGCATTACATAAACCAAAAGGCATACGTCTATAAGCAAAAGTACCGAAAGGGCAAGTAAAAGTAGTTTTTGATTGATCCTCCGCTGACACAGGTATTTGAGAGAAACCAGAATAACCATCTAGAAAGCAGAAATGTGTATGTTTGGATACTCTTTCTAGCATTTGATCAAAAAAGGTAAAGGGTAATGATCTTTCTTAGTAGCTTTATTTAATTTACGGGAATCAGTTACCATCCTATAGCCTGTAATAATTCTTTGCGGGATCAATTCATCTTTATCATTAGGAACGACAGTAATACCTCCCTTTTTAGGAATGTAATGACAGGACTTACCCAGTCACTATCAGCCACGGGATAAATTATACCTGCCCCAAGGAGCTTTAGTATCTCCTTTCTTACCACTTCTTTCATCTTAGGATTTAACCGTCGTTGAGGATCTCTAACTGGTTTGGCATCTTTCTCCACTTTAATTTTATGTTGGCATAGAGTGGGACTAATGCCCTTAAGGTCATCCAGAGTATATCCAATAGCAGCACGGTGCTTCTTCAGAGTTTTCAATAATCTTTCTTCTTCTTGCTCTGAAAGGTTAGCACTAATAATAACAGTATATATTTTCTTTTCATCGAGATAAGCATACTTAAGATTATCAGGTAATGGTTTGAGCTCAAACACGGGATCACCCTTGGGTGGAGGGGGTCCCCTAGGATTTCAACAGGTAGGTTCTGTTTCAGAATAGGACCCTGTTGAAGGAACACATCATCTATTTCCCTTCTTCATTCATAAACATATCATTTTCATGGTTTAGCAAATATTGTTCTAACGGATCAGTAGGAGGCATAGCAATAGAAGCAAGACCAATAATCTCATCCTTACTAGGTGATTCTTTATCACGGGTTGTCTACGAAACTTAGCAAAATTAAACTCATGAGACATATCCCCTAAGCCAATTGTAACAATATCCTTTTCACAATCAATCCTAGCATTAACAGTATTCAAGAAGGGTCTAGCAAATATAATGGGACAAAAGTCATCTTGTGGGGAACCAAGAACAAGAAAATCAGCAGGATATTTAACTTTCCCACACAAGACTTCAACATCTCTAACAATCCCAACTGGCTTAATGGTGTCCCTATTGGCAAGCTTAATAGTAACATCAATACCTTCTATTTCAGCAGGTGCAATATCATGTATAATTTCTTTATATAAGTCGAAGGGTATTGCACTAGCACTAGCACTCATATCACATAAGCCATGATAACAATGATCTCCTATTTTAACAGAAATAACAGGCATGCCTACAACAGGTCTATGTATCTTAGCATCTGGTCTAGCAATATTAGCAGTTTCACCACAGAAATAAATAACATGCCCATCTAAATTATCATCCAAGAGATCTTTAACCATAGCAATACTAGGTTCAACCTTAATTTGCTCAAGAGGTGTATAAGTTCTAGTATTACTCTTATGAACAACAGTTAAAGCTTTAGCGTGATCCTTCATCCTAACAGGAAAAGGTGGTTTCTCAACATAACTAGTAGGAACAATAGGATCATTATAAGTGATAGTCTTTTCTTCAACTGTAATAGGTGCAACTACTTTTACTTCAATGGGAGGATTATATCTAAACCACTTCTCCTTATGGAGATCAACGTGAGTAGCAAAAGAATCACAAAAATCTGCTACTATCTCAGAGTCAAGTCCATACTTAGCGCTAAATCCACGAAAAGCATCGGTATCCATAAAAGATTTAACACAATCAAACTTAGGTGTTATACCTGACTCCATACCATCATCGAAACCCCAATCTTCAGAGTTGCATTTAATTCTTTCCAATAAATCCCACTTGAATTCAATAGTCTTCAGCATATAAGAATCAGCACAGGAAGTATCGAGCATGGTGCGATCATTGAGAGAAAGACGAGCATAAATTTTTTGAATAATCATATCTCTTGAGAGCTCATGATTGGGGCATGAATATAACATTGACTTAAGCCTCCCCCATGCTTGAGTGATGCTTTCTCCTTCGCGAGGCCAGAAATTATATATGTAATTACGATCACGTTGAATAAGATGCATATGATAGAACTTCTGGTGAAATTCCAACTTCAGTCGTTTATAATTCCAAGATCCCGTATCATCACATAGCCTAAACCGTGTCAATGCATCTCCCTTCAAAGATAAAGGGAAAACCTTCCTTTTGACAACATCATTGGGAATACCTGCAAGCTTAAATAATCCACAAACTTCATCCACAAAGATAAGGTGTAAATCGGGATGCATCTTGTTCTTAGTGTGAGGACTTAGTCGCGGAATTAACACGTTAGATGTCCTTAGTGTGAGGACTTAGTCGCGAGGCCAATGCATCTATGCGATAGCTTGAGAGGGGTTGGGTGGAATTGAGAGACACAACACAAGACAAGGATTTAGACAGCTTCGGGCCCCGGGAAACATCATCCGGTAATAACCCTACATGATGTTTGTGTCTAGGTCTCATTATGATCATGAAGGAGTCGCCGGTAAGCCGGCTCTTGTGTCTAGCCCTAGAGATTGTTTCGTCTTGCTTGTCCCTCTTTGGGGAGCCCTACCCCTCTTTATATAGGTTGAAGGGGCGGGTTACATGTAGAGTCCTATTAGGATTAGAACTAACTTATTCTCTATTACAAGTCGGATACAAGTACGGGTCTTGCTTCCTTGTAAAGGAAATATTCCTCATGCCTTTTGTCTTAAGCCGGCCCCCCATAATATGAGCCGGCCTACTGGGCCTTGGGCCTAGTCTTCTATGTGACCCGCCGTCGGGGTCATCCGTGAGTCGTCTGACCTGTGAGCTGCCAGACCCGTGAGTCGCCAGTCCTCCGGCGGGTCATCGGTGAAGCGCCAAGTCCGGCCGGGTCATACTTCCGGCCGGGTCATACCGCGGGGTATATCCCCGACATTAGCCCCCAGTTTAATTTGGATTTATCCATGTTAAACTGATCATGTAAAACAAACACAAGAACAACTTTGACAGATTGTGTTCCGGGTTAAAAATTCTTGTACGTCGGCACCTGATCATCCTTAATTCCTTGTGCTCCGGGTTAAATATTCTTCTGTGACGGGACCTGATTATCCTTAAGTCCAATTGTCATTTCCTTCATCTAGAAAATCTGGATTAAATAAGTTAGCTTCATACTCAATTTGCTGATGTTGGTTTCTCACAAAAAAATATTGTGAAGAATAATCCACTTGAGTCGGCTTCCAAGGCGCCGGGTTAAATAATTTTGGTCTTCAAATACTCATCTGATATTCAGCCGGCTTGAAGATGTAAAAATTGCCGGTTTATCATTACCAAAAACTACCGGATTATAAAACAGACGATGGCGGGTCATAATTGTTGTTGACACCGGTTTATGTAATTGATCCTCCTGATTTGCTCAAAACTGATAGTTTTAAGATTTTTCTCCCTTATATCCATATTACCTGTAGCCCCCATGTCTTGAGCAGAACAAAGTGATGGTTTAAGACTTGCTCCAATAAATGTTGCAACCTTGAAGAAATCTGGTTTATTCATCTCAATCATATAAACTGAATATTCCACACATGTAGCCCCCAAGTGTCGGGTTGTCATGCTTGCAGTAACCTGGGACTTGTAATTGTCGTATGCTCATAAAATTTCAACCAGTGTAGCCCCCAAAGGCCGGGTCATTATGCAATAATGAGCAGGGACTTTATACAAATATCATGTAGACTTGAGCAGCAACGTGTAGCCCCCAAGGGCCAACTCATTTAAAATGTGATGAGTCGGGTCTTCAATAAGTTGAGCAAAAAATGACTTTGCATTAGCCCCCATGTGCCATGGTGCATGCTGGCAGTGACATGGGACTTACATATTTGATATAATCCTAATCTGAATAATATAGCCCCCAAGTGCCGGGTTGTAAGCCTGCAGCGACTCGGGACTATTCCTTCCATTGTAGAATAAATCATATCCATTGATAAAAATAATAGTCGTTGCGCTAAAGCAACTTTGAAAACCTCAATCCTAACACTGGTTATTGATAATCACAATAGAAATCCAGCCATGTTGGCTATTCGAGATTTGAATAATATAATCCGATATGAAAACCTCAATCATTCAATATCATCATGAAAATACAACCGGTTTTGGCTATTAAAGATTTGAATACCTCATCGGTTGACAAGTAAATCTGGAGTTTAAATACCTGGCGGCTCTTGGCCGATGACGACTTAATGCGCATTCATTGTAAGACGGAATTTTTGTAACCCGGTGGCCTATAGCCCTTGAGAAAATCAATAATTGATAACCCTTTTGAGACACCAATTCCAGTGATGAGCTTGGACTGAAGCATTTATATAAGTCATAATTCTGCAAATCCTGCATAGATTTTAAACAACATATGCCATGGCGACTTAACGTCAAGGGCCACGGCGGGTAACCACCCAAATGTAGTCTTACCCTGCACACAAGTAGATCACGAGAACCCTTGGCGGTTTACCGCAGGGCAGGTCATAATACCTCACATATAACCATTGTGATATTGAATTTTTACTGCCGGTTTATATGACATGTGCAGTAAGGGTGATAACCCAATCCTTGGAAGCCAATACTTCCACATAGATGATGATTTTTCATAAGCTGGTGACTTATAGTCAAAAGTCAAGCCAGGTTAAGCATACAACACTTATATACATTTGAGATATAATCCAAAAAAGGTCTCAAGTCAAACCCAAAATTGTTCGCAAAAAAGACTTAAAAAATTTAAGGCTTCTGATTCGTATACGATCAGAAAACCATTCCAAAGGGGTTGAGCTAAGATTCAAATACAATCATATAGCCCCTAGTGGCTTTGGCGTTGCCGATCAAGAGGGTACCAACAGCTATGTTCTCTTTGGTTCGAATACGACCTATGTTTGAACAGGAAGCCCCCAAATGACCTTGAGAGTTGTTTAACGATGCTGATTCGAATACGATCCACGTCGGACCCAAAAGAGGTTAAGCTATGATTCGGATACGATCAAGAAGCCCCCTAGTGAGTTTGGCAGTGTGCCGATCAAAAGGGTTTCGACATATATGTTCTCTTTGGTTCGAATACGACCTATGTTTGAACAGGAAGCCCCCAAGTGATCATATATTAGCATTGCATCGATCAAGATGGTACCGACAGCTATGCTCGATGAGCAGGAAGCCCCCAAGTGACCATAATAAGATAAGCCGTAAGGCAGGATACCTATGTTTGAACCGCGCATCATGGTAGCAAGTTCTTTTTGGCAACCTTTAATTTTTCTTAGAACTCGAACTTGCGAGAGATTAATTCTTTTTGAACCGGAACTTTAAACCGGATTTGAAAGCTTCAAAACTTTGTGGGAGACAGATTGTCCCTGAACCGGATGTTTGCACCGAATTTGAGAGCTTAAAAGCTTTGTAAGAGACAAATTTACCTTGAGCCGGATGTTTGAACCGGATTTGAGAGCTTCAAAGCTTTGCGGGAGAGAGATGTCTCTTGAACCGGATTTTAAACCGGATATCTTCTTTATTTTGGGCCGGAAATTTTCTAACGGCCTTTAGACTGTCAATATTTACTGAGCCATGTCATCATAGCCCACGAGTCTTAAGGCAACTTGAGGAGTTGGCTGGAGATTCCTCATAATTAACCGTGATATAGACCGGTCTGAATCCTGCATGGGACAACTTGTAGACCGGAGTAATTGCTCTTTTAAAGAAAGCAATATATAATATATGAAAATATGCTGGATGGATTTCACCTGATACATCAAGCCAGTAATTATCCACCGCGGAGTTGATGATCACCTTGGTGAAGCTGAAATCAATCACAGCCGAGTCGGCCACGGGAGCAGGTAAATTAGCCAGCCGCAGCGTTGTAAGCCGGTGCGGACGAGCAATTTGTCCTCCGTGTTGTAAACCGGCGCGGAAGCGAGAGACAGCCACGACGTTGTAAGCCGGCGCAGTCACAAGAGACAGCCATGGTGTTGTAAGCCGGCGCAGTCATGAGAGACGGCCAGGGTGTTGTAAGCGGGAGTCTGTTGAATAACGACGACCACCTGTGCCAAATAATGTTTGGCGTGTCTCCATCTCCGCGATATAATACCACTTTGTGATAGATAATTTTCCTGCAAATACAACAGGGCAAAGTAGCTTTGCTCGGATGAATTAATATGTGCTTAAAAATAAGGTAAATAGCACCTGGTTTTTGTCGGAGGTCGATCAAGTTGTGATAACAAGGCGACCATAAAAATCAGCCGGTAGGTATAGTCAGCCGCGGCATTGCAAACGGTGCAGACGGAAAAATCAATCACAAGCGCAGTAAGCCGTGCGGACGGCGAGGCAATCGCGAGCACGGTCCCGGTTAGTTAATGTAAACCGGGTCACAAGGACGGCAACTTGCACACGTTCGTTCACCAGGTAGTATGGCACAGACGAAACGCCGGTACAAGAACATTGCCAGTGCGCTCCATGCCCGCAGTATAACACCTCATCTGATGTGAACAATTGTCCTGCATAAAAAGTATCGCAAGCCGGAGTATTTGTTCTTTGATAAAAACAAGAGGTGCTAATAAAATATACTTTTAGATGGATATCACCTGATTTTATTCAGACGACTTAGGATTCATAAGTAGCACCCGTAGATAACTTTTTGAACCGGCTCACACTCCAACCAGGCCCTTTTCCTTTCTTTCTGTCCCTGCATAAGCAGATGGCCGAAGCAGACCGCAAGGGCGGCTCGATCATGAAAACCGAGCTCGTGTCAGATCTGACTCTGGGTCATGTGCTGTTTTTCCCTCTCTTTTTTTATAACAGAACATATGTACTATCAGTAGTACTTAATAGTACAGTAGTAGTAGCCGGCGGCTCAGCGCAGGGGCGCAAGACCAGCTGTGGCGCGACAGAACCAACGGCGGCAGCACAAACTGGCCCGTTGCGGAGGAGTGCGACTCGCAGCAGAAAGGCAGCGTCTTCGTACGAGCGCAGTCGCGGCAGCTTGAGGCGGTTGCAGCGGCTCAACAAGGTCCATCATATGCGAGCAGAGATCCACACTTTGGCCATGAGTTAATTGACATGTGTACACAATAGTATACCGTGAAAAAAGCTTTGGACGATACTTAATTATACCAAGTAAAAGTTTAGAAAAATAGCACCTGATTGTTTTTTGTTTGCAAGTCAATAAAACCCCCTTTTCTTTTTATCTCTGCTCCGGGTGCAAACGCCTTGTCGTGCATATTATATGCGTACTTGCACCGTTCTTCAACTGGTACTTGTAACTCTCACACAAGAAATACGAGGCCGCTGAGACCAGAGAGAAAATGACCCGCCATGGAAGAGGCGCGGGCGGATCCAGCGAGCCATGGTGGTGGAAGCAGCCAGGTGATGCCGCGACGGTTGCAGCGACTTCTGGCCTCAGCAGTGGTCGCTAGAAGGCGGTTCTCCGGCGACGGTGCTAACGAAGCGGGTGTGCACGCGAGCTAGCGGGCAGTGCTGAGACACGCACCAGCCCGGTGGTGATGGGGAGGCCAGCAGGCGGAGCGAAACGCGCCAAGCCGGTTGAAATGACACAGACGCGATGAAGCGTGACGCAGTGCAGGGCGTGAGGCGGAGCCTGGCCCGGAGCAATGGCGATGCGGAGCCGGCCGCGGCGAAATACAGGCGAGGCCATGGGCCTTAGCAAATGCGGCAATACAGGCGGGTCGCAACGAGCGGCGGTTTAGCCCCGCTACTACTGAGGCGGGCGGAGACGGAGGTCTCAAAGGCGGCCGGCGGCGGCCGGCGAGGCCAGCAGGCGGCTCAACCCAGCAACAGGGCGACTCAGATGCGGCGATGGCGACTGACGGACTGGGTCAATGGAGCGGGCGGCTTTAACATGCCACAGCACGCGGCTTCGGAAGAAGAAGCGTGAGGGCGATCCGACGGCCGAACGCGGCAGTGAGGTCTGTCTTGCAAACGACAAGGTGAGTCTAGGGCTGCTCAGCGTGGCTCGGAGGTGCTCCGATAGCGGGCGGAGCAAAGATATTGGCAGCGACACGGAAAAAAACCGAGGCGGAGACTTGAGGTCTTTTGGTCTAAAGCGGGCGGCAGGGCGAGGCCGTGAAGGTCGAATCCCATCATCCTAGCACAATGATGGATTGTCTGACCACATGAGAGCTTCAGTCTTTTTTGGTAGTATATCCTGTATGAATTTGAAAAGGCAATTTTGATCTTGGTTGCCTCCCCATGCAGCAGCTTTTGGTAAGTAAAAAATTTGGAGTTGTAGAACAACCTGATCATCACGTGGCAAAGTACTAATTGAAGAAGTTTGATTGTCACTATTGTCTCGTACAAACAGAGGTGTCTCCAGGCTTCTCATGAGGACACCGCAGCAGGACTGGTCCCTGTGCGTGTACCTAGCTTGGCCTGTTGGAGAAAAATAAAGGACTACGGCGACTTGACCATAGTGCAGGATTGCTTCGAGTCGGCCTTGGTATATCCGTCCCGCAATGTGAGAAAGAAAATCTGCAACGAAAAGCTTCATCTCGGTCTCGGCGATTACCATGGCGCGTGAGGCAGTCGCACGACCTGTAACCCTAAAACAATCTCAATCTCATATCCACCGCCGCAGAACACTTTCACACTCTTGATTGATGAATTGATATGAATTTTTCCATGCCGGCTTTTGTTGAGCCAGAAAATTGCGACCTTCTCGAACCCTAAAAAAGATCCCTTCAAGAACTCAACACCACTGTGCGCAGGCCCCATGGTGGGCGCCAACTGTCGTGGAATTAACACATCAGATGTCCTTAGTGTGAGGACTTAGTCGCGAGGCTAACGCATCTATGCGGTAGCTTGAGAGGGGTTGGGCGGAATGAGAGACGCAACACAAGACAAGGATTTAGACAGCTTCGGGCCCCGGGAAACATCATCCGGTAATAATCCTACATGATGTTTGTGGCTAGGTCTCATTACGATCATGAAGGAGTCGCCGGTAAGCCGTCTCTTGTGTCTAGCCCTAGAGATTGTTTCGTCTTGCTTGTCCCTCTTTGGGGAGCCCTTCCCCTCTTTATGTAGGTTGAAGGGGCGGGTTACATGTAGAGTCCTATTAGGATTAGAACTAACTTATTCTTGATACGTCTCCAACGTATCTATAATTTTTGATTGCTCCATGCTACTTTATCTACTATTTTGGACTATAATGGGCTTTATTTTCCACTTTTATATTATTTTTGGGACTAACCTATTAACCGGAGGACAGCCCAGAATTGTTGTTTTTTGCCTTTTTCAGTATTTCAAAGAAACAGAATATCAAATGGAGTCCAAACGGAATGAAACTTTCAGGAACGTGATTTACTCATCAGATAAGATCCAGGAGACTTGGACCCTCCGTCAAGAAAGCCACGAGGCGGTCACGAGGGTGGAGGGCGCGCCCTCCCCCCTAGGCATGCCCCCTGCCTCGTGGGCCCCTCGGAGCTCCACCGACGTACTCCTTCCTCCTATATATACCTACGTACCCCCATTAGACCAGAGACAGAGCCAAAAACCTAATTCCACCGCCGGAACTTCCTGTATCCACGAGATCCCATCTTGGGGCCTGTTCCGAAGCTCCGTCAGAGAGGGCATCCACCATGGAGGGCTTCTACATCAACACCATAGCCTCTCCGATGAAGTGTGAGTAGTTTACTTTAGACCTTCGGGTCCATAGCTAGTAGCTAGATGGCTTCTTCTCTCTTTTTGGATCTCAATACAATGTTCTCCCCCTCTCTCGTGGAGATCTATTCGATGTAATCTTCTTTTTACGGTGTGTTTGTTGAGATCGATGAATTGTGGGTTTATGATCCAGCTTATCTATGAATAATATTTGAATCTTCTCTGAATTCTTTTATGTATGATTGATTTATCTTTGCAAGTCTCTTCGAATTATCCGTTTGGTTTGGCCAACTAGATTGGTAGTTCTTGCAATGGGAGAAGTGCATGGCTTTGGGTTCAATCTTGCGGTGTCCTTACTCAGTGACAGAAAGAGTTGCAAGGCACGTATTGTATTGTTGCCATCGAGGATAACAAGATGGGGTATTTATCATATTGCATGAATTTATTCCTCTACATCATGTCATCTTGCTTAAGGTGTTACTCTGTTTTTAACTTAATACTCTAGATGCATGCTGGATAGCGGTCGATGAGTGGAGTAATAGTAGTAGATGCAGAATCGTTTCGATCTACTTGTCATGGACGTGATGCCTATATACATGATCATACCTAGATAACCTCATAATTATGCTCAATTCTATCAATTGCTCAACAGTAATTTGTTCACCCACCATAGAATATCTATGCTCTTGAGAGAAGCCACTAGTGAAACCTATGGCCCCCGGGTCTATTCTCATCATATCAATCTCCATTACTTTATTTTACTTGTTTTGCCTTTACCTTTTTACTTTGCATCTTTATATCAAAAATACCAAAAATATTATCTCTATCAGATCTCACTCTCGTAAGTGACCGTGAAGGGATTGCCAACCCCTAAGCGTTGGTTGCGAGTTGCTATAGTTTTGTGCAGGTACGAGGAACTTGCGCGTGACCTCCTACTGGATTGATACCTTGGTTCTCAAAAACTAAGGGAAATACTTACGCTACTGTGCTGCATCACCCCCTCCTCTTCCCGGAAAACCAATGCAAGCTGGAGACGTAGCAAGAAGGATTTCTGGCGCCGTTGCCGGGGAGGCTTACGCAAAAGTCAACATACCAAGTACCCATCACAATCACTATCTCTCGCATTACATTATTTGCGATTTGCCTCTCGTTTTCCTCTCCCGCACTTCACCCTTGACGCTTTATTGACCCTCTCTTTCCCAATCTCCTCCTCTCTTTCCCGTTTGCCTTTTTCCCGTTGCCTTTCTATTTGCTTGTGTGTTGGATTACTTGTTGCCATGGCGCAAGATAATACCAAATTGTGTGATTTCTCGAATACCAATAATAATGATTTCCTTAGTACTCCAATTGCTCCTCTTAATAATGATGAGTCTTGTGAAATCAATACCACTTTGCTGAATCTTGTTATGAAAGATCAATTCGCCGGCCTTCCTAGTGAAGATGCCGCTACTCATCTAAACAATTTTGTTGATTTGTGTGATATGCAAAATAAAAAAGATATGGATAACAATATTGTCAAATTGAAGTTATTTCCGTTTTCACTTAGAGATCGTTCTAAAGTTTGGTTTTCATCTTTGCCTAAAAATAGTATTGATTCTTGGAACAAGTACAAAGATGCTTTTATCTCTAAGTATTTTCCGCCTGCTAAGATTATCACTCTTAGGAACGATATCATGAATTTTAAACAACTTGATCATGAGCATGTTTCCCAATATTGGGAAAGAATGAAATTAATGCTTTGCAATTGCCCTACTCATGGTTTGAATTTATGGATGATCATACAAAATTTTTATGCCGGATTGAATTTTGCTTCTAGAAATCTTTTAGGTTCAGCCGCGGGAGGCACTTTTATGGAAATTACGTTAGGGGATGCTACCAAATTGATTGATAATATTATGGCTAATTATTCTCAATGGCACACCGAATGATCTTCTAGTAAAAAAGTGCATGCTATAGAAGAAATCAATGTTTTGAGTGAAAAGATGGATGAACTTATGAAGATGTTTGCTCCTAAAAATACTCCTCTTGATCCTAATGATATGCCTTTATCTACTTTGCTTGAGAATAATAATGAATCTATGGATGTGAATTTTGTTGGTAGGAATGGTTTTGGTAACAATGCTTATAGAGGGAATTTTAATCCTAGGCCTTTTCCTAGCAATCCTTCTAACAATTATGGAAATTCCTACAACAACTCTTATGGAAATTTCAATAAGATGCCCTCTGATTTTGAGAGTAGTGTTAAAGATTTTATGAATTCACAAAAGAATTTTAATGCTTTGCTTGAAGACAAATTGCTTAAGGTTGATGATTTGGCTAGGAACATTGATAGAATTTCTCTCGAGATTGATTCTTTAAAGCTTAGATCTATTCCTCCTAAGCATGATATCAATGAGTCTCTCAAAGCCATGAGAATTTCCATTGATGAGTGCAAAGAAAGAACCGCTAGGATGCGTGCTTCCAAAGATGCCTTTATTAAAGTGTGTTCTTCTAATCCCTATGAAAATCAAGATGAAGATCTAAAAGTTATTGATTTGTCCCCCATTAAATCTTTGTTTTGCAATATGAATCTTAATGAATCTGGAGATTATCTTCCTTTACCTAGAAGGCGTTCTAAGAATTCGGAGTTTCTAGATCTTGATGATGAAATTGATGAAAGTGGGATTGAAATAAATAGAAACCGTGATGTTGCTAAACCCACTATTTTGGATCTCAAGGAATTTAATTATGAAAATTGCTCTTTGATTGGTTGTATTTCCTTGTTGCAATCCGTGCTAGAATCTCCTCATGCTTATAGTCAAAATAAGGCCTTTACCGAACACATTGTTGATGCTTTGATGCAATCTTATGAAGAAAAACTTGAGATGAAAGTTTCTATCCCTAGAAAACTCTATGATGAATGAATGCGAACCTACTATTAAAATTAAAATTAAAGATTTTGAGTTTCATGCTTTGTGTGATTTGGGTGCTAGTGTCTCTACTATCCCCAAAACTCTATGTGATTTACTAGATTTTTATGATTTTGATGATTGCTCTCTAAACATGCATCTTGCGGATTCCACTATTAAAAAGCCTATGGGAAGAATTAATGATGTTCTTATTGTTGCAAATAGGAATTGTGTGCCCGTAGATTTTATCGTTCTAGATATAGATTGCAATCCTTCATGTCATATTATTCTTGGTAGACCTTTCCTTAGAACGGTTGGTGCAATTATTGATATGAAGGAAGGGAATATTAGATTCCAATTTCCCTTAAAGAAGGGAATGGAACACTTTCCTAGAAAGAAAATAAAATTACCATATGAATCTATCATGAGAGCCACTTATGGATTGCCTACCAAAGATGGCAATACCTATATCTATCCTTGCTTTTATGCCTAGCTAGGGGCGTTAAACGATAGCGCTTGTTGGGAGGCAACCCAATTTTATTTTGTGTTTTTTGTTTTTGGTTCTGTTTAGGAATAAATAATCCATCTACCTTCTATTTGGATGTGGTTTTATGTTTTATTTAGTGTTTGTGCCAAGTAAGACCTATAGGATAACCTACAATGATAGTTGATTTGATTCTGCTAAAAAACAGAAACTTTGCGCGCACGAATTTAGTTATGATAAATCACAGAAACGTGCTTTTGCGTTGATTCTTTTTGCTGCTGATCAATAAAAAAAATTACAGGACTTCCTATTTTGGTAGAATTTTTAGATTTACAGAAGTTTGCGTTAGTTACAGATTACTACAGACTGTTCTGTTTTTGACAGATTCTGTTTTGCGTGTGTTGTTTGCTTATTTTGATGAATCTATGGCTAGTAAAATATTTTATAAACCATAGAGAAGTTGGAATACAGTAGGTTTAAAACCAATACAAATAAAGAATGAGTTCATTACAGTACCTTACAGTAGTCTTTTGTTTTCTTTCTCTAACGGAGCTCACGAGATTTCTGTTGAGTTTTGTGTTGTGAAGTTTTCAAGTTTTGGGTGAATTCTTTTGATGGATTATGGAACAAGGAGTGGCAAGAGCCTAATCTTGGGGATGCCCATGGCACACCCAAGATAATCCAAGGACACCAAAAAGTCAAAGCTTGGGGATGCCCCGGAAGGCATCCCCTCTTTCGTCCACTTACATCGATAATTTACTTGGAGCTATATTTTTATTCACCACATGATATGTGTTTTGCTTGGAGCGTCTTGTGTTATTTGAGTCTTTGCTTGTTAGTCTACCACAATCATCCTTGATGTACACACCTTTTGAGATAGCCATATATGATTTGAAATTTGTTAGAATACTCTATGTGCTTCACTTATATCTTTTGAGCTTGATAGTTTTGCTCATAGTGCTTCACTTATATCTTTTGAGCGTGATAATTTTTGCTCTAGTGCTTCACTTAGATCTTTTAGAGCATGATGGTGGATTTTTTTTAAAGAAACTTGATCTCTCATGCTTCACTTAGATTATTTTGAGAGTCATTAATAGCATGGTAATTTGCTTAATGTTAATATACTTGGTATTCAAGATATGTGAAACTTTCTTTTGAGTGTGTTGAATACTAAGATAAGTTTGATGCTTGATAATTGTTTGGAGATATGAAGATGGTGATATTAGAGTAATGCTAGTTGAGTAGTTGTTAATTCAAAGAATACTTGTGATGAAGTTTGTGATTCCCGTAGCATGCACGTATGGTGAACTGTTATGTGATGAGCTCGGAGCATGATTTATTTATTGATTGTCTTCCTTATGAGTGGCGGTCGGGGACGAGCGATGGTCTTTTCCTACCAATCTATCCCCCTAGGAGCATGCGCGTAATACTTTGCTTTGATAACTTCTAGATTTTTGTAATAAGTATATGAGTTCTTTATGACTAATGTTGAGTCCATGGATTATACGCACTTTTTCCCATCCTTCCACCATTGCTAGCCTCTCTAATACCGCGCACCTTTCGCCGGTATCATACACCCACCATAAACCTTCCTCAAAACAGCCACCATAACTACCTATTATGGCATTTCCATAGCCATTCTGAGATATATTGACATGCAACTTTCCACCGTTCCGTTTATTATGACACGCTCCATCATTGTCATATTGCTTAGCATGATCATGTAGTTGACATCGTATTTGTGGCAAAGCCACCTTTCATAATTCTTTCATACATGTCACTCATGAATCATTGCATATCCCGGTACACCGCCGGAGGCATTCGTATAGAGTCATATTATGTTCTAAGTATCGAGTTGTAATTGTTGAGTTGTAAGAAAAATAAAAGTGTGATGATCATCATTATTAGAGCATTGTCCCAAGTGAGGAAAGGATGATGGAGGCTATGATTCCCCCACAAGTCGGGATGAGACTCTAGACAAAAAAAAAGAGAAAAAAGAGGCCATAAAAAAAGAGAAAAGGCCCAAATAAAAAAAATAAAAATAAAAAAAATGAGAGAAAAAGAGAGAAGGGACAATGCTACT
Source organism: Triticum dicoccoides (assembly GCF_002162155.2). Classification (NCBI taxonomy): domain Eukaryota; kingdom Viridiplantae; phylum Streptophyta; class Magnoliopsida; order Poales; family Poaceae; genus Triticum; species Triticum dicoccoides. The sequence continues at coordinate 88,628,712 of NC_041389.1, forward strand.
ATCCTTTTACCACACTTGTGCTTCAAAGTAGCACCATGATCTTCATGATAAAGAGTCTCCTATGTTGTCACATTCATATACTAGTGGGAATTTTTCATTATAGAACTTGGCTTGTATATTCCAATGATGGGCTTCCTCAAAACGCCCTAGGTCTTCGTGAGCAAGCGAGTTGGATGCACACCCACTTAGTTTCTTTTGTTGAGCTTTCATATACTTATAGCTCTAGTGCATCCGTTGCATGGCAATCCCTACTCATTCACATTGATATCTATTGATGGGCATCTCCATAGCCCGTTGATACGCCTAGTTGATGTGAGACTATCTTCCCTCTTTTTGTCTTCTCCACAACCACCACTCTATTCCACATATAGTGCTATATCCATGGCTCACGCTCATGTATTGCGTGAAGATTGAAAAAGTTTTGAAAATGTTAAAGTATGAAACAATTGCTTGGCTTGTCATCGGGGTTGTGCATGATTTAAATACTTTGTGTGGGGAAGATGGAGCATAACCATACTATATGATTTTGTAGGGATAACTTTCTTTGGCCATGTTATTTTGAGAAGACATAATTACTTTGATTAGTATGCTTGAAGTATTATTATTTTTTATGTCAACATGAACTTTTGTGTTGAATCTTTCGGATCTGAATATTCATACCATGATTAAGAAGATTTACATTGAAATTATGCCAAAGTATCACTCCGCATCAAAAATTCTCTTTTTATCATTTACCTACTCGAGGACGAGCAGGAATTAAGCTTGGGGATGCCTGATACGTCTCCAACGTATCTATAATTTTTGATTGCTCCATGCTACTTTATCTACTGTTTTGGACTATAATGGGCTTTATTTTCCACTTTTATATTATTTTTGGGACTAACCTATTAACCAGAGGCCCAGCCCAGAATTGTTGTTTTTTTGCCTTTTTCAGTATTTCAAAGAAACAGAATATCAAACGGAGTCCAAACGGAATGAAACTTTCGGGAACGTGATTTACTCATCAGATAAGATCCAGGAGACTTGGACCCTCCGTCAAGAAAGCCACGAGGCGGTCACGAGGGTGGAGGGCGCGCCCTCCCCCCTGGGCGCGCCCCCCTGCCTCGTGGGCCCCTCGGAGCTCCACCGACGTACTCCTTCCTCCTATATATACCTACGTACCCCCATTAGACCAGAGACGGAGCCAAAAACCTAATTCCACCGCCGCAACTTCCTGTATCCACGAGATCCCATCTTGGGGCCTGTTCCGGAGCTCCGTCGGAGAGGGCATCCACCATGGAGGGCTTCTACATCAACACCATAGCCTCTCCGATGAAGTGTGAGTAGTTTACTTCAGACCTTCGGGTCCATAGCTAGTAGCTAGATGGCTTCTTCTCTCTTTTTGGATCTCAATACAATGTTCTCCCCCTCTCTCGTGGAGATCTATTCGATGTAATCTTCTTTTTGTGGTGTGTTTGTTGAGACCGATGAATTGCGGGTTTATGATCCAGCTTATCTATGAATAATATTTGAATCTTCTCTGAATTCTTTTATGTATGATTGAGTTATCTTTGCAAGTCTCTTCGAATTATCCGTTTGGTTTGGCCAACTAGATTGGTAGTTCTTGCAATGGGAGAAGTGCATGGCTTTGGGTTCAATCTTGCGGTGTCCTTACTCAGTGACAGAAAGAGTTGCGAGGCACGTATTGTATTGTTGCCATCGAGGATAACAAGATGGGGTATTTATCATATTGCATGAATTTATTCCTCTACATCATGTCATCTTGCTTAAGGCGTTACTCTGTTTTTAACTTAATACTCTAGATGCATGCTGGATAGCGGTCGATGAGTGGAGTAATAGTAGTAGATGCAGAATCGTTTCGATCTATTTGTCACGGACGTGATGCCTATATACATGATCATACCTAGATAACCTCATAACTATGCTCAATTCTATCAATTGCTCAACAGTAATTTGTTCGCCCACCGTAGAATATCTATGCTCTTGAGAGAAGCCACTAGTGAAACCTATGGCCCCTGGGTCTATTCTCATCATATCAATCTCCATTACTTTATTTTACTTGTTTTGCCTTTACCTTTTTACTTTGCATCTTTATATAAAAAATACCAAAAATATTATCTCTATCAGATCTCACTCTCATAAGTGACCGTGAAGGGATTGACAACCCCTAAGCGTTGGTTGCGAGTTGCTATTGTTTTGTGCAGGTACGAGGGACTTGCGCGTGACCTCCTACTGGATTGATACCTTGGTTCTCAAAAACTGAGGGAAATACTTACGCTACTGTGCTGCATCACCCCATCCTCTTCGGGAAAACCAACGCAAGCTCGAGACGTAGCAAGAAGGATTTCTGGCGCCGTTGCCGGGGAGGCTTACGCAAAAGTCAACATACCAGGTACCCATCACAATCCCTATCTCTCGCATTACATTATTTGCCATTTGCCTCTCGTTTTCCTCTCCCCCACTTCACCCTTGCCGCTTTATTCGCCCTCTCTTTCCCAATCTCCTCCTCTCTTTCCCGTTTGCCTTTTTCCCGTTGCCTTTCTGTTTGCTTGTGTGTTGGATTACTTGTTGCCATGGCGCAAGATAATACCAAATTGTGTGATTTCTCGAATACCAATAATAATGATTTCCTTAGTACTCCGATTGCTCCTCTTAATAATGATGAGTCTTGTGAAATCAATACCGCTTTGCTGAATCTTGTTATGAAAGATCAATTCGTCGGCCTTCCTAGTGAAGATGTCGCTACTCATCTAAACAATTTTGTTGATTTGTGTGATATGCAAAAGAAAAAAGATACGGATAACAATATTGTCAAATTGAAGTTATTTCCGTTTTCACTTAGAGATCGTGCTAAAGTTTGGTTTTCATCTTTGCCTAAAAATAGTATTGATTCTTGGAACAAGTGCAAAGATGCTTTTATATCTAAGTATTTTCCTCCCGCTAAGATTATCACTCTTAGGAACGATATCATGAATTTTAAACAACTTGATCATGAGCATGTTGCCCAATCTTGGGAAAGAATGAAATTAATGCTTCGCAATTGCCCTACTCATGGTTTGAATTTATGGATGATCATACAAAAAATTTATGCCGGATTGAATTTTGCTTCTAGAAATCTTTTAGATTCGGCTGCGGGAGGCACTTTTATGGAAATTACGTTAGGGGATGCTACCAAATTGCTTGATAATATTATGGCTAATTATTCTCAATGGCACACCGAAAGATCTTCTAGTAAAAAAAGTCCATGCTATAGAAGAAATCAATGTTTTGAGTGAAAAGATGGATGAACTTATGAAGATGTTTGCTCCTAAAAGCTTGCCTCTATTTTTTTCCAGGGTAAAAGTCTTCATATAGCAGAAGATGGGCACTGGAGGGCCACCAGGGGGCCCAGGAGACAGGGGGGCGCCCAGTAGGGGTGGGCGCGCCCCCCACCCTCCTGGCCATGGTGTGGGCCCCCTCTAGTGTTTTCTTTCCTCAATAATTCTTATTAATTCCAAAAGTGACTTCCGTGGAGTTTCAGGATTTTTGGAGCTGTGCAGAATAGGTTTCCAATATTTGCTCCTTTTCTAGCCAGAATTCCAGCTACCGGCATTCCCCCTGTTCATGATAAACCTTGTAAAATAAGAGAGAATAGCCATTAGTATTGAGACATAATGTGTAATAACAGCCCATAATGCAATAAATATTGATATAAAATCATGATGCAAAATGGACGTATCACACGTCCGCAATATATATTAACCATGTTATATTATTTTTGACGTTTGCGGTATGTTTAAGCTCGCTGCTCGTTGCTCGCGCGTCTAGGGGCGGCTTTGTGGCGTGAAGAGCGCGTTTTGAAAGAGGTGGAAAAATATGTGTTGTTGCGTTATAGAGGGAGGGGCGGAAACCGTGGTAACCCGTCTCCATGATTGAGCGGGAGAGTTAGTAGTATTGGACATTATCCATTATTAGGCAACGGTTGTAAGGGTAGTAAGAATGTACAATCGTCTTTGCACTGGACTTGGGAGTGGGAGGCATAAGGGACGAAGACGGGGAAACATGTTGGATGCGATAATACCAGCACTAAAGCACCGGATCCCATCAGTACTCCGAAGCTAAGTGTGCTTGGGCGAGAGTAGTACTAGGATGGGTGACCTCCTCGGAAGTCCTCGTGTTGCACTCCCTTTTTAAATATTTTTTGCACCTCGTGACAAACATATCGCACATGCGCGATATATATTAACCATGTTATATTATTTTTGATGTTTGCGCTATGTTTAAGCTCGTTGCTCATTGCTCGCGCGTCTAGGGGCGGCTTTGTGCCCCGAAGAGCATGTTTTGAAAGGGGTGGGAAAATATGTGTTGTGGTGGTATAGAGGGAGGGGTGGAAACCGTGGTAACCCGTCTCTATGATTGAGCGGGAGAGTAAGTAGTATTGGACATTATCCATTATTAGGCAAAGGTTGTAATGGTAGTGAGAATGTACAATCGTCTTTGCAGTGGACCTGGGAGTGGGAGGCATAAGGGATGAAGACGGGGTAACATGTCTGATGCGATAATACCAGCACTAAAGCACCGGATCCCATCAGAACTCTGAAGTTAGTTAAGTGTGCTTGGGAGAGAGTAGTACTAGGATGGGTGACCTCCTGGGAAATCCTCGAGTTGCATTCCCTTTTTAAATAGTTTTTGCGCCTCGTGACAAACATATCGCACATGCGCGATATATGTTAACCATGTTATGTTATTTTTGACGTTTGCGGTATGTTTAAGCTCGCTTCTCATTGCTCGCGCGTATAGGGTCGGCTTTGTGCCCGAAGAGCGCATTCTGAAAGGGGTTGAAAAATATGTGCTGCTGCGGTATAGAGGGAGGGGTGGAAACCGTGGTAACCCATCCCCGTGATTGAGCAGGAGAGTTAGTAGTATTGGACATTATCCATTATTAGGCAACGGTTGTAATGGTAGTAAGAATGTACAATCGTCTTTGTAGTGGACCTGGGAGTGGGAGGCATAAGGGACGAAGACGGGGTAACATGTTGGATGTGTTAATACCGGCACTAAAGCACCGGATCCCATCGGAACTCTGAAGTTAAGTGTGCTTGGGCGAGAGTAGTACTAGGATGGGAGACCTCCTGGGAAGTCCTCGTGTTTCATTCCCTTTTTAAATAATTTTTGCGCCTCGTGACAAACATATCACACGTGCACGATATATATTAACCATGTTATATTATTTTTGACGTTTGCGATATGTTTAAGCTCGCTGCTCATTGCTCGCGCATCCAAGGGCGGTTTTGTGGAGCGAAGTGCCTGTTCTGAAATGGGTGGAAAATATGTGTTGCTGCGGTATAGAGGGAGGGGTGGAAACCGTGGTAAACTCGTCCCCGTGTTTGAGCGGGAGAGTGAGTAGTATAGGACATTATCCATTATTAGGCAACGGTTGTAATGGTAGTAACAATGTACAATCGTCTTTGAAGTGTACCTATGAGTGGCAAGCATAAGGGACGAAGATGGCGTAACATGTCGGATGCGATCATACCAGCACTAAAGAATCAGATCCCAAAGAACTCCAAAGCTAAGTGTGCTTGGGCGAGATTAGTATTAGGATGGGTGACCTTCTGGGAAGTCCTCATGTTGGATTCCCTTTTTAAATATTTTTTGCACCTCATGACAAACATATCGCACATGCGCAATATATATTAACCATGTTATATTATTTCTGACATTTGCGATATGTTTAAGCTTGCTGCTCATTGATCGCGCGTCCAAGGGCGGTTTTGTGGCGCGAAGAGCCCGTTCTGAAATGGGTAGAAAAATACGTGTTGCTGCGGTATAGATGGAGGGGTGGAAACTGTGGTAAACTCGTCTCCGTGTTTGAGCGGGAGAGTAAGTAGTATAGGACATTATCCATTATTAGGCAATGGTTGTAATGGAATTAACAATGTACAATCGTCTTTGAAGTGTACCTATGAGTTGCAGGCATAAGGGACGAAGACAGTGTAACATGTCGGATGCGATCATACCAGCACTGTATCGGATCCCATCAAAACTCCAAAGTTAAGTGTGCTTGGGCGAGAGTAGTACTAGGATGGATGACCTTCTGGGAAGTCCTCGTGTTGCATTCCCTTTTTAAATATTTTTTGCGCCTCGTGACAAACATATCACATGTGCGCGATATATATTAACCATGTTATATTATTTTTGACGTTTGTGATATGTTTAAGCTCGCCGCTCATTGCTCGCGCGTCCAAGGCAGTTTTGTGGCGCGAAGAGCGCATTCTGAAATGGGCGGAAAAATACATGTTGCTGCGGTATAGAGGGAGGGGTGGAAACCGTGGTAAACTCGTCTCCGTGTTTGAGCGGGAAAGTAAGTAGTATAGACATTATCCATTATTAGGCAACAGTTGTAATGGTAGTAAGAATGTACAATCGTCTTTGAAGTGTACCTACAAGTGGCAGGCATAAGGGACGAAGACGGCGTAACAAGTCGGATGCGATCATACCAGCACTAAAGCATCGGATCCCATCAGAACTCTGAAGTTAAGCGTGCTTGGGCGTGAGTAGTACTAGGATGGGTGACATCCTGGGAAGTCCTCTTGTTGCATTCCCCTTTTAATTATTTTTTGCACATTGTGACATACATATCGCACGTACGTGACATATATTCACCATGTTATATTATTTTTGACGTTTGCAATATGTATAAGCTCGCTGCTCATCGCTCCCGTGTCTAATGGCTGCTTTGTGGCGCGAAGAGCACGTTCTGAAAGGGGTGGAAATATATGTGTTGATGTAGTATAGACGGACACTACAAAAAAAGACACATCCGTGACATTTTGGGCCGAACGAAAAAAAATCCATCATACATATGACACTTCTATGACGATAATTGTGACAAAACCTGGTATCATCATAGATGTGGTGGGCTCCTTCTTCTATGACAAAAAATCATGACGGAAAATGGGCTTTTCGTCCTGGGCGAGCCGAGACGCAGCTGCATGACATTCTTTGGGCCGTCCATGACGGAAAAAACCGTGGTAGAAGCGAGGGGGAGGAAAACTTTGGGGAGTTGCCGGTTACGGTGGGAGGTCGGGACCCGAGCGATGCGCATTTCTCTCGTACACGTACGCGCGTTTGTGCGAGGCATTGGCTCTAACTGAACCCGAGTGAGGCGTTGGGCTCTAACTGAACCCGAGCGATTGCTCTGCAGGCTACACGTTACTGAACCCGAGCGATCGATCGATGGCTGTTAACTAAACCCGATGGAGCGATTCCTTCGCTACTGCTGCTAACTGAAGCCGATCGATTGGATGAACAGTGAGCGTTGCGGGGGGGGGTTGGATGAACATTGAGCGGTGGCGTTGCCTCTGGATGAACAGGACCCCGTGGTGTGGAGGGCTGGATGAACAATAGAAGGTGCAGGGGTGGCCGTGGAGGGGTGGTTGAACAGGACCCCGTGGTGTGGAGGGCTGGATGAACAGTAGATGGTGGAGGGCTGGTTGAACAGTAGCCGGTGGAGTAGCGCGCGATGGAGGCTGGATGAACAGGAGCCCGTGGAGGCTGGAGGAGGTCGATGGTAGCCCGTGGCTGGAGGAGGTCGACGGTTGAGATGAACAGTATCCCGTGGAGTCCCGTTTTGCGGTACGCCACACCCCTCCTGATGAACAGGACCCCCGTTTCGACCGTAGTGCTCCAACACAAGTCTGTTTCATCCGTTTTGCGGTACGCCACACTCCTCCTGATCAACAGGACCCCCGTTTCGACCGTAGGAGGTTCGTTTCCTCCATTTTGCAGTATGCCACACCCCTCCCAATCAACAGGACCACCGTTTCGACCGTAGGAGGTCCGTTTCCTCCGTTTTATGGTACGCCACACCCCTCCTGATCAACAGGACCCCGTTCCGAATGTGGCCGGTCGAACACAAGGCCGTTTCCTCCGTTCTGTGGTACGCCAGGCCTTGTTTCCATCGCCTGTTCCGTCCAAGCCGGTTGGCTCCCACGTGTTCTGTTGCCTCCCGATGAACACGAAGCATTCCGTTGCCTCCCCATGAACACGACGCATTCCGTTGCCTCCCCATGAACACGATGATGACTCTGTTTCTCCGTTCCGACCCAGTCATGTACGTATGCGCGAGTAGGCGTTCGAGACCCAGCCTGTATGTACGTACGTGGCCGTATTTTCTTTCTTGCACCCTGGCCGTTGTACGTACGTGTACATGCTACGTGTGCGCCTCTACTACGACACGTACACGCCTCTACTACGACACGTGTGCACCTCTACATCGACCAGTATATATGTACGTTCACGTTCGCGACCAGAATGACAACACTACGTACGCTTCGACCAGGTGGGTCCCGACTGTCAGGCAGTTCCTTGCGTGCAAAAATGTAGCTGGTGGGTCCCAGCAGTCAGAGGGGCGAATCGTTTTTTTTTTTGCCCGGACGCACTTTCTTTGCATGCGAAGATGTAGCTGGTGGGTCCCAGCAGTCAGGGGGGCGAATCGTTTTTTTGCCCGTACGCACTTCCTTGCGTGCAAAGATGTAGCTGGTGGGTCCCAGCAGTCAGGGGGGAACTTTTTTCACGAAATACGGTGGCCCTTCCGGTGGGTCCCCGCTGTCAGAGGTGGAGGAATCATTATTTTTCGCGTAATAAGGAGTCACTTCCTTGCTGCGGCCGTGGACCCAGCTATCAGCCTCTCCACGTACACTCCACGTCCGATGGAAGTCGTTCCTTGACCACGTTGACCACGCCGTGCCGAGAGCACCACGGCGGTGGACGACGGCGAGGCCTAGGAAGGGGACGACTCGAAGCCGGGGAAGACGCAGCAGTGGATGCCCATGCGAAGAGGAGTACGTCACTGGTTCGGCTGCGGTGTGAGGCTGTTGTGGCCGCAGAATAACAAGAGGTGTGGGTGAGTAGAGGGATGGCCTGGCCAGCGTTGGGAGTAGTAGGGGCGGTGAGGCCTCCGCGGCATCACAGCCGGCCACGGGAGGCAGGAGCACGCGGCACGACTGGCGCTGGTTTGGGCGGCTGGAGCAAGAAGACCAGAGGTTGAAGAAGCACTACAACCGTTGGATGAACATCGTATGGTAACATGAACTAGAATCATTCATATTGACTAAGTTGACAAAGCCCTCCGTCCCCGTCAACTTGGTAGGCCCACAAATCAGCCTCCCAGTATGCTGGGTTCCAGCTGGCAGGGGGAGTATTCATTTTTTGTGTGTAATAAGGAGGCACTTCCTAGTATGCGAAGATAGCTGGTGGGTCCGACAAGTCAGCGGGGGGCACGTTTTTTTCGCGAAATTCGGAGGCCCTTCCGGTGGGTCCCATATGTCAAGTGGAGGAATCATTATTTTGCACGTAATAAGGAGGCATTTCCTTGTGTGCGGACCCAGCTGTCAGCCTCTCCACGCACAGTCTACTTCCGATGGTGTCGCTCATTGACCACGTTGGCCACGCCGCGCTGAGCGCATCCAAGGTGGTGGACGACGGCGAGGCCCCTGACAGCAACGAGCCGGAGATGGGAAGACGCGGGAGTAGAGTCGCGGACGGAGAGGTGTACGAGGGTTAACTGGTTCTAGTGCGGTGTGGTTCGGCAGTCGGTGAAGAAGAACAGGAGGTGTGGAGGGGTGGAGGGATGGCCTGGCCAATGGTGGAGTAGCGCTTCATAGCGAAGCGTGCTAAGCATAGCTGGTAGCAGCAGGAGGCGGGAGGTGGTCCCGGCGGTGCTGGAGGAAGAAGACGAGAGATTGAAGATGGATGCCGGTCGTTGGATGTAAATCCAACGGCTAACATGTCAGAATCATTTGTTGACTAAATTGACAACGACTTGCGTTGGCTTCGACCTATTGGCCCACATTTCAGCCTCCAAAAATGTGGCACATATTCAACCCATTTTTTCAGAATTTACAGTCTTTTTTTTGCACGGTAGAATTTACAGTCAATTTGATCTCTTTTTTGAATTACAACCATTAGCTGGGCTGGGTGAACAATTAATGTAGCGTCCATGCGACCCATTTATTTTATTTCCTAAAAAATTACAGGCCATTTGCACTTTCTCGAAATACATGATTTTGCTGGGCTGATTCTAATTATAATATTGGGTTGGGCCAGCAATATTATCAAAAAATAAAAAAGGGCTGAGCATTTTGTTATAAATATATTTAAATAATAAGTGATATTATTATATTCGTCCTTAAATCTTACCAAGCTTTTGTACACAATCACTAGGATTTCCGTGCCAAAACAATCCAGGATTTTATTTGTTAAGAAATTATTTTTATAAGTTAATAAGATGTGGGATATTGTTTTCTTACATATGTAAGTATCTGTTAAATATATGATGACAATAAAAATAATATATAATAACATATAAAATAATTTAAATATATATAATATAGTTAGAAGGGAAACATAAGTTGTACCTGGCGTTCCTATTCTTATATAGAAAAATAGAACAGACCTCTGCTTTTCTTCAAAAAAATACATAAATTGGGCTGCCAAAAATAAAACCTCGGATGGGAGGTCCATAGGCCGGTCGATACATGATGGCCCTAAGAAAATACAAACAGGCCCTCCCATCCGAGGTCGTGGGCTGCGCATGTTAAAAATGAAAGCCTAGACGGGGCAGCCCAAAACCACGTCCAACACTTGCCAAAACTTCGTCCCTCGTTTTCTCTGTGTTTCGCACACTCGACATTGTGTGGGCATTTTGACTGTGCATCATATGAAGATGTGCTATGCATGAATGTTGATCAGCATGATGTTAACTGGGTGGTAGTTCCATTTTCAACCATGAATAAAACTTCCAACATGATGTTAACCCTGTTTGAAAAGGCCGTGTTAATATAAATGATCTGCCTCTGCATGAAAGTTGCAATTTCTTATCTGAAACTGAACTTGCAGTTTCTTATCTGAAACTGAAACTTGCAGTTTCTTCTCGTCTGCACTTTTATACTCCTATGAAACTACATTTTTTTGAAGTGCTAAAAATAGGTCTCTGGAATTCATAAAATTCTTCATATGCTCAATACTGCAAATCTGAAATTCAAAAGACATTCATATCTGAAAGTACTCTCAAAATACACAACATAAAACACAATTCATAACCTGGAAATACTGACAACCCTAAGCTCCTCCTAACAATTAACAACCTGCCCAACTATTGGGCTGGGGGGCAGCCCCCTCCTATTCCTCGGCGGCAGACAGCCGCCCCGTGAGACGGTGTGAACGGCGAGGGAGACGATGGCAAGGAAGCGTCATTGGGCCAACTGCTTTTCTCCTCTTGCAGTTGGGTTCGGTCGACGAAGACTCCACCGGCTCACTCTGGCAGGACACCCTCACAAACGGCACCCTGTAGATGCTCGATCCTTCAATCTCTGGTGGATGCTCCATCTGGGATTGATACTCCCACCACCGCTCCCTCACGATCGGATTCGGTGAATCTGTTTGCTCCATGGCCCAGAGGAGCAGCTCTATGTACTCCGGCGCGACTCCCTCGGGGAGTATCGCCGCCTTTTCGCTCTGTTGCAGATATTTGTCCATGGATGTCACCGTCGCCGCTAGTTGGTCCTTGTTGTCAAACCAAGACTGTATCTCCAACATCCTAGCTAGCTTCACAGGGTCGCCGTCTGCGATCCTCACGTCTCGGTTGTACTCCTCCATCGATCTACTTCTCCACAGCACCTTCACTCGCCGGTGGTGGTTTTGGAATAGAAGAGGAGAGGAGCAGCGCTGGTTTTGGATTAGAACGGGACAGGAGCGACACTAGTTTTGGACTGGAACAGGAGAGGAGGGGCGGTGGTTTAAGAGGAGAAGAGCGGAAGAGCGGCGCTGGTCTTGGAAGTATTTTTTTGTTGTTTTGCATATTTTGGGTCAAAGTTTGACCATGTACTGTATTTGACAAGCAAAATGTGAATGCATGTCACCAAAAATTGTATCGTTTGGTTCGTATCTGAATTTACTTTCAAATTATATATTTTTGCAACGTATAACATATATTTTATGCGCGAAAATCATGGTCAATTATGACTCAGAATAAAAGGGAGACTAGTTAATGTGGTGTCGCTTTCTTAATTGAAGGGTAAATTGATTTTGATTTTGATCCAGTCATAGTGCGCCGGCCCTCTCGCCCAATCCTAAATCGTTGCCGCATGCTCCTCCCCCTCTTCTCCATTGCAAAACCACCTCCTCTCCTCTCCATCATCTCCATTCCAAAACCACCGTCTCGCCTCTCCCTCTTCTGATCTTCTCCATTGCAAAACCACCTCCTCTCCTCTCCATCATCTCCATTCCAAAACCGCCTCCTCTCCTCTCCATTATCTCCATTCCAAAACCACTGTCTCGCCTCTCCCTCTTCTGATCTTCTCTCCATTGCAAAACCACCTCCTCTCCTCTCCATCATATCCATTCCAAAACCACCTCCTCTGCTCTCCCTCTTCTCTATTGCAAGACCACCGTCTCTCCTCCCATCTTCCAAAGCTAGCACCGGACCACTCAGAAGGACATCTATGGAGAGGATGCAGCAGTGAATCAGGCAGATTGCCGGCGGCGACCAGGCAAAGTTAGCCAGGTTGAGGAGATCCTTAGTTGGTTTGACAATGAGTGGGAGATTTCGAGGATGGTGCGGGCCATGTGGCAATGTATGCAAAAGAGCGAGATAGCGGCGATGAGGGCGGCGATGTACATGTACTCCTCGGCGGCAGTCACGCCGTAGTCCTCCGAGTTCATCGAGTATCTCCTATGGGCGATGGAGCAGACAGATTCGCCCGAGGCGACAGTCAGGCGGAGGTGGTGGGCGTACAGGTTGAAGGTCGAGCACCCAGAGGATAATGAATCGATCGAGTATGGTGTGCCGTTCGTGAGGGTGCAGAGCCAGTCGGAGCCACGGGAGTATTCGTTCTCCCACCGCAAGAGGAGGCCAGATGGCGCGACGTCGCTTCCCCGCCGTTCTCCAGGTTCCCTCGACGCTCGCCTCGTTTCAACAGCTGTGGTAGGGTTTAAGGTAAGCTTTGCACTAACCTAATCTTCCACCTGCTCATGCTTACAATCGGTGTGACAGCTAATGAAAATCATGCTTACAATCAGTCTCCGACTACTACGCCAATCACCCTAAAATAGCTCTGGACCTTTGGGTCAAAGTTGTGACACAGTGTACAAATAAATAAAAACATATTGGTGCTTCTTTCATAAAATAGTACTCCCTAGAAACCTGCCAATATAAGCTACTAGTATTAGGTTAGAGGATTTGCTGCCGAGAAAGATCCGTCCACAGAGAGCGCCACACATCCCATTGGTGGTGGTGGATGCCAATGCGTGCATGCAGCATGGTTGGTGTCGGTAATTTTTACTTGGCACACCTCGCACTCTGCATATATGTCGGTTCCATACGTACATTTGTGCAGTTCCACCAAAATCTAGCTGAATAACCCTGTTTGCACAGGTAATGAAAAAGCGTGATTACATTATAGTGGCACTAGTTGATAAAACACACAAAATAAATAGAAGAAAATATTGTGATAGTATCATAGTATGCCATGATGCGAGGGCGAGATGGGCCCTGCGACGCCTCATACGGTACGCCTCATACTGGACATCGTCCCAAGTCTCCCAGATACACCTTCTGCCAGTGATGAACATCAGTGTACAGCGGTAGTACAAGGAGGCGCCTTGAGACATTCAAATCTCTATTTTTGTACATATCAACTAAAATTAAGCACCCCAGTTTGTAGAAACGCTTAAACATTAACAATGGGACTAGTTGATGAAACATACTTTAACTAAGAGAAGCAATTTCTTTATCTACATTGGAAATGAAATGATAGAGATGACACTCGCTCTATTTTAACTGTATTAATATTTCATTTTATTAGTGACACTAGGATCGAGGAGGTGGCAAACGAGGTGTACCGTGCGTCGCAAGGATGGAGGCTGAGGGTGCTTAGACTGGGATGCTGAAGCTGGCTCTTTCAGTCACCAACATGGATGATTCAATTCATGGGACCTTTTGGTGCAGTTCACCTAAAATGAAGCAATGTCCCGTGAGCTAGCAGCTTCTTCTTCAAAAAAAAATTAAGAAAAGGGCTCCAGCCCCGGTTCCATTTTCCATCAGAAAACGAAACCCACAGAGCTTCTTCTTCATTAATTGCAATAAAATTGAGCAACATCAAGGTTGGTTGTGAAGCTCCTGGAATGCTCAACTATAATTTGGATATCATTTGTGTAGTTCAACTAAGATCGAGCGTGAAATGTATATCTCTGTTTGCACAAAAAAGGTGGAAAGGAGGGTGACTAACAAGTGATGAAACATGCATCAAATGAAAAGAAGCATGTTCCTTATCTGAATGGCAATCCTACAAGGACAGTAGCAATTTCTAAAGCAGTCGCGTTGCTAGATATTAGTGTGGGCATTAGGATTAACTATGACAACTGTTAAATATGACATTACTTTGGGCACGGGAGAGTAGGAGGACCAGGACAGTTGCATTTCTAACAAAAAGAACCAACTTATCTTAATGGGAAATTTTAGCAGGACATGTAAAGAAGTGCCATTGATTCATATTACTGGAGGCATTACATTGAAAACAACATTAGTTTAACGTGTCCTTATTGTCGGTGTCAAAACCGGCGGATCTCGGGTAGGGGGTCCCGAACTGTGCGTCTAGGCGGATGGTAACAGGAAACAAGGGACAAGGTGTTTTTACCCAGGTTCGGGTAGGATTGATATTGATGATATGGAGGTAAAACCCTACTCCTGCTTGATTGATATTGATGATATGGGTAGTACAAGAGTAGATCTACCACGAGATCAGAGAGGCTAAACCCTAGAAGCTAGCCTATGGTATGACTGTTGTTCGTCCTATGGACTAAAACCCTCCGGTTTATATAGGCACCGAAGAGGGTTAGGGTTACACAGAGTCGGTTCCAATGGTAGGAGATCTACATATCCGTATCGCCAAGCTTGCCTTCCACGCCAAGGAAAGTCCCATCCGAACACGGGACGAAGTCTTCAATCTTGTATCTTCATAGTCCAGGAGTCCGGTCGAAGATGATAGTTCGGCTATCCGGACACCCCCTAGTCTGGGACTCCCTCAGTAGCCCCTGAACCAGGCTTCAATGACGACGAGTCCGGAACGCATATTGTCTTCGGCATTGCAAGGAGGGTTCCTCCTCCGAATACTTCATAGAAGATTTTGAACACAAGGATAGTGTCCGGCTCTGCAAAATAAGTTTCACATACCACCATAAAGAGAATAATATTTACACAAGTTCAATCTGTTGATGTATTCCGTGGCATGACATCACACCACGGCCAAGCCTTTATTCGAATCGTTTTCACTATCCCACCTCAGCGCGTTTAGCGAGGCGGTTTCCTTGGCACGTCTTGTCAAATCAGAGATCGTGTCCCCTTATTCCGGGATTCTCATCAATACGGGTGTGGGTAACCCAACTGTGCCCGTTGGCACGTCTCCTCTATCGAAGGCGAGTCCCAAACGGTCACGGGGGAGGCTCTTGGTATTCAACCTCTTTATAAAGAGACCAAGGCTCCACTCCCTTCTTTCAATCTCAATCGAATCCGCCCCTTGCCTCGAGTTCCAACACCCAAAGCTCCAGATTCAGGCGCTTCGGACCTTCGATGATGTTACGGAAGAAGATGTGTTAAAGCTAAGAGAGGCCAGGTATCTAACCGGTGAAATTTCGCATAGGCTGCCTGCCCAAGGGCAGGTTATTCCCACTCCCAAGCCTGGTGAAAGCGTGGTGTTCGCGTCTCACTTCCTTCGGGGGTTAAGCTTCCCGATGGACCCCTTCATGAGGGGGCTCATGTTTTACTACGGGTTGGAATTTCACGACTTGGATCCGGAGTCCATCCTCCACATCTCATCGTTCATCGTCGTGTGCGAAGCCTTCCTCCGCATTACCCCTCACTTCGGATTGTGGCTCAAGACCTTCAAAGTGGAGCCGAAGATGATCAAGGGGCAACAGGTAGAGTGCGGAGGGGCTGTTATAAGCAAGAATGTTGATGCTCCGTGGCCCGAGGGCTCTTTTCAAGAGGAGCTCAGTTTATGGCAACAAGAGTGGTTTTATATCACAGCTCCCAGGGGCACCAAATGGGTGGCGCCACCTGCCTTTCGCTCGGGTCCTCCATCGTGGCTGGCGTCATGGGTCAATAAAGGGCTTGACTGGGGGCCGTCCAAGGACGTGCCCTTGCTGCAGGGTCGCATTCGAGACCTCCTAGAGAGAGAGATATCACTTTGGTCGTAGTAGCACAGGTCATGCTAATTCGTCGCATCCTGCCCTGCAGACGTCGCCCCCTCCGCCTGTGGGAGTTTAACTCGGAGGGACCACGAGCTCTCCAACATTTTATGGGCACGACGCCCGTGGAGATGTACAAGCTTTTCTTTGGATCACAAGAGATGTGTCCGGACTTGACCGAGGACGCAAGTCTGAGCTGCAATTGCCCGGATACTCAAGTAAGTAGCCCTGTACCCGGACACGCTATCCTATATTTATCACAAACTTGCCCTTTAAAAGAGTTGTCCCTTGAACAGGAGTGGATAGCGAAAGCAAAGTTAATCAGGTGTTCGGCCCCCCTCCCTGAGACCATGCTGGATCCTGTGTTAACCAGGATGCTGGAGGTTGCGCCTTTGGAAGAAGGTGAAGGAGGGAACAAGGAAGCTACCGCCTCCGCGAAAGAGGCTGCCAGGAAGGGAGGGATCGAGAATCCCTCCATCCAAGGGAAGAAGAGGACCACCTCTGACGACCCGGAGACCATGGTCTCAAAGCGGGGGAAGAAATCTTCGTCAGAGGGTCCGGCGCTGAGAGATGCCTCGGCCGCATTATGACCCCAAGGGGATCAGCCCTCCATCGAGCCGTAAGTAAAAAGGGGAGTTTTTATCAAAATAAAGGATATCCCTACCCTATTTCTAATAACCAAAATTTTACCTTGTAGTTCGGATCTCAGCCCTTCTCAGCAGAGCTCATCTTCAGGGGATCTTCGTCCGGAGATGATAGAGAGCGAAACGCCTCCCCCTGCCGTACAGTCTTATGAGGCGGGCGCCCTGAGGTGTCGGGTTTCTCCGAGTCCGGCGGGGCCAGAAGGTAGTCGTATGTCCCCTCAAATCCCTCCGTGTCCGGCCTTCGAAAAAGGCCATTGGACGAGTCCCGCACCATATGGTGTACGGTCGGAGGAGCTGAAGGATCTGCTCGGGCGAGCGTTTATCTCAGAAGATCACCGTGCGTTAATGAGTACGGTGATTGAAAGGATTTCATCCACTGAGAGCGGATTGCATGAAGCCGTCAGAAGTTTACTGACAGGTTTTGAGGTATGCAAAATGATGTACCTTCTGACTGTTCCGCATATAAAATGCACCCTGTGTAGATAGTAGCCCCTGAGGCTCGGGGTGTTGTCAAAAATGACAGCGCGTCGAGCATCATAATCCCAGGTATAATGTGTCGCCCTTCCTATGCAGGTGGCGAAGGGTCCGGTGGCTGGCCGGACTAATGATTTTGCCGAACTAAAGCGGCAACTTGACGTGGCGGGTGTCGACATCGCGCTTGTCAATAGGCGATTTGACGAGTCACAAGGTATGCAATTTCCCCGCGGACACCTGGTAAGCGAGCTTGACGCCCGTGCCTTACAACCAGTATGCTTGACGCAAATGGTGCCACTGCCATGGAGAACCTGCGGGCGGAGCTCTCCCAAGCCAAGGAGCAGGCCAGAAAGAGTGACGCGGCTGCCTTAAAGGTGGCCGAAGAGCTAAAAGCCGAACAGGCTGCTCACTGCCGAAGCAAGAAGGAGATGGCCGAGATGGCCGTGGAGTTGAAGAATGCTGCCGACCGCTGCAAGCTTCTTGAAGAAGAAGATCGGGCGGTACGAGAGGAACTGAAGAAGGCCACTGCCGAGGCCAAGGATGCTCGCTCTGCGATGAGAGCTATGAAGGAGGAGCTACGTCAGGCTGGAGAGATCGCGGCTGGAAAGCCCTTTCTGCTGCGGAGGAAATTCCTAGACCCTAATTATGCTCAGTTGGACCGGTTGTGGAGTGCGGAAGATGCTTATCTGGACTTGGCGGCAAGTGCGGTGGACGCGGCTGAACACTTCCGGGATCAAGAGGATCATGAAGCGGGAAAGGTTTTTTGGTCGCAGTTCCATAATATAGAGCGCCCACTTTCATTAACCGATCGTTTGGCCGAATGGGCGGAGCTGAATAGGTTATCCGGACTTGCCATGAAGGATGTCGTGAGTCTTTTGTGGCCAAAGAGGCCTGAGCCGAAGAGTTATTTTAGCTTGGTGCAGCAGTTCCTTGGTGCAGTGCCGCATATCAATGCAATGAGGAGGTCGGCATGCATAGAGGGTGCACAGATGGCTCTTGCCCGTGTCAAGACATACTGGGCGGAGATGAAGGCCACCGATGTTGCAACCCAAGATTCGGACGGAAGCCAAGTACCTGTCGAGCACTATTTTCAGGAAGTTCTGTCGGGCGCTCGTTTAATAGAGACGCAGTGCTCGAAGGATATTATGTTCGAGTAACATGTATTATTGTGAAACAATGTTTCGATGAAATATAGAAGCTTTTTATACTTGTGCTTTCAAGAATTAAAATACCCCCTGTGCGGCCGGTAATGTATATGTGTATATAACCTGAAAGATGGCAGTCTTCAGCTTCAGCCCCCACGCATATAATGCGGGGGTGTTTGCAAAAGGCGCATTTTCACACTTGATCCAATGTCTTGGTCCTGTAAAGGAGGTGGTAGCGTAGCAAACTAGGCAACCGGACTATAATGCTTTATCACTTTCACTTAGCCATAGGAGTTTGAAAATGGGACTACTATATAGCCCCTAGGGGCACCGTGCTCACCTGAATTCGGGGCCCGTATGTGCCTGACCGGGAAACGGCCCTTCGTCAATGCGGAGGAATCCTATAGATTCCGGTGGGTCATCGAGTGGTTGACCAGTCTCACGCTATATCATGACAGTCAGTTTTCGGCTTTCTCTACTGAGGTGCTCTCCTGGCCGAACCGGGGCACAATCGCAGTAGTTCTCCTGGTGCCGCGTTAGCCGATAGAGCGGAACGTAAGGCAGCAAAACACAGGAGCCGGGCAAACCCAACATTTCACCAAAGGCATGATTCGGAGCTGATGCATATAAGGCCTAACTCGAGACGCCGAACACTCCCTAAGGTATTCGGTCTTTATGAAAATGGGCCGAACAACGTCCTTGGTAATAAGCCCCTGGTGTCCAGGTATGCACAAAATTCTGACGTGGCCTATGCCAAAACACCAGCCTCCTCCTCGGTTATAGTAAGAAACCAGGGGATGTGTATCAACAAGAGACAGTAAAATAGGTTTACGCAGGGTCTTAATCTGAAAAGAATCCTTGCAACGGGTCCCTGCTGCACGTCTGCGCCTGTGTCTCCGTTGTGTCGTATCCTGGACGGGTGTCACATGGTGTTCATCTGTAAAAGAGAGGAACTTAGTTGAAAAAGATCGCGCGAAGATGTACGTTATATTAAAATAAACAAAGTACGTTTCAAAAAATAAATAAAAATAAATAAAATTGAGCTTTATTGTCTCTTGTTGTATATGCGCGGAGCCCCTAGTGCGAGGGTGTGCGGTTGGTAAGCCCCTGTATGTTTACGTCGGACTCGTCTAGCCGTGTTCGGGGTCCGAACGACCTGTTTGGGCGCTTGAATTAGTGAAGCCGGTTTAGTGTGTGGCTATCGAGGCAGTCACACAATCTTCCGCGCTCGAGGAACACTCGATCTTTCCCTTTAAGGAGATGATGCCTCATGGACCGGGCATTTTAAGTGTGAGGGATGCATAATGCGGTATTGCGTTAAAGCGGGCGAAAGCTTCGCGCCCCAGTAGTGCTTGATAGCTACTTGTAAATGGGGCGAGGTGGAAGGTCAATTTTTCGCGGCGGAAGTTGTCGGGTGAGCCGAACACAACTTCTAGCAATAGAGAGCCCGTACAATGGGCATATCGACCTGGCATTACCCCTTGAAAGGAGGTGTTGCTATGGCGAATTTTGGTTGGGTCTATCCCCATTTTGCGGATTGTGTCCTGATATAGCAGGTTTAGATCACTGCCGCCGTCCATTAGGACTTGTGTAAATTGGAGTCCGTTGATTATCGGATCTAATATCAAGGCAGTCCATCCTACATTCCGGATACTTCTAGAGTAATCCTGATGGTCGAAGGTGATTGGTTTTGACAACCAGTGGCGGGACTCCTCTGGGATAGGCCGTATGGCGCGTATCTCTATGGGCGCCGTTCTGTTTTTCCCTTTTGTCACGTAAAGTGAGTTTACTGTTTTGACTTCTTGTGGGAAATTCTTTCGTTTTCTGGTGCTCTGCTTGTGAGGTTCGTCATCGTCTTCGCTTTGTGTGTCGAGCCCCTTGTGTTCGGTGTTGAGTTTACCGGACTGCTTGAAGACCCAACAATCTCTGTGGGTGTGATTTGCAGGCTTCCCGGGGGTACTGTGGATTTGGCATACCTTGTCCAAGATTTTGTTTAAGTTAGATAGCTCGTCTCTGTTATCCTTAGGGGGCAGTTTTCTATGATTCTGCTGTGAGCTTTTGAATCCGGCGTTGACTGTCGTGCTCTTCGGGCTGTTACCCTTGGTCCGGCGCTGGTCCTTGCTGCGTCGCGTTTTCCCGTTTCCATCCCTAACTTTGGATGTACTTGGGTTGCTGGTACTGCATCTTGCCAGCCAGCTATCCTCTCCTGCACAAAAGCGGGTCATGCGGCTTGTTAATGCGGCCATTGTTCTTGGCTTTTCTTGGCTGAGGTGTCTGGCGAGCCATTCGTCTCGGACGTTGTGTTTGAAAGCTGCTAAGGCTTCGGCGTCCGGACAGTCGACTATTTGGTTCTTTTTAGTAAGGAATATGTTCCAGAATTTTCGGGCTGACTCTCCGGGTTGTTGAGTTATGTGACTTAAATCGTCTGCATCCGGAGGTCGGACATAGGTCCCTTGAAAATTTGCCCGAAAAGCATCCTCGAGCTCTTCCCAACATCCAATGGTGTTTTCGGGGAGGCTTTTGAGCCAATGCCGGGCTGGCCCTTTGAGCTTGAGGGGTAAGTATTTTATGGCGTGGAGGTCATCTCCTCTAGCCATGTGTATGTGGAGGATGTAATCCTCAATCCAGACTCCAGGTTCTGTTGTTCCGTTGTATGCCTCTATGTTTACGGGCTTGAATCTCACTGGAAATTCATGATCCAGAACCTCATCGGTGAAACATAGGGGATGTGCGGCACCCCTATATTTAGGTGTACCGTAATATTCGGGTACTTGACGTGTTGCATTGCTTACTAGAGCTTGCTTTCTTGGCCCGTAGATGGATCTAACTGGGCCATCTTTTTGATGCGAATCCGTGTGCGGATCGCATGCCGGCTTGTGTGCGGCGCCGTTTGCCGCTCTATGTTTGCCATGGGGTTGTCTATCCGACCGGGTGGTCTCCTTGTTCTTTGATTGTGGTGGCTCTACGGCCTCCTCGTCAAATTCTGGCAGTAGTTTTCGCTTCAGGTAGCTCTTTGTTCAGCGACTGTCGCCGTATTTGTCTGCGGTGTTGAGTACTTTGCTCCATCTGATTCTGAGCGCATCTTCTGCTGTTTTGAGCTTCCGCTTCTGCTTCTTCAAGCTACGTGAAGTGGCGACGAGCCTTTTATGGAGGTTGTTCTGCTCCTGTAACTTGTCCGGCGTGAGATCGTCCGGACTGTTATCTTCGCCGGGGACGGGTTGTTTATCCGGATTGTCCTGTTCGGACGGTTGCTCAATAGCATGTCCATCGTCCACCGGTTCGCCCTGCTCTATGGCTGGGTCTGTATGGCTGCGTTCTGTGTCGAGGCAGGATTTTGAGCGGCGCTTACGTCGCTGTTTTGACTGCTTTTCGAGGGAATGATCCCTCGTGACGTCCCGTTGTTCCTCGTTGTCGCTTCCTTTAGGTGTGTCCACCATGTATACATCGTGAGATGAGGTGGCTGTCCAGTGCCCTATGGGTGCTGGTTCATGTTTGTCTTCGGAATCGAAGTCGAGCACGTCGTTTAAACTTTCGACAGTGGCTACTAATTGGGTGGTGGGTGGGTTTCAAATTTCTTCGTCGTCCGCATCCCAACCTTCCTGACCACAGTCCGGCCAGGACTCTCCTGATAGAGAGAGAGACTTTAGTGAATTTAGTATGTCGCCAAAGGGCGAGTGCTGAAATATGTCTGTAGCAGTGAACTCCATGATCGGCGCCCAATCGGATTCGATTGGCAGGGGCGCGACAGGTTCAGAGTCCGGAGAGGAGTCCGGCACCTTAGAGTTACAGGCTTTGCAAAGGACAGGGATGATGTTCGGCTCAATCGCCGTAGAGATCGCAGCCCCCAAGGTGATGTCCAGCCACCCGTCCTCGATCGGCGTAGTCGGCTCCGAGCTAAGGGTCGGAGCGGACACTAGTGCGGCCTCCAGGGCACTGTTCGGCGGCAGAGCTAGATCATGCCCATCATGACAGTGCGGCACGCTTGGCTGTGGCTTGAACCCGTCGAAGATCAAATCTCCGCGGGTGTCCGCTGTGTAGTTTAAACTTCCAAATCTGACCTGATGGCCAGGGGCGTAGCTTTCAATCTGCTCCAGATGGCCAAGCGAATTGGCCCGTAGTGCAAAGCCGCTAAATACGAAGATCTGTCCGGGGAGAAAGGTCTCACCCTGGACCGCATCGTTGTTGATGATCGGAGGAGCCATCGGGCCTAAAGATGACGACACAGAGGAACTCTCAATGAAAGCACCAATGTCGGTGTCAAAACCGGCGGATCTTGGGTAGGGGGTCCCGAACTGTGCGTCTAGGCGGATGGTAACAGGAGACAAGGGACACGATGTTTTAACCTAGGTTTGGGCCCTCTTGATGGAGGTAAAACCCTACTCCTGCTTGATTGATATTGATGGTATGGGTAGTACAAGAGTAGATCTACCACGAGATCAGAGAGGCTAAACCCTAGAAGCTATCCTATGGTATGACTGTTGTTCGCCCTACGGACTAAAACCCTCCGGTTTATATAGGCACCGAAGAGGGTTAGGGTTACACAGAGTCGGTTACAATGGTAGGAGATCTACATCTCCGTATTGCCAAGCTTGCCTTCCACGCCAAGGAAAGTCCCATCCGGACACGGGACGAAGTCTTCAATCTTGTATCTTCATAGTCCAGGAGTCCGGCGGAAGATGATAGTTCGGCTATCCGGACACCCCCTAGTCCGGGACTCCCTCACTTACTTTTAACAGTGCGACTGCTATATTTTACCAGTGGCATTACATAAGAGTGGCTCGGGGCAACAAACATCAGAACAAGATATCTGGGTTGGTCCCATTTTTGTTCGGTATAGCCACCTTATACTGTGTGAGGCTAGCAAATCTAGTGCTAGACTTACTCTGTTGACTTGTCCCCCAGTCCCCACTTTCTTTCCTTTTTCAACCAATAGATCGGGTTTATATTGAGTTTGTACTGCGTTTCCCTTTATTTCCCTATTAGATCTAGAGACCAGTTGGATAGCCAGTCTCTGCTACTTTTCGCCCCCATTATTTCCTCTTTCGATCAAGTCCTAGATTCAGGTAACAAATCCTCCCCCACCCCCACCCCCTTTCTTCCTTGTTTGAACCAAGTAATACTAGATTCGAGTGCATGAACTAGTTTTACCTCTTAAACATAAAAAAATTAGGTGGTTTTCGAACAGCCGATCGATCCTATCTACGAGGGGGTCTGAGAAATAGTAAAAGTTACAAATGCAGCGACGTCGGGAGCTCGGGAAGTAGAGCAAGGCCGGTTTCGAAGGAAGTTATACCTGATGGTCACCGGGATATCGCTAGGTGGGCGGCGGGAGGCCGGATCTGCCCACACTACGGCAGCGATGAAGAAGGGGTCGGAGGCCCTCCCTCGCCAACGGTGCTTGGGAGAGAACGACAAGGCAGGCTGATCGGGACGCGCCCAGCAGTGGGTAAGAGTCGTTGCCGAGGACGACCGCGTGAACATTGCACCTTCTCACCTTCCCTGGCGGAGAGGATCCGCCTGGATCTGTGACCAGCGGTGAGCAGAGAGAGAGAGTGTGTGTGGCCACCACTATCGTGTTTAGATCTGGAGAGGCCGAGACAGTGTGAAGAGAGCAACACTAGCAAGCAAGCGTGGAGGCTCCTGCCTATATAGTGGAGTAGTACTTAGTTTTCTTTTGTCTACCGGAGCCGGCTTGACCTCGTCAATGATTGTCGAGAAGTCTTCATGCACGTGGCCCGGAGGCGCAGTTGTCGTCATTTTGATCTGAAGCGCCGGATTATAACATATAACACGAAAAAATGCCACATGACAAGAAATCATAACCTCACTGCCCAAAGGAGACAACATGAATCCCGACGGACAAACTAGACGAGGAACAAAGCTCAAATTAAAGATAAACTCGTAGAAAAGGGGTCTGTCGATAGATGTCCTAATTAACATAGCCGGCTTGACCTAGATGGCAGCCGAGTAGTCACTGTTCGTGCATGTGCCCCCAATGACTAGCCCAACTCAGTTGTCGCTGTTTAACCCTCGCAGTGATCCGAAGCACATGACACCTAATTTTGCGAGATGACAAGAAACCTTTTTTTAGATTTCTCACCACAACTACAGCCATGTATAACACAGCCTGCATGATATGTAGACGATAGCCAATCCAGGCATGTCTGCTGGAGTCTTGTCACATGCATGGACGAACTAATCTTCCGTGTCTTGCAGGGATCGTCCAGGCACCAACGTAGTACAACACTTCTGTAGTACTATCGCTCGTCTCCCTCTTCTATTAAGTCACCCGACTTGCGGGGCTGGGGAGTGTGCCTATGGTCAGTTCTCAATTGCCGTCCCACATGTGTGTGCGAACGCAATATGACGCGTGTTCCATTTGGAGAGCAGTGTGCCAGACCGACCGACCGTCTGGGGTGCGATGCGAACGCGACAGGCGTGTTGTATACTCCGTACATGTGTACCGCCATTTTCTAGATGCTTTGCTCCATGGCGCGGGCGCAATCCATGGATACAAAATTAGTATTACTGTATACTATTTAAAAGTTGAGGGCGGGGCTTTTCCTGCCCGGTAGGCGGCAGGGCAGTTCCGCCTAGTCGGTTTGACAGACACGTGAGAAGACGAGGGAGTAGGCTGCTGCAAACGTAGGGCTGTGTGATTTGACAGCGAGTTACTGCTGGACAGGTGGGGCCCCGTGATTTGACTTGCCATTATCATTTTAACTGCGGCGCTACGACCGGCGTGAGTCTCCTGATTCGTGACCACCTCCATACAGGTGCCTCTCCCAATGCTCCACCATGTACTAGAGGCTGGCTCTTGCATGAGAGCCCACTTCTCCACTTTTTCCTTGCCTCTCTTTCCTCCACATATGCAAAAATGCCATCTAAAGCGCACTATTGTACTTACTTGCTCCTACAGGTGCTTAAGCTTGCCACATAGGCATAAAGTTTGATGTGGCAAGTTAATCAAGAAGAGAGAGACTAGTTTGGTGACCCAAGGAAGAAATGATGCTAAGCACGTGTACCTAGGTGAAAAGACAATTTTGAGTCTATAGCTAATTAAATGAAGTAAACTTAGCAACACCATTTCATTGGAAGAGGTCACTCCTTGGCAAATGCAATAAATACTAGTACTCCCTGTGTCCCATTATATAAGAACGTTTTTGACACTACACTAGTGTCAAAAACTTTCTTATATTATGGGACGGAGGGAGTACGAAGAAAGAGATAGAGAGGAGTAAAAAAATACACTTATAGCCAACCTTATAGCCAACCTTGTTGTAGTATGAGTGACTAAGTGATGACTATGTATGACATGCCAACATCAGATAGCCTAACGCACCGTGTTAAATCTCCAAGGGCGCGACCGCGGGAGCGACGCGACGGTCGTGGTAGGCGCGACCATGATAAGGGCTGCTGGCAGCCCTTGGATCTGAGATCAAACGGTCGCATGCTAAGTTGCTGAAAATTTGCAGAATAACCCTCCAGGATAGGATATTCACCCATAGGTCTAGAATCACGCCATGCAACCGTTCGATCTCAGATCCAAGGGCTCTCGGAAGCCCATATCATGGGAGAATGGAAATCCACTACCCTGCCGTTCGCACGCTGGCAGTTCGCTCCTACTCGTCCCCGCACGTCCTTTAATACTACGGCGGTTCGCTCCTAGTCGTCCCGTCCATTCACATTACGGCAGTTCCACTAATCCTAACCCTCCTCCCAAATCCATGGCGTCCCAAATCTCCTCGCTCGGCGGTGAGTACAAGGTTAGAACCATCACCGGTGATGAGTTCGACGTCTCTACACCCGTACTTCCGCGAAGGTGAAAGGATGCCTTTCTCGCTTCAGATGCATGTTCGAAAACTCACATGATGAGTGGGTCGCTGGGCTAGATGTTGAGTACACCACAGTCGTGGGACGAGAGAAGGATCTAAAGGACGAAGAGAGGAATAAGCCCGCCGTGATCCAGGTTTGCGTACATAACGTTTGCTTGGTCTACCACATATGCCATGCCGACGTTGAGTGCCAGGATTTTAAGAACTTCCTCGAGGACAAAACTGTCAAATTCGTTACTGTAGACTTTAAGAATGACAAAGAAGTCCTGCGTCGGATAGGCCTCGTTGTAGGCAACCCCTTCGACCTCCAGAAGAATCGGCTGGTGCCCTCTCGTCAGCCCTCAATGCTGACCCTGGCAGGAGCCATGGTTCATCCTTCGTACCGTAAACTAGAGAAACCTCATTACACGTTTCATCGTCATGCATGGCAGCGGAATGTACTAGATATAGACCACATCCACTACGCTGCAATGGATGGCTACCTTTGTTTCAATGTCTACAAGGGTTGGATGAAGAGCAACAGCCAAGTTGGCGGTTCAAGCAAAGAAGTATCGGTCAAGAGAAAGAGGGACAAGGACGAAGTCGAGGACGTGGACGAGGACTCCGAGTAAGGTGGCAGTGTCGTTGCTCACGGTGGTTCTAAACTTCTAATGCAGTGTCTACCGGATTAGTTGCATAGTTTAATTTCAGGTGTGCTTAGTTTAATTTGAGGGGTGTGTTGTGCTGAGCCCCCAGCAGAACTATGTTATGTTTCTTCTCGTTACTTTAACTCTTCAGTATGTACATACTTGTACTAGTATTTCTTTAATAGAATTTAGCACCCCAATTAAGCACGTACTAGCTTTTTTAATAGTACTATATGCATAATTTGGCGACGAGCGCTCTCTATATGTACCACATTTTTTTAAAATTTCAATTTTTGCTCCATGGCGCAATCCATCGATAGTACTACTGTACAAAAGTATACATTCTTTTAAAAGTCTAGCGTACTGTTCATCACATATATATATAGCCAGTTAAATTCTCAACCTAGAACGACGTGCATGCCATGTAGTAAACCGATACAGAGGAAGTATAGTAAAAATGAGGTGATTTTACCGAGCGATCGGCGGGGGAGCATGGCCTGTCATGCGGTCCCACGTGTCATGATGTACCAAGGCGATGCGCGTGTCCCTCTTGAGGCAGAAGCAATACTAGTACGTGGTTTGAGATGATGTCGAACTGAAGTGTGAAATAATGGTTGCTTCGTCCGTCTGGGAAGGTGCGGCATTGTGATTTGACGTCTCATTGCTCATTACTACTACTGGGCCGGTACGAGTGGCGTGCGTCCCCCCTGCTGTTCTGCACTGTTATTTGGTGCTTGACACGTCGACCCGGTTGCTATATGTCCCACATGTCGGTGACAGGAAGTACAGAATTCATGAAAGGGAGCATTGACGGAGGAGTATACTATAGAATTCATGAAAGGGAGCGACCTAGTTTTGGAAAAATCTGTTTTTACGGAGTACGTACCCACTAGGGTTTATAGGGCTCATCTAAAAAACATTCGTTTTTCCGTTTGATAAGTCTCAATTCTACTATACTAGTAGTAGTACCATTACATGTTGGATTTCGAGGTGCGTTAGATCACCCGACGCAAGCAGTGTCAAGAGGAAACTAACCAATGCATGTACAAGTTCATGGAAATTTAGTGGTCATTCATGCATTTGTTCTAATTAATGCCTCGGTAAACATAACTTCTTGAGAAAAACGAGCGTACTGTGCAAACTACGAAATTAATTCGACCACTCACCGTCTACCTTGGTTGGAGAGATTTTGAAATTGAGCCATAAACTAGAAAGGCTCGATTACTATTTGTGGCCTTGTATAGATGCAAAATGTATTTTTTATAGTGGCCTTGTATAAGTAAATGGAGGGAGTACTAACCAAAGTACGTACGTAGTAGGGACGAGGAGTAAACAGAGGGAGTAGTAAAATTTTCTCCTAAGTGATGACTAACCTTATAGCTAACCTTGTTGTAGTATGAGTGACTAAGTGATGACTATGTATGACATGCCAACATCAGATAGCCTAACGCACCATGTTAAATCTCCAAGGGCACGACCGCGCGTGCGACACGACGGTCGTGGTAGGTGCGACCATGATATGGGGTGCTAGCAGCCCTTGGATATGAGATCAAACGATCGCATGCTAAGTTGCTGAAAATTTGCAGAATAACCCTCCCGCGGCAACCGACAAATTTCCTCCCGCGGGCCGGAGTAGGTTTCTCAGTTTGCATGCGGGTTTAATGGAGGCGAGGAGGCGTGTTCAGCCGGGCGTAGTACTATTCGATTTGACAACTACAACTAGTATATTATAAAAAACAAAGAAGAGTAGTAGAGATAGAGATAACAATAGAGACTAGGGAGGAGCACCGTCTACTGCTTCGTGGGCTACTCTTGCACTCCATTCGGCGGCCGCAACATCCCCTACAGCCACTCCCTCCTGTGCTCCATTCGACGGGCGTTGTTGACATTTGGGGAGAGCACTCTCGCGACTGCTAGCAGCCACGACTTCACCGACGACGACTTCTTCCCCGACCTCGGCAACCTCTTCCTCAACGACATGGGCGACAACCTCAACGCCAATGGTGCTGCTCCCATTGCACCGTATGTGTTTCTGTCCTTCCTGTTCGAAATCGTGGTAGAATTCATGTTTCTACTATGTGTCCCAGACTCGATCTGTCCATTTACTATGCTAGTCTGCATGGTTAGTTTAATCTCTGTTATAGCCGTCACGATTTATTTTGTAGTAAATCTCGTAGTAACTTGCTCATATATTTAACTGGCAGAACGTCCCCTACAGCCACTCCCGTTTCATGGACAGCCTGGTCGATGCCTCCAGGGAGCCCTTCGTCTACTGCGATGAGTGCCTGGTGCCGTTTTGGGGCTCGCCGGCGGACATCGTGCATCACCTGACGCAGGCGTGCGGTGATCACTACTGGCCCTTGGCGAAGAACATCAAGTACGAGACGTGCTACCCGTTCACCATGCCGGAGCCCTGGAGGATCAGCGTCGCCTGATAGTCTCAGAGGAGGATGGCCTTCCTCTTGATCGTGGCCACCGGCGAGGCCCGCGCAAGCCGCCGCCACATCTCTATAGTGTGCGTCAGGGGCGACGCCGCTAACGCTGACACCGACACGAGGCCGATGTATGGGTGCGGGCTCACTATTACTACCCCTCGGAGGTCCGTGGGCGGCGACACTGGCTACGTCAAGCTGACTTGGACTCTGCCGAGCTGGGACCTTCCCGCTGATGTGGACATGGAAGATGCATGGTATTATTTGACCCCCAACAATGTGCATGGGGACTCCAAGGAGGTTCACCTGGACATATGCATTACTAAGTTAAATGTTGATCATTACTCTTCACTCAATGTAATCCGCTGTCTAAGCATGTGGAGACTTCCATGCATGATCTTGCTCTATTGGAGTATCGTGCATGAATAAAAGTGTATCCATTTATGGTTTAGTCTAGAATCTTCCATGTATGAATTTTTACTACAATACCGGTAAAGACTTATGATGAACCATTTCCTGCAAAGCACAATAAGAGTTATTTCTTCACAAGTTTTGGATGCAGGTTGAACAGTTGAATGCTTTTGTTTGCAAAAGATACTTTTTTATCTATTTCACCCGGATGTTTCTGAGCTCTAGAGATGAAATAATATCCGAAGAAACCTATCGATACCTGTTACACATGAGATGACCCCCACATCCTTTGTCAAAATAAACAACACCCCGATCAATGCATTTCACTCCTCTGTGCAACGGACGGGCACCGTACTTGCTCCTATAGGTGCTTAAGCTTGCCACATAGGCATAAAGTCTGATGTGGCAATTTAATCAAGAAGAGAGAGACTAGTTTGGTGACCCAAGGAAGAAACGGTGCTAAGTGCATGTACCTAGGTGAAAAGACAATTTTGAGTCTATAGCTAATTAAATGAAGCAAACTTAGCAACACCATTTCATTGGAAGAGGTCACTCCTTGGCAAATGCAATAAATACTAGTACTCCCTGTGTCACATAATATAAGAACGTTTTTGGCACTACACTAGTGTCAAAAACGTTCTTATATTATGGGACGGAGGGAGTACGAAGAAAGAGATAGAAAGGAGTAAAAAAATACACTTATAGCCAACCTTATAGCTAACCTTGTTGTAGTATGAGTGACTAAGTGATGACTATGTATGACATGCCAACATCAGATAGCCTAACGCACCGTGTTAAATCTCCAAGGGCGCGACCGCGCGAGCGACGCGACGGTCGTGGTAGGCGCGACCATGATAAGGGCTGCTGGCAGCCCTTGGATCTGAGATCAAACGGTCGCATGCTAAGTTGCTGAAAATTTGCAGAATAACCCTCTAGGATAGGATATTCACCCATAGGTCTAGAATCACGCCATGCAACCGTTCGATCTCAGATCCAAGGGCTCTCGGAAGCCCGTATCATGGGAGAATGGAAAGCCACTACCCTGCCGTTCGCATGCTGGCAGTTCACTCCTACTCGTCCCCGCACGTCCTTTAATACTACGGTGGTTCGCTCCTAGTCGTCCCGTCCATTCACATTACGGCAGTTCCACTAATCCTAACCATCCTCCCAAATCCATGGCGTCCCAAATCTCCCCGATCGGCGGTGAGTACAAGGTTAGAACCATCACCAGTGATGAGTTCGATGTCATCTACACCCGTTCTTCCGCGACGGTGACAGGATGCCTTTCTCACTTCAAACGCATGTTCGAAGACTCAGATGAAGAGTGGGTCGTTGGGCTAGATGTTGAGTACACCACAGTCATGGAACGAGAGAAGGATCTAAAGGACGAAGAGAGGAAGAAGCCCGCCGTGATCCAGGTTTGCGTGCATGACTTATGCTTGGTCTACCACATATGCCATGCCGACGTTGAGTGCCAGGATTTTAAGGACTTCCTCGAGAGCAACCTAGTCAAATTCGTTACTGTAGACTTTGGTAACAACAAAGAAGTCCTGCGTCGGATAGACCTCCAAAAGAATCAGCTGGTGTCCTCTCGTCAGCCTTCAATGCTGACCTTGGCAGGAGCCATGGTTCATCCTTTGTACGGTAAACTGGAAAAACCTCCATACACGTTTCATCGTCATGCATGGCACCGGAATGTACTAGATATAGACCACATCCAGTACGCTGCAATGGATGGCTACCTTTGTTTCAATATCTACAAGGGTTGGATGAAGAGCAACAGCCAAGTTGGCAGTTCAAGCAAAGAAGTATCGGCCAAGAGGAAGAGGAACAAGGACGAAGTCGAGGACGTGGACGAGGACTCCGAGTAAGGTGGCAGTGTCGTTGCTTATGGTGGTTCTAATGCAGTGTCTACCGGAATAGTTGCAAAGTTTAATTTCAGGTGTGCTTAATTTAATTT
This sequence comes from Triticum dicoccoides, assembly GCF_002162155.2. NCBI lineage: Eukaryota > Viridiplantae > Streptophyta > Magnoliopsida > Poales > Poaceae > Triticum > Triticum dicoccoides. The sequence continues at coordinate 88,660,466 of NC_041389.1, forward strand.
GAGGGGTGTGTTGTGCTGAGCCCCCAGCAGAACTATGTTATGTTTCTTCTTGTTACTTTAACTCTTCAGTACATACATACTATTATTTCTTACATTTCATATTTTAGTTGGTATAGTACTACCACTCGTTTCTTCACATTATATACGTACAATATATATGGCCAACATCATATAGCCAGCATTTTAGTTGTCAAAGAATTTCAGGGTGCTTAGTTTTGTTAAAGAATTCTAGGGTGCTTAGTTTTATTTGAGCGGTGGGTTGTGCTGGACACCATTATTGTGACTAGCCTTTTTAATAGTACTATATGCATAATTTGGCGACAAGTGCTCTCTATATGTACCACCTTTTTTTTAATTTCAAGTTTTGTTCCATGGCGCAATCCATCGATACTACTGTTGTACAAAAGTATACATTTTTTAAAAGGCTAGAGGGTGGGGCAGTCTAGCTTGGTCGGTTTCACGAGAGGCGGGGGCCTTTGTGATTTGACGGCTCATCACTACTGGAAGGTGGGGCCTTGTGATTTGACTGCTCATATAAATGCGCCGACGACCTGATCGAGGAGGAGCAAAGAACCATGCGTTATACTCAAGTTTTCCATTGGAGTAGTACTACGACAGAGGAGCACGAAACACGGTAGCCCAGTGCCATATGGCGATAAAAAATGATCTAATTTGCTAGTCATCTCATTGTTAGCATTGTTCTATTCATTCCCTCAAAAAACAAAAACCATTGTTCTATTCATGCCTCGCAGAGAACGTGACACGTGCGGCGAAACACCCGAAGCAAAAGATGAAACACAGCAGCAAAAGAAGAAGGAAGATTATCACCCCAAATGATCTAATTTGCCGCGGAGTCGTAACTGCTTCTTCAACGCCTCCACGACCTCCATCTCCTTGCACGTCTCCTCCGCCATCTTCTTCATTCTGTCCATGACGCGGGATTTCTCGACGCGATCCTTCATCATCTGTTCCACGGCCGCATTACGTACCTTGACAGCAGCCGGGTGCTCGATGTGGAGCTTCGCCAACTCCTCCTTCTATTCCATGACAAGGGCATGCAGCATCTTCATCGAGGAACTACTATTCTCATGCAGCTTCTTCCAGCCGGCGTTCTTCTCCTTCAACAGGTCAATCTCGTGGCAGAGCTTCGCCTTGTCCTCCTGAAGTCGCAGGATTTCGCCGGTCGCCTTCTTCTCCGAGGCAATGCTCTTCTTCAGCAGCATCACCAAGCTGGCGGTCAACTCCCCCTGCTGATTGAGCTCAGCGGGCATGTCGTCGAGGCTCTCCTTCAGCAACTCCGTCAAGCCTTGGATGAACTCCTTCTGCTTATTGAGCTGATCGGGCATGCCGTTGAGGGATAACGACTCCAGCTCCGCCGGCTCGGCATGTTCGCCTCCGCGGCTAGGGCGCTCCTGGGAGCCATCGCCTGCCCGTGAGAGATCTTTCGAGGTCTCTGCGTGGCGGCGAGCCCTCTCTTTTTTTCGCAGCCTTGGTTGCCGCTCCCTTGTTACGAGTAGTTCTTGACCTAGAGCTCTGCTCACCGGCCATGGCAACGATGGACGAAGAAGAAGCACTTATGAGGAGGAAAGGTAGAGTAATTTTCGATTAGGTAGTTAGCCTTTTTATAACCTAAGTACTAGCACTAGTAGTACTAATCCTGCATAGTGGGAACATGTTCAGGTTTGGTACGTACTAGTAGGTGTGAGCAGGCTTTCGAATGTGATGGGAACAAGGTAAAGATTAATTGATGGTTTTGATTTCGAGGCCCGAAACGGCTCCCGATGAGTTTAGCGGAACATAAATTTCAAGTACTACACTGCTCAAATGCATAATATTATGTTACTGTTAAAAATTGGCACAAAATATGAAGGAGACCAATGGAAGTACTACTAGCAACCCACAATTTAACACTCGCATGCGCGCAGTGGAGTAATAATGTCTTTCTTCCGCCCTCACGTCCACTCAATTTGCATGCGTTGTATTAATTGACCATCAATGAAGTGAATGACTTTACACGCGTCAAATTATCACATGGGGTGGATCTTGGTACAAAATTGCGTCCGCCCGTGTACCCGCGTGTGCGTGCGAGGGAATGAGTGCGTGCGTGGCGTGCGTGCACATCTTCGCTTCGTGCATGTACCGCCAGTATGGCTCAGGGAGCACGAGTACATTCTTGTGGAACCAGCAGCACGTCACTGTGATCAATCCACGCAAGGAGGTTGCGACAACGCCTCCACATGTGCCACGTGGCTTCATGAACTGTAAGAGAGACACTGTGTAGCATGCCATTGGTATTCTAGTTTACGTGTTTTGCACATACTCGAAGTACTAGTAAGGTACACGTGCATTGCACGCATCAGATTTTGCAACCAAATTATGAATAAATACCACACTATAGCATGTAAGCTCTGAGTCATATATGCATGATGTAGCCCTTCGTTTAATTCTTATAGTTCATCTCATTCAAAATCAATTAGTTTTTATAAAAAAAACTAAGAACATGTGAATAGGAAAAACATGGGATTATAGTGGAATGTCGTCTTGAATCCTACAGGATTGTACGAGTGTTTGATTGTGCATAGAAAAAATGCAGAATTCTTTCAAAGAGGTTTGAGTGGATGGGATGTTTCCTATGAAATCAAGTGCAAATGAATCATATGGAAAAATTCCTATGGTTTACAATCCTACGAATCAAACAACCAAGATAGGAAAAATTCCTAATGATTAGAATCCTCCGAAATTCCTTTGAGAATCCTTTGAACCAAAGAAGCCCTTAATCTATTTTATGATTCATGGAATTGTGCGTTGTAAAGCATAAAGTAAAAACAAATAATGGCAATTCAACTAGAAAAAAAGTTTGGGCAGTTATGATACGGAAGATTCTAGAACAAAAGAGAACCACTGTTGTTTTGAGGTTTGTGCATTATGCTTAAGTTCAACCATGGAACCTGCTAGATTGTACATGTGGCAAAATCCGGTGGGGGGCTAGAAGATCGTGCGAGGGGCCGAGTGAAGGGAGACTATAAAGGAATGCACAAGTGCGAGATCGATATTTAGAGAGAGGGGGCGAACACGTGCGCTGTTGCACGCAGTGGCGAAGCCATGAAAAATAAATGAGCTAGGGGGCCAAGCATTGCTAATCCTTTACGAGGAGGGTCAATTCATGAAATTAAACCTTTTTAGCAGCAATTGTCTAATGATCACATTCATATTAGCCTCGATATATAGTGATGTTAGGGGGGCAGGGCCCTTACTGCCCCTGTCTTCGCCATTGTGCACGCGTCTGAGAGATGAAGCGGAAGGCATGGATGATGAGAGGGGTACGTTGGATATATAATTAATGTGGGTGTATTAGCTATATATGTTAATCCTATATAGAGAGGTATAGATTGATCGATGTGGACGTGGGAAAGAGGGTGAGACCTCACTGGATATATCGATTGATCGGTTTGTGAGGAAAACTATGAAAGACCTAGCTATATACACACATACATAGAGGAACATTGATCGTTGCGCATGCACGCGTGAGAGATAAAGAATGCCCTATATGATGGAGAGGAGGATGTGTGTGGGTGTGTGCCTTCATGGGAGACCAACTTGAAGAAAAAGATTGCATGCGTGCGATGGATAATGCCGACTGGTAGTGTGTGTGCATGCATGCACGAGAGAAAGTTAGTGGTACGATTATAAAGAGAAGACTACTGTGTGGGTGTAAAAGAATAGGTGAGGTCATAATCAATGTAAAGTTGAATTCAAATATTTGAATAAGAGATCCTGATGTTTGAAACCCATGCATGCATGAATATAACGGAGATCTGCGCGGTGTGGTTTGGAAACGAGCATGTTGTAATATATACACATTGAACAAGGTCAGACTGATTTGAATTTGAGATACCGATGGCAGACATCATTTGCCCACGTCGCATCCATGCATGGACACACTATTCTAATTGGAGATGATG
>NC_041389.1:88664917-88667053 GCF_002162155.2 Triticum dicoccoides
GATGGTCTATTCTGCTAATATTAGCAGAATAACTATTCTGCACACCACTTCCGCACTGCACGCTGAACGCAGGTGCACTGCATCTTCTTGACGACGAGCACTGCAATATAGACTAGTGAACTTCGCGTCGGAAAAAACTGCATGCGGTGTTTTTTCGGTACTATTTTCGCTCTAACTTTTTGATTGTTTATCGAAACGAGGCGTATAATATACCGTTGAAAAGCTATGGATTAGGCGCAACTTCGCTATGTTGAACACTTTTCGAGATTCCTCGCGGTTTAAGTGCAGTTTCAAAAACGGCGCGACGGATGACGAGTGGCAGCGAGTGTATTTTCGTGATTTTTTTCTAAACCGCTCATCGGAATAAAGCAAATGATACGCCGCTGGAAAGATATCGTCAAGGCGCATCTTTTTCATATCTATTATGTTTTCTAATTCGTTACGGTTTAAGAGCAGTTTCAAATTTACTAAATCGCGGAATTGCGTTTTTTTGAAAATTTTGCAATTTTTGGTACTGTTTTCGCTCTAGTTTTTGAACCATTTGTTGAAACAAGGCGTGTAATACGTCATTGGAAAGCTATGGACAAGGCGCAACTTCCATATGTAGAAATGTTTTTGAGATTCCTTACGGTTTTTAGTTAATTTTGAAAATCGTGCGGCTGACTACGAGAGGCAGCGGCCGTTTTTCGAGAAATTTTTACAAACCGCCGGTCGAAATGATTCAAATTGTACGCTGTTGGAAAGATATCGTTGAGACACAACTTTTTCATGTAGAACACTCTCTCTAATTCTTTACGGTTTAAGAGGAATTTCGAATTTACCGAAAAGCGGACACTCTGTTTTTCGCGACACCCAAATCGACGTGGGTACTTCATTCGACTGAAAACCGCACTGCAACAGATGAAAACCGCACTGCATCGCACGGTTAAGAGAACTGCATGGTTTCTTTTTATTTAAACATTATTTTTTTCAAGAACGAGAAAGTAGAGTGCACTTCACATCGGGTGTAACTGAACCACAACACTATCAAGAAGTGAACCTCATTACTTTTTTTCGCTTTCATAACAATTTTTTTTGCACTTACGTGATGAACAACATCACACGGCCGACCGCACTGTTTCAGAATGAAAACCGCACTGCATCGGGCGGGCAAGCGAGCTGCATAATTTCTTTTGTCGGGCGTAATTTTTCTCATACGAGTTTTTGTTGTCTTTTTTCTAAACTTTTTTTTACGAACAAGAGTGGACCATAGAGAGGAGGCAAGTAAATCGCGACATATATCGAAGTGAACCGCATTACTTTTTTGTTGTTTCCCTAATATTTCCGCACTTTTCACGTCGGGCGCAAGTGAGCAACATCACTCTCCAAAGTGAACCGTATTATCTTTTGCTAGTGAACTTCAATAACATTTATTTTCAATCATCCCACAAACGAAACAATTTGCATTAGAAAAAGAAGTGAACCTCTTGTGGGAATTTCTTTGCATTTTTTTATGAAGCGAACCTAGCACTTGGCATAACACAGAGAGATCACGCCGCACAGCAAAAGAAATACAAAAATAACGAGTATGTCGCTAATGAGGTCGGCGTCACCATCTGTACTGCTTTGTCGAGGGCGCCTGGGACATCATCGGGGAATAATTGTTTTTGACAAAAAAACACAAGGGAAATGCACCTCCACGGGCACCGAACCACACTGCAACTCGTTGTTGGCCGCACTGCACGCCGTCATAGTTCGTACTGCAAGGGGTGGAGAGAAGCTCGTTGGCAGGACATGGCGGGATCTCGCCCATGATGCAGCAGAGCCCGCGGTGTTGTGTTGACCGGTGTCGCGCCACACCCTGGTTCTCGGCGCCATGGATCTCAGTGTACTGCAAAACAAAATTCAGCGAGCTGCAAAAAAACAAAGGAGCTGCAAATTGGGGGAGGCAGGGGATGCAGGGAGGACCACGGCGAGGGTGGCACGGCTCGAGCTTGCTCGATTTGTGCGAGAAGAGGACGATGCAGGAGGGGAGAACCCGGATCCGGCGCGGGGATGCATGGATCCGTGCCCTGGGTCACCGTACCCAGCAGCGTGGGTCGAGGGCGGCGCCGCAAGGGAGGGAGGCGGAGCTGCGGGGGCGGGGGCGGCGCGGCG
>NC_041389.1:88667456-88669919 GCF_002162155.2 Triticum dicoccoides
GGTGGTTGCCAGAGCGCCATGCTCGTGGGGATGTGGATCTGGGGTGGTGGCGCTGGGGCGTGGGTGGCGGTTGGGAGGTGGGCATCGGGGGAGAGGTGGGTGGGGCTTGACCGGGGAAGAAGGTGGGTTCGGTGGGGGTGGGGTGCGTGGGGCTGGCCACCGGGGTGTTTTTTTTGTTTTTTTTTTAAGTTCAGGTGGGATTCCGGTGCGGGGTGTTCGGGTCGGTGGGTGTTATCAGAATAAGGATTTGGTGTGCAGAATAAGACTCTAGAGGGTGTTATACAGACGGTCTATTCTGCTAATATTAGCAGAATAACTATTCTGCACACCACTTTCGCACTGCACGCTGAACGCAGGTGCACTGCATCTTCTTGACGACGAGCACTGCAATATAGACTAGTGAACTTCGCGTCGGAAAAAACTGCATGCATTTTTTTCGGTAATGTTTTTGCGCTAACTTTTTGATTGTTTATCGTAACGAGGCGTATAATATACCGTTGAAAAGCTATGGATTAGGCGCAACATCGCCATGTTGAACACTTTTCGAGATTCCTCGCGGTTTAAGAGCAGTTTCAAAAACGGCGCGACGGATGACGAGTGGCAGCGAGTGTATTTTCGTGATTTTTTCTAAACCGCTCATCGGAATAAAGCAAATGATACGCCGTTGGAAAGATATCGTCAACGCGCATCTTTTTCATATCTATTATGTTTTCTAGTTCGTTACGGTTTAAGAGCAGTTTCAAATTTACTAAATCGCGGAATTGCGTTTTTTTTGAAAATTTGCAATTTTCGGTACTGTTTTCGCTCTAGTTTTTGAACGGTTTGTCGAAACGAGGCATGTAATATGTCGTTGGAAAGCTATGGACAAGGCGCAACTTTCATATGTAGAAATGTTTTTGAGATTCCTTACAGTTTTTAGTTAATTTTGAAAATCGTGCAGCTGACTACTAGAGGCAGCGGCCGTTTTTTGAGAAATTTTTACAAACCGCCGGTCGAAATCATTCAAATTGTACGCTGTTGGAAAGATATCGTCGAGACACAACTTTTTCATGTAGAACACTCTCTCTAATTCTTTACGGTTTAAGAGGAATTTCGAATTTACCAAAAAGCGGACACTCTGTTTTTCGCGACACCCAAATCGACGTGGGTACTTCATTCGACTGAAAACCGCACTGCGACAGATGAAAACCGCACTGCATCGCACGGTTAAGAGAACTGCATGGTTTCTTTTTATTTAAACATTATTTTTTTCAAGAACGAGAAAGTAGAGTGCACTTCACATCGGGTGTAACTGAACCACAACACTATCAAGAAGTGAACCTCATTACTTTTTTTCGCTTTCATAACAATTTTTTTTGCACTTACGTGATGAACAACATCACACGGCCGACCGCACTGTTTCAGAATGAAAACCGCACTGCATCGGACGGGCAAGCGAGCTGCATAATTTCTTTTGTCGGGCGTAATTTTTCTCATACGAGTTTTTGTTGTCTTTTTTCTAAACTTTTTTTTATGAACAAGAGTGGACCATAGAGAGGAGGCAAGTAAACCGCGACATATATCGAAGTGAACCGCATTACTTTTTTGTTGTTTCCCTAATATTTCCGCACTTTTCACGTCGGGCGCAAGTGAGCAACATCACTCTCCAAAGTGAACCGTATTATTTTTTGCTACTGAACTTCAATAACATTTATTTTCAATCATCCCACAAATGAAACAATTTGCATTAGAAAAAGAAGTGAACCTCTTGTGGGAATTTCTTTGCTATTTTTTTATAAAGCGAACCTAGCACTTGGCATAACACAGAGAGATCACGCCGCACAGCAAAAGAAATACAAAAATAACGAGTATGTCGCTAATGAGGTCGGGGTCGCCATCTGTACTGCTTTGTCGAGGGCGCCTGGGACATCATCGGGGAATAATTGTTTTTGACAAAAAAACACAAGGGAAATGCACCTCCACGGGCACCGAACCACACTGCAACTCGTTGTTGGCCGCACTGCACGTCGTCATTGTTCGTACTGCAAGGGGTGGAGAGAAGCTCGTTGGCAGGACATGGCGGGATCTCGCCCATGATGCAGCAGAGCCCGCGGTGTTGTGTTGACCGGTGTCGCGCCACACCCTGGTTCTCGGCGCCATGGATCTCAGTGTACTGCAAAACAAAATTCAGCGAGCTGCAAAAAAACAAAGGAGCTGCAAATTGGGGGAGGCAGGGGATGCAGGGAGGACCACGGCGAGGGTGGCACGGCTCGAGCTTGCTCGATTTGTGCGAGAAGAGGACGATGCAGGAGGGGAGAACCCGGATCCGGTGCGGGGATGCATGGATCCGTGCCCTGGGTCACCGTACCCAGCAGCGTGGGTCGAGGGCGGCGCCGCAAGGGAGGGAGGCGGAGCTGCGGGGGCGGGGGCGGCGCGGCGCGGGAGGGAGGCGCCACGGAACCCGGATCCGGCGCGGGGGAGGGG
>NC_041389.1:88670602-88672953 GCF_002162155.2 Triticum dicoccoides
GGCGCGGCGGGTGGTTGCCAGAGCGCCATGCTCGTGGGGATGTGGATCTGGGGTGGTGGCGCTGGGGCGTGGGTGGCGGTTGGGAGGTGGGCATCGGGGGAGAGGTGGGTGGGGCTTGACCGGGGAAGAAGGTGGGTTCGGTGGGGGTGGGGTGCGTGGGGCTGGCCACCGGGGTGTTTTTTTTGTTTTTTTTTAAGTTCAGGTGGGATTCCGGTGCGGGGTTTTCGGGTCGGTGGGTGTTATCAGAATAAGGATTTGGTGTGCAGAATAAGACTCTAGAGGGTGTTATACAGACGGTCTATTCTACTAATATTAGCAGAATAACTATTCTGCACACCACTTCCGCACTGCACGCTGAACGCAGGTGCACTGCATCTTCTTGACGACGAGCACTGCAATATAGACTAGTGAACTTCGCGTCAGAAAAAACTGCATGCATTTTTTTTCGGTAATGTTTTTGCGCTAACTTTTTGATTGTTTATCGTAACGAGGCGTATAATATACCGTTGAAAAGCTATGGATTAGGCGCAACTTCGCCATGTTGAACACTTTTCGAGATTCCTCGCGGTTTAAGAGCAGTTTCAAAAACGGCGCGACGGATGACGAGTGGCAGCGAGTGTATTTTCGTGATTTTTTCTAAACCGATCATCGGAATAAAGCAAATGATACGCCGTTGGAAAGATATCGTCAAGGCGCATCTTTTTCATATCTATTATGTTTTCTAATTCGTTACGGTTTAAGAGCAGTTTCAAATTTACTAAATCGCGGAATTGCGTTTTTTTTTGAAAATTTGCAATTTTCGGTACTGTTTTCGCTCTAGTTTTTGAACGGTTTGTCGAAACGAGGCATGTAATACGTCGTTGGAAAGCTATAGACAAGGCGCAACTTTCATATGTAGAAATGTTTTTGAGATTCCTTACAGTTTTTAGTTAATTTTGAAAATCGTGCAGCTGACTACTAGAGGCAGCGGCCGTTTTTCGAGAAATTTTTACAAACCGCCGGTCAAAATGATTCAAATTGTACGCTGTTGGAAAGATATCATCGAGACACAACTTTTTCATGTAGAACACTCTCTCTAATTCTTTACGGTTTAAGAGGAATTTCGAATTTACCAAAAAGCGGACACTCTGTTTTTCGCGACACCCAAATCGACGTGGGTACTTCATTCGACTGAAAACCGCACTGCGACAGATGAAAATCGCACTGCATCGCACGGTTAAGAGAACTGCATGGTTTCTTTTTATTTAAACATTATTTTTTTCAAGAACGAGAAAGTAGAGTGCACTTCACATCGGGTGTAACTGAACCACAACACTATCAAGAAGTGAACCTCATTACTTTTTTTTGCTTTCATAACAATTTTTTTTTGCACTTACGTGATGAACAACATCACACGGCCGACCGCACTGTTTCAGAATGAAAACCGCACTGCATCGGACGGGCAAGCGAGCTGCATAATTTCTTTTGTCGGGCGTAATTTTTCTCATACGAGTTTTTGTTGTCTTTTTTCTAAACTTTTTTTATGAACAAGAGTGGACCATAGAGAGGAGGCAAGTAAACCGTGACATATATCGAAGTGAACCGCATTACTTTTTTGTTGTTTCCCTAATATTTCCGCACTTTTCACATCGGGCGCAAGTGAGCAACATCACTCTCCAAAGTGAACCGTATTATTTTTTGCTAGTGAACTTCAATAACATTTATTTTCAATCATCCCACAAACGAAACAATTTGCATTAGAAAAAGAAGTGAACCTCTTGTGGGAATTTCTTTGCAATTTTTTTTATGAAGCGAACCTAGCACTTGGCATAACACAGAGAGATCACGCCGCACAGCAAAAGAAATACAAAAATAACGAGTATGTCGCTAATGAGGTCGGGGTCGCCATCTGTACTGCTTTGTCGAGGGCGCCTGGGACATCATCGGCGAATAATTGTTTTTGACAAAAAAACACAAGGGAAATGCACCTCCACGGGCACCGAACCACACTGCAACTCGTTGTTGGCCGCACTGCACGCCGTCACTGTTCGTTCTGCAAGGGGTGGAGAGAAGCTCGTTGGCAGGACATGGCGGGATCTCGCCCATGATGCAGCAGAGCCCGTGGTGTTGTGTTGACCGGTGTCGCGCCACACCCTGGTTCTCGGCGCCATGGATCTCAGTGTACTGCAAAACAAAATTCAGCGAGCTGCAAAAAAACAAAGGAGCTGCAAATTGGGGGAGTCAGGGGATGCAGGGAGGACCACGGCGAGGGTGGCACGGCTCGAGCTTGCTCGATTTGTGCGAGAAGAGGACGATGCAGGAGGGGAGAACCCGGATCCGGCGCGGGGATGCATGGATCCGTGCCCTGGGTC
>NC_041389.1:88673505-88676094 GCF_002162155.2 Triticum dicoccoides
GGCGCGGCGGGTGGTTGCCAGAGCGCCATGCTCGTGGGGATGTGGATCTGGGGTGGTGGCGCTGGGGCGTGGGTGGCGGTTGGGAGGTGGGCATCGGGGGAGAGGTGGGTGGGGCTTGACCGGGGAAGAAGGTGGGTTCGGTGGGGGTGGGGTGCGTGGGGCTGGCCACCGGGGTGTTTTTTTTGTTTTTTTTTAAGTTCAGGTGGGATTCCGGTGCGGGGTGTTCGGGTCGGTGGGTGTTATCAGAATAAGGATTTGGTGTGCAGAATAAGACTCTAGAGGGTGTTATACAGACGGTCTATTCTGCTAATATTAGCATAATAACTATTCTGCACACCACTTCCGCACTGCACGCTGAACGCAGGTGCACTGCATCTTCTTGACGACGAGCACTGCAATATAGACTAGTGAACTTCGCGTCGGAAAAAACTGCATGCAGTGTTTTTTCGGTAATGTTTTTGCTCTAACTTTTTGATTGTTTATCGTAACGAGGCGTATAATATACCGTTGAAAAGCTATGGATTAGGCGCAACTTCGCCATGTTGAACACTTTTCGAGATTCCTCGCGGTTTAAGAGCAGTTTCAAAAACGGCGCGACGGATGACGAGTGGCAGCGAGTGTATTTTCGTGATTTTTTCTAAACCGCTCATCGGAATAAAGCAAATGATACGCCGTTGGAAAGATATCGTCAAGGCGCATCTTTTTCATATCTATTATGTTTTCTAATTCGTTACGGTTTAAGAGCAGTTTCAAATTTACTAAATCGCGGAATTGCGTTTTTTTTTAAATTTGCAATTTTCGGTACTGTTTTCGCTCTAGTTTTTGAACGGTTTGTCGAAACGAGGCATGTAATACGTCGTTGGAAAGCTATGGACAAGGCGCAACTTTCGTATGTAGAAATGTTTTTGAGATTCCTTACAGTTTTTAGTTAATTTTGAAAATCGTGCGGCTGACTACTAGAGGCAGCGGCCGTTTTTCGAGAAATTTTTACAAACTGCCGGTCGAAATGATTCAAATTGTACGCTGTTGGAAAGATATCATCGATACAGAACTTTTTCATGTAGAACACTCTCTCTAATTCTTTACGGTTTAAGAGGAATTTCGAATTTACCAAAAAGCGGACACTCTGTTTTTCGCGACACCCAAATCGACGTGGGTACTTCATTCGACTGAAAACCGCGCTGCAACAGATGAAAACCGCACTGCATCGCACGGGTAAGAGAACTGCATGGTTTCTTTTTATTTAAACATTATTTTTTTCAAGAACGAGAAAGTAGAGTGCACTTCACATCGGGTGTAAATGAACCACAACACTATCAAGAAGTGAACCTCATTACTTTTTTTCGCTTTCATAACAATTTTTTTTGCACTTACGTGATGAACAACATCACACAGCCAGCCGCACTGTTTCAGAATGAAAACCGCACTGCATCGGATGGGCAAGCGAGCTGCATAATTTCTTTTGTCGGGCGTAGTTTTTCTCATACGAGTTTTTGTTGTCTTTTTTCTAAACTTTTTTTATGAACAAGAGTGGACCGTAGAGAGGAGGCAAGTAAACCGCGACATATATCAAAGTGAACCGCATTATTTTTTTGTTGTTTCCCTAATATTTCCGCACTTTTCACGTCGGGCGCAAGTGAGCAACATCACTCTCCAAAGTGAACCGTATTATTTTTTGCTAGTGAACTTCAATAACATTTATTTTCAATCATCCCACAAACGAAACAATTTGCATTAGAAAAAGAAGTGAACCTCTTGTGGGAATTTCTTTGCTATTTTTTTATAAAGCGAACCTAGCACTTGGCATAACACAGAGAGATCACGCCGCACAGCAAAAGAAATACAAAAATAACGAGTATGTCGCTAATGAGGTCGGGGTCGCCATCTGTACTGCTTTGTCGAGGGCGCCTGGGACATCATCGGCGAATAATTGTTTTTGACAAAAAAACACAAGGGAAATGCACCTCCACGGGCACCGAACCACACTGCAACTCGTTGTTGGCCGCACTGCACGCCGTCATTGTTCGTACTGCAAGGGGTAGAGAGAAGCTCGTTGGCAGGACATGGCGGGATCTCGCCCATGATGCAGCAGAGCCCGCGGTGCTGTGTTGACCGGTGTCGCGCCACACCCTGGTTCTCGGCGCCATGGATCTGAGTGTACTGCAAAACAAAATTCAGCGAGCTGCAAAAAAAAACAAAGGAGCTGCAAATTGGGGGAGGAAGGGGATGCAGGGAGGACCACGGCGAGGGTGGCACAGCTCAAGCTCGCTCGATTTGTGTGAGAAGAGGACGATGCAGGAGGGGAGAACCCGGATCCGGCGCGGGGATGCATGGATCCGTGCCCTGGGTCACCGTACCCAGCAGCGTGGGTCGAGTGTGGCGCCGCAAGGGAGGGAGGCGGAGCTGCGGGGGAGGGGGCGGCGCGGCACGGGAGGGAGGCGCCACCGAACCCGGATCCGGCGCGGGGGAGGGGGCGGTGCGGCAGCACGGGGAGGAAGGCGGCGCGGCGGGTGGTTGCCGGAGCGCCATGCTCGTGGGGATGTGGATCTGGGGTGATGGCGCTGGGGCGTGGGTGGCGGTTGGGAGGTG
>NC_041389.1:88676643-88703758 GCF_002162155.2 Triticum dicoccoides
ATATATATGTATATGTATATGTATATATATATATATATATATATATATATATATATATTGTGTGCGGGTAACTTTAACTTTGAAAGATGGTCGTTGGATGAGGCAAATTCGATGGTCCAAAGATGGCAAATTTGAGCAATATTGGCCGTTGGATATCATCTAGATTCCACCAGATTTCGCCACATGTATAATCTAGAAGACTCCATGGTTGAACTTAAGCATAATTCACAAACATCAAAACACAAGCACTTCTTATTTGTTCTAGAATCTTCCGTATCATAATTGCCCAAATGTTTTTCTACATGATTTGCCATTATTTGTTTTTACTTTATGTCTTACAACGCACAATTCCATGAATCTTAAAATAGATTATCTTTCTTATAAAAACTAGATGATTTTGAATGAAATAAACTATAAGAATTAAACGAACATCTACATCATGCATATATGACTCAAAGCTTGCATGCTATAATGTGGTATTTATTCATAATTTGGTTGCCAAACCTCATGCGTGCAATGCACGTGTACCTTACTCTAGTCTAAATGGTGTTTGTGTGTGTGTTGTGCATATTGAGGTGCAAATTGTCTTTTTTTTTGGGTACACGTTAAGCTTGTTCTTCCGAAATTTCAAGCCGCGCCTTGTTATGCCGAAAATTGAAGCTAGCGTCTCTGTCTATCGTGCAGCAAAACTCCCGCCTCTTCAACCCGCGCCTTGTTAGCTCGAAATATTTAACATATATCTTTGTCTCGTTGTGCTCCGACAACTCCCTCCATCTCAACCCGCGCCTTGCTATTCCGAAATTACAACACGCATGAAAACTCCCACCTCCTGTGAAATCCCGACACGTGGAATGCCCGTGGTACCCCTGAACCGAAAGAACTGCCTCAAATCGGTGGGGGGTACTTTCGTAACTTACCCCACATTTCGGACAAGTGCGTCTCTAAGCCATGGTTCCCCACTGCCATCCCATCCGCCCACCCATTCGTACACCGAGGCCGCGAAAACCCGCGACGAAACCCCACACCCTGCTCCGTCCGCCACCCAACCGGAGCTTCTTCCCCGACGACGTTGTCCACAACAACACCTCGACGTCCCTCATCCACCATACCGGATGAGGATCCGTCGTCGATCTCATTGTCCCGCCGGTTCAGCCACCCCGTCCTCCACCTCCAAGGAGCTGCCCCGACGTTCCCCTTGTCTTTCGTGCCACCTCCATTCCCACACTGTCGTCTTCACCTGCACCACCGAAAGAGCATCATCATCACCGTTTCCTCGGATGAAGCTGCGGCCTAATCGGCGCCACCAAAGAGGTTGTACACTAATCGCCGCATTTTCTTCTTGATTCGATCTCACGGTGCTGTCGGCGCTCGGTCCCGAGCCTACACGGCGCGGCTCCATCCACGGCGGCATCGCCGGCCACTTCCTCCACGGCGTCACTCCCTCGGCGCCGACGTCCACATCAGTAGGAGCTGTTGCTACTTTAGCTCTCGCTCGCGCTGTTGCTCTGCTCTTGCTCTCGGTCCCCTGCCTGGTCTGCTCTTGCTATTGCTCTTCCTCGCGCTGCTGCTCTCGCTCTTGCTCTTGCTTGCGATGCTGCTCCGATTTGGCTACACTTCAGTCGACTGAATCGACTTTTGGATCAGTCGATTTTCTAGGGGTGGGCTCGCCTGGGTGAAGGAAGAACCAGCCATAGCGGGGAGGGGGGCTTGCCGGAGAGGTACCCCACTATCTATCTTAGGGTTCAGGATGGGGGCGGTGGTCGCCGGCATTGGCGGGGCGGTGGCGTGGGGATCGCCGGAGAAAAAGCTCGGCACGGGGGGTCTAGAGGGATGGTCGGGGCAGCGGCGGACCGGCGGTGGCGAGTGTTTATGGGGCAGGCGGGGCGGCACACCACCGGCCGCGGGCGGCGGGGGGCTGCTGTTTGGCCGGTGGTGGCTGGCAGCTCAGGGGGTGGAGGTTGAAGATTAACCTTAGGCCCTTGATTTAGTATCCAACGGCTGCAAAATCGACTGACCAGAGATGAAAAAAATCAGTTGACCGACGTGTAGCCTCACCTTGCTAGTGCGTTCACTTTCGACAGCAAAATTCAGTTTCGACGGCAAAATTTAGTTTCAACAGTTAAGTTCAGTTTCGATAGTGAAGTTCAGTTTCGACAGTTAAGTTCAGAGATGAGCGGCTGATGTATTTTACATCTAGCACTTTGTGGTTATGTATTTTACGTCATGTATTGGAGATCCTATTGGAATTCCACTCAGGTTAACGCTGTTCGTTGTCTCTCTTGTCCTGCTTCAGCCTCGGCGTCGTACAACTCACTAGAGCTGCTCCAACGATGAAACCCTCCATCACAGCGGAGCAGTACCTCGGGATCCATCTCCAGACGCCTAAGATCTTCTTCCCCTCCTCCGACAGCAAAGTCAGCCGGAGCATCCTCACCTGCCAACCCAATCATGCTGAGATCGACATGGCTTCACCAAAGAGGTTGTACACTTGTTGCATCTCTTTTTTACTCTACATGTTATATATATTGTCCACTGAGCACTCGTAGTAACGGGAAATACGATTATTTTATCCTACTATATGACAAGCAGTGAGGTACCAAGCAACTTAGCTATCCGTGATGGACTCTCTTGAACGCCATCATTTTTTATCTCTACGCGTTTGAGCTGTGCATTTGTCGATGGGCCTGGGAGTTGAGCTAGTATGGCAGTGGCCTGGGTCCAAAGTAATAGAAGTAGCACAAAAACATTTTTTTAGTGTAGGATTTTCCTTGCTCAAGCCTGCCTACTAGAATCGCCAGTGCTTGAAAGGAAAAGTGAATGAAAAACATAGGAATTGGAAAGTTTCCTATGGTACTACTTTTCATGAATTTGGTGCAAAGGAATGGAGCAAAGGAAAACTTTAGGATTTGTTCCTTTAGTGTCTCCTTGAAAGAAAAACCGTAGGAATTCTAATTTCCACTTCTCCTCCTTTTCATATTCCTATTCATCAAGCACAAGACTAAGAGATAGTAGCATAATAGCATTATAACCGTACATTTTCTTGTGGTTTGACTTAATCTCTCCATGCTTTTTTGCATCCTGTGATCTTCCAATTGTTGTGAATCAAACACCCAGATTGGCAGAAATCCTGTGTTTCTAAATTCTCTATTTTGCACGTGCATTCCTATTATATTCCTGTCTATTTCCTATCCCTGCATTGTTAGAATCCTCAAATTCAAACAAGCCCTTAATCAAATACTTCTGTTATAGATATGTGTCAAAGAAAACCTTGTGTGGTTTGTCCTGCTCCTGCGGCGCTATGTTCCACCCCAGCTCAGCTGCTCCAGTGACGAAAGGGTTCACCACAGCAGGGGTCTGCTCTTCAGACTGTCTTTTGCCGCCTCAGATCTTCTTCCCCGCCGCCGGCAGCCACGACAACTGCATTACCATCATCAACTGAGCAGATGACCTTGAGGACTACACGGGTCCGCAAGAGAGGTCGCACTCTTCCATGTCTGCTTACGTTATGTGTCACTTAATATGATGACATGCTACATTATCGTCGTGTTCACCTATTAGACTCTGAGTCAGATCCAAAGTAATGTTGAAACTTGAGTTTTTAAATGGTTGTGGGGTACATATTGGGGCAGCAATCAGTACTATATGTCTACTATCTGGTTAATCTCCGGTGTCTACTATGAGTTTCATGTCGGGTGCAAACAAACATTAAAGGAGCCATTATCTGTATTTTTTAACTAAAGCTATTATTTGCCTGCTGTCATTGGTTTTGGGTCTATCCACAGTTTGCTACCATCACTCTGGATTTGTGCATGCACTCCTTACATAATCTCACTATGTTTTATTCCTATGCATGCCAGTTATTGTACACAATGGAACTGATCATGTAGAGCAAAAGAGACGAGCCTTGCGTGGCAATAAAATTTCATGAAGACGTCGTTCCATGGTGGGCGCAAAGGCAGCCCCCCCTCCACCCATTTCGGATCGTAATCAAGAGGAAGATAACTGTTCTGAGGGGGATTCAGAAGGAGAAGACCACTCCTATTTGCCCCATGAGGTCTTCGCTCTAACTTGGCATGCTGATGTTGGTAATATCATGCATATGGTGCCTTGCATTGCTTACTGTATACATTAAAGATGTCATCTGCTTAGTTTAGACATGCTTTGTGTCAATGCCATCTGTTTAGTTTCTTTATCGTATATGTAAATCATGCAATGCCATCTTGTCTAGCCAGGCATCATATATGTTAATTTTGCAATGCCACCCTGGTTAGCCAGTCATCTTATATGTGAATTATATCATGCCATCATTTTTTTATTATGTGTTAAATTTGTCAACAATTTTAGTACATTCAATTACTCTTCATGTGCATCAGCCATTCGGCACGGACATGGAAAAATCTGGAGTGGAAACAAGGTCTTCAGAGCAGACAATGCTATCTGACGAAGCGCATGTCTTGCTGGTTACCGATAGCTCCTCAGAGGAGGATTCAGAGACAGATGACCAGTCATATTTCCCCCCTGAGGTGCATGCCCTAACTTGGCAGGGTTATGTTACTCATATCATGCTTATGGTGTCTTGCATTGCTATGTCATTTGCTTAGTTTAGACATGCTTTGTGTGAATGCCACCTGTTTAGTGTCTAATTACCATATATGTGAATTATGCAATGCCATCTTGTTGCAAGACATTATGTATGTGAATTATGCAATGTTATCTTGTTGCAAGGCATTATGTATGTGAATTACGCAATGCCATGCTGTTTAGGCAAGCGTCATATATGTGAATTATATCATGCCGTCCTTTTTTTGTATTTCTCACTGCTTTTGTCGACAATGTTTGTATATTCAACTGTTCTTCCTGTGCATCAGCCATTTGAATTGGTGATGGAGAAATCTGGAGTGAAAACAAGGTCTTCAGAGCAGACAATGCTACTTGCTGAAGCAGATATCTTGCTAGTTACAGATAGCTCTTCAGAGGAGGATTCAGAGGCAGATGACCAGTCCTATTATCCCCCTGAGGTGTATGCTCAAACTTGGCAGGGTTATATTACTCATATAATGCATATGTTGTATTGCAATGCTTAGTTTTTACATCATATACACAATATTGAATGCCATCTCCTTAGTTGACACATCATATATGCAATTGCCCTCTGCTCACTTCCTTAGTATATAAATCATATATTTGAATTATGTCATGCCATGATGTTTACCTAGACAGCATGTATCTGAAATATGGCATGCCAACCCATTTTCTAAAGACATAATATAGTTATATCATCTCATAATGTTTACATAGTAATCATATTTTAAATTATGTCATTCTATCCGTGAATTATATCATGCCATCATGTTTCCATCGATGGCATGTTTGTGATTTATGGCATGCCAACCACTTTAATAGACACATCGTATAGTTATATCATGTCATCCTGTTTACATAGTCATCATATTTTGAAGTATGTCATTCTATCCTGTTTAGTTAGCCATCATACATGTGAAATTGTGTCATGCTATCATGTTTAATTAGCCATCATATATATGAAATTATGTCCAGCTATTCTGTTTGCTTAGACAACATAAATGTGAATTATTTCATGCCCTGTTTTCTTCCCTACTATCCATTGCACCTGTCTATCTTACAATGTCTGTACATTCAATTACTTTTCTTGTTTATCAGCCATTTCAATTGGAGGGAGTGATGGCAGTATCTGTGGGAGTAAAAACACGGTCTTCGGAAAAGATCGTGCTACCTGTCGATGGAGATAGAACCACGGTTGTACTTGCCCAAGAATAAGCCCCACCACACATAACCCACACTCATGCAGATTGTACCCCTACCCAGTTGGACAGAGAACCAGCTACACCCCTTCTAACCCAAACCCCAGCAGATAGACACCCAGTTCCCGTTGACACAGCACCGTCTCCACCACAGAGCACCCAAACACAAGTAGTTAGTAAGGCAACTGCAGTGCCCAAATCACGAGGACCACCACTCCGAACCCGAAGTCAATGCTTAAAGAAGAAGAAGAATTTTTCTCAGGTCAGGTTCCGTAGCTATGGTTCATACTACTTTGCTCTTGCATCACTGTATTTACTGATACCAACCAATTTCAAATTTGAAGGATGCAATTGAAACTCCAATGGCGCAACAGGTATGTTTTAAACCTGTTTCTTCAACGTGTTTGGATGTTTGCTGTTGTAACTTGCTCTATGTTGATTTCAGTTTCAATTGAATAAACAGTTATGTTCTCATGCCATGCACATTACAAGTGTTGTTATTGCTGTGTGGTTTCCCACACTTATATTCTGTCTATGCTGCTTTGTCTTAAATAGATATGATTAGAACTGTATCTATCTTGATTTGGCAACATAAACTAGAATGATATAGACCATACAGTGACCATACTACATAGATATATGTTTGTTTCATGTTGTTATCCTGTCCACCTTACAACTGAACTGGTTTACCAAAATGAGTTTCATATACTACATTGTAAACCTGAGATGTGTTTGTTTGTTTCTCTTTTAGAACGCGGATAAAATATTGGAGAAGAGTACCCTGTTATGCAATGGTAAAGGAAGTAATGCAGATAAGGTTCAAGATAGTGAGACATCCCTATTGGTCTCCAAGAAAGCTGATAAAAACTATATTGAGGACACTGAGACAACCCCAAAGTCCTGTCTTGATGTAGTGTTCGAGTTACTGGCTACCACTACTGGCACCAGCTCTTCGAACTCGTTGCCTGAATCAGTTCGGCTTCTTGAGTCTCAATTTCAAGTTGAAAGACATCAATCAGATGTTATGCGACAGGAAGCTGAAGGACTGAGGAAGTCCCTGCAGAATTCAGATGCATACTTTCTGGTGCAACAGCAAGCGCTGGAGGACTTAAGCGCCAAACAAGAGAAAGTTAATAAGCTTGCTAAGCATCTTGCCAGCATTATGGGTACCCAGGATATTGTTTCTTGAGCTCTTCTGAAGTGGTTTCAGTTCTGGACTTGTTTTGCTGCGGCGTTTATATGCTACTGTGTTCCCTATATTTGCACTGGTGGCGAACTTTGATGCCCAGTGGATGTAATATGTGTAATAGTCGTGATAGCCTAGTGTAAGTTGCCTGCTTAGTTATTTCCTTGTTGTCTTGTTTATTTGTTTGCTTGTAGTCAGTGCCGTTCTTTTTCTGCGGTTTGCTAGTGGCTGCAATAACCTATTTTTTAAAACTAGGCCACAATAACCATGGGCTAATATTTACAGTAGTGACACTGGACCTACGGGCCGTAGAAACAGTGGGCCTTCTACGGGCCGTATAAATAGTGGGCCTTCTACGGGCCGTAGAAACAATCGGCCTTCTACGGGTTGTATCATCAATGGGCGTTATACGGGCAGTATGATCGATTGGCCAAACATGGGCCAATAACAGGCCGCATTATGGTCGTAAACGGGCTAGAGTTGGAATCGTCCGTTCATGGGCCGACCATAACGTGTCATCGTTAATAGGCCGTATTTCATGACGCTATGAAAATGGCCCAACGTGTTAACGGACCACAAACGGGCCGACTGTAACCACGGGCTGAATTTGGCCCATAAGCAGAAAATGACAGTAACGGGCCGTAAGTAAATGAATGTTGGAAATGAGCCAAAGAACAAATGGGCTATGAGAAGGCCGAAAGATAACATGGACTGGAAACGGCCCAATGGAATAATGGGCCCTTAATGGGTATAAAGTGATACACTGTTCATTACGGGCCAGTTTCACCACGGGTCGTTAATGGGTGTAAAGTAATACAATGTTCATTACGGGCCAGTTTCACCACAGGCCGTTAATAGGCCAAGAGTTACATAGGGCCTCATATGGGCCGAAAGACGTCATGGGCCATACATGGGCCAGAAGTGAAAACAGGCTGGAATCATATTGGGTAGCCCAGATGACGCTACTGGGCCTAATTCGGATAGGGCGTAACGGGCCTTGGGTTAGCGGGCTGTAAATGGGCTATATGAGAACAGGCCGTTAACAGGCTTTATATGGGCCGACCCGCCACCTTTTAACCAAGTCAAACAGGCCGGCCTTTTCACAGGAAGGGGCCTCTGTTGGGCCGTGCCACGTGTCGATGTATCATAGGCACATTCTGTCCAATGAGTGGATGACATCTGTCCCAACAGTGAGCCGACATGTGTTTCCTCCAGCCAATGATGATTTTACACGTGGAAAATCCCCATTGGTCGGAGCTGTTAATGGGTTATCGGATCCAAAACCTGACCCGATAGCTTAACGGTGTTCCGTTACGGTGGATGCCACGTGTTAGTCACCCTTGACGAAAGCACTTCTGTGACGCGCGATTTATCGTCATGGAAGTGGACACTTCCGTGATGATAATTTTGGTAATGTCATGGAACACTTCTACGACAGCACAGGTATGACTATCTTGATTCTGTCATAAATTTGTCATGGATGTACATGCATGACAAAAAATGCGACCTATTGTGACAAATACGTATCATCACGGAAGTGTATTTTTTTTAGTGGGAGGGATGGAAACCGTGGTAACCCGTCTCCGTGTTTGAGCGGGAGAGTAAGTAGTAAAGGACATTATCCATTATTAGGCAACGGTTGTAACGGTAGTAAGAATACACAATCGTCTTTGCAGTGGACCTGGGAGTGACAAGCATATGGGACGAAGACGGGGTAACATGCCGGATGCGATCATACCAGCACTAAAGCGTCGGAACCCATCAGAACTCTGAAGTTAAGCATGCTTGGGAGAGAGTAGTACTAGGATGAGTGACCTCCTGGGAAGTCCTCCTGTTGCATTCCCATTTTAAATATTTTTTGTGCCTCGTGACAAAAACATCGCACGTGCGCGATATATATTAACCATGTTATATTATTTTTGACTTTTGCGATATGTTTAAGCTCGCTGCTCATTGCTCGCGCGTCCAAGGGCGGTTTTGTGGCGCGAAGAGCCCATTCTGAAATGGGTGCAAAAATATGTGTTGCTGCGGTATAGAGGGAGGGGTGGAAACCGTGGTAAACTCGTCTTCGTGTTTGTGCGGGAGAGTAAGTAATATAGGACATTATCCATTATTAAGCAACGGTTGTAATGGTAGTAACAATGTACAATCGTCTTTGAAGTGTACCTATGAGTGGCAGGCATAAGGGACGAAGACGGCATAACATGTCGGATGCCATCATACCAGCACTAAAGCATCGGATCCCATCAGAACTCCGAAGTTAAGTGTGCTTTGGCGAGAGTAGTACTAGGATGGGTGACCTTCTGGGAAGTCCTTGTGTTGCAATCCCTTTTTAAATATATTTTTGCGCCTTGTGACGAACATATCGCACGTGCGCGTTATATATTAACCATGTTATATTATTTTTGACGTTTGCGATATATTTAAGCTCGCTGCTCGTTGCTCGCGCGTCCAAGGGCAGTTTTGTGGCGCAAAGAGCCCGCTCTGAAATGTGTGGAAAAATACGTGTTGCTGTGGTATAGAGGGAGGGGTGGAAACCGTGGTAAACCCGTATCCGTGTTTGAGCGAGAAAGTAAGTAGTATAGACATTATCCATTATTAGGCAACGGTTGTAATGGTAGTAATAATGTACAATTGTCTTTGAAGTGTACCTATGAGTGGCTGGCATAAGGGACGAAGACGGCGTAACATGTCGGATGCGATCATACCAGCACTAAAGCATCGAATCCCATCAGAACTCTAAAATTAAGCGTGCTTGGGCGAGAGTAGTACTAGGATGGGTGACCTCCTGGGAAATCCTCGTGTTGCATTCCTTTTTTAATTATTTTTTGCGCCTCGTGACAAACATATCGCACCTGCGTGATATATATTGACCCCATTATATTATTTTTGACATTTGCGATATGTTTAAGCTCGCTGCTCATTGCTGGCGTGTCTAGGGGCGGCTTGCTGGCGTGACGAGCGCATTCTTAAAGGGGTGGAAAAGTATGTGTTGTTGCGGTATAGAGGGAGGGGTGGAAACCGTGGTAACCCGTCTCTGTGATTGAGCGGGAGAGTAAGTAGTATTGGACATTATCCATTATTAGGCAACGGTTGTAATGGTAGTAAGAATGTACAATCGTCTTTGAAGTGGACCTGGGAGTGGCAGGCATAACAGACGAAGACGGGGTAACATGTCGAATGCGAACATACCAACACTAAAGCGCCGGATCTCATCAGAACTCTGAAGTTAAGTGTGCTTCGGCGAGAGTAGAACTAGGATGGGTGACCTCCTGGGAAGTCCTCATGTTGCATTTCCTTTTTAATTATTTTTTGCGCCTCGTGACTAACATATCGCACGTGCGCGATATATATTAACCCTATTATATTATTATTTTTAAGTTTGTGATATGTTTAAGCTCGCTGCTCATTGCTTGCGCGTCCAGGGGCGGTTTTGTGGCACGAAGAGCATGTTTTGAAATGGGTGGAAAAATATGTGTTGCTGCAGTATAGAGGGAGGGGTGGAAACCGTGGTAAACTCATCCCCGTGTTTGAGTGGGGGAGTAAGTAGTATAGGACATTATCCATTATTAGGCAACGGTTGTAATGGTAGTAAGAACATACAATCGTCTTTGCAGTTGACCTGTGAGTGGCAAGCATAAGGGACGAAGATGGGGTAACATGTCGGATGCGATCATACCAGCACTAAAGCATCGGATCCCATCAGAACTCCGAAGTTAAGCGTGCTTGGGTGATTGTAGTACTAGGATGGGTGACCTCCTCGGAAGTCCTCTTGTTGCATTCCCCTTTTAATTATTTTTTGTGCATCATGACAAACATGTCGCACGTGCGCGATATATATTCACCATGTTATATTATTTTTGACGTTTGCAATATGTATAAGCTCGCTGCTCATTGCTCGCGCGTCTAGGGGCGGCTTTGTGGTGCAAAGAGTGAGTTCTGAAAGGGGTGGAAAAATATGTGTTGCTTTAGTATAGACGGAGGGGTGGAAACCGTGGTAACCCGTCTCCGTTTTTGAGCGGGAGAGTAAGTAGGATAAGACATTCTTCATTATTAAGTTTTCATTTTGTACATGCCAGATCATGAATAAGTAACTGCATCCAATCTCTGAAATGTCCCGATTGTTTCGATTTTGGAAATGGGATATTACGGAATCCCCATGAATAGGATCAAACCTTATTCCATGCTATTTCCATAAGATTCTTCTTTCTTATTCTTAAGCAAGCCCTTGAGAGGGCTTAGTTGATCATGATTTCTGTTTTCTCTTTCTTTTCCTTTTTGTTTGTTTCGAGAAGGAGAATCAAGTGGACCTGGGAGTGGCAGGCATAATGGATGAAGACGGGGTAACATGTCGGATGCGATCATACCAGCACTAAAGCATGGAATCCCATTAGAACTCCAAAGTTAAGCGTGCTTGGGCAAGAGTAGTACTAGGATGGCTGACCTCCTGGGAAGTCCTCGTGTTGCATTTCCTGTTTTATTATTTTTTGCGCCTCGTGACAAACATATCGCATGTGCGCGATATATATTAACCATGTTATATTATTTTTAATGTTTGTGATATGTTTAAGCTCGCTGCTCATTGCCCGCGTGTCCAGGGGCGGCTTTGTAGCACGAAGAGCGCATTTTGAAGTGGGTGGAAAAATACATGTTGCTGCGGTATAGAGGGAGCGGTGGAAACCGTGGTAAACTTGTCCCCGTGTTTGAGCAGGGGAGTAAGTAGTATAGGACATTATCCATTATTAGGCAACGGTTGTAACGGTAGTACGAATGAACACTCGTCTTTGCAGTGGACCTGGGAGTGGCAGGCATAAGGGATGAACACGGAGTAACATGTCGGATGCGATCATACCAGAACTAAAGCATCGGATCCCATCTGAACACCGGAGTTATGTGTGCTTGGGTGAGAGTGGTACTAGGATGGGTGACCTCCTGGGAAGTCCTCGTGTGGCATTCCCTTTTTAATTATTTTTTGCGCCTCGTGACAAACATAGCGCACGTGCGCGATAAATATTAGCACAGTTATCTTAATTTTTTTATGTTTGCTATATGTTTTAGCTCGTTGCTCATTGCTCGTGCGTCTAGGGCGGCGTTGTGGCGGGAAGGGCGCATTCTGAATGGGGATAAAAAGTATGTGTTGCTGCGATATAGAGGGAGGGGTGGAAACCGTGGTAAACTGCCTCCGTAGTTGAGCGCGAGAGTAAGTAGTATAGGATATTATCCATTATTAAGCAACGGTTGTAAAGGTAGTAAGAATGTACAATCATCTTTGCAGTGGACCTGGGAGTGGCAAGCATAAGGGACAAAGGCTGGGGTAACATGTCGGATTCGATCATTCCAGCACGAAAGCTCCGGATACCATCAGAACTCCGAAGTTAAGCATGCTTGGGCCCGAGTTGTACTAGGATGGTGACCTCCTAGGAAGCTCTTTTCTTGCATTCCCTTTTTCATTATTTTTTTCTCCTCGTGACAATCATAAAGCACGTGTGCGATATATATTAACCATGTTATGTTATTTTTGACGTTTGCGATATATTTTAGCTCGCAGCTCATTGCTCACGCATCTAGGGGCGGTGTTGTGGTGTGAAGAGCTTGTTCTAAAAGGGGTGAAAAATATGTGTTGCCGCGGTATAGAGGGAGGGGTGGAAACCGTAGTAAACTCGTCTCCGTAGTTGAGCGGGAGAGTAAGTAGTATAGGACATTATCCATTATTAGGCAACGCTTGTAAAGGTAGTGAATGTATAATCGTCTTTGCAGTGGACCTGGAAGTGGCAAGCATAAGGGACGAAGGTTGGGGTAACATGTCGGATTCGATCATACCAGCACTAAATTAGCGGATCCCATTAGAACTCTGAAGTTAAGCGTGCTTGGGTGAGAGTAGTACTAGGATGGGTGATCTCTTGGGAAGTCCTCGTGTTACATTCCCTTTTTAATTATTTTTGCGCCTCGTGACAAACATAACGCACATGTGTGATATGTATTAACCCCGTTATCTTATTTTTTATGTTTGTGATATGTTTTTAGCTCGCTGCTCATAGCTCACGCGTCTAGGGGCGGGGTTGTGGCGCGAAGAGCGTGGGTGACCTCTTGGGAAGTCCTCGTGTTACATTCCCTTTTTAATTATTTATTGCGCCTCGTGACAAACATAACGCACATTGTGATATGTATTATCCCTGTTATCTTAATTTTTACATTTGCGATATGTTTTAGCTCACTGCTCATTCCTCACGCGTCTAGGGGCGTGTTGTGAAACATATAGCAACGGTTGTATTGGTAGTAAGAATGTACAATCGTCTTTGCAGTGGATCTGGGAGTGGCAAGCATAAGGGACAAACATGAGGGTAACATGCTGGGTGCAATCATAACAGCACTAAAGCAGCGGATCCCATCAGAATTTTGAAGTTAAGCGTGCTTGGGCGATCCTAGTACTATCAAGGGTGACCTCCTGGGAAGTGCTCGTGTTGCATTCCCTTTTAAATTATTGTTGGTGCCTCGTGACAAACATAACACATGTGCGCGATATATATTAGCCCCGTTATCTAACTTTTGACGTTTGCAAAATGTTTTAGCTCGTTGCTGATTGCTCACGCGTCTAGGGGCGGAGTTGTTGTACGAAAGGCGCGTTCTGAAAGGGGTGGAAAATACGTGTTGCCGCGGTATAGAGGGAGGGCTGGAAACCGTGGTAAACTCGTCTCCGTAGTTGAGCGCGAAAGTAGTATAGGACATTATCCATCATTAGCCAACAGTTGTAAAGGTAGTAAGAATGTATAATCGTATTTGCAGTGGACGTGGGAGTGGCAAGTATAAGGGACTAAGGCGGGCGTAACATGTCGGATGCGATCATACCAGCACTAAAGCACCGGATCCCATCAAAATTGCGAAGTTAAGCTTGCTTGGGCAAGAGTAGTAATAGGATGGGTGACCTCCTGGGAAGTCCTCGTGTTGCATTCCCTTTTAATTATTTTTTGCGCCTCGTGACAAACATAATGCACGTGCACAATAGATATTAACATTGTTATCTTATTTTTGACTTTGCGATATGTTTTATCTCGTTGCTCATTGCACACAAGTCTACTGGCGGCGTTGTGGCACGAAGAGCGCATTCTGAATGGTGTGGAAAAATACATGTTGATGCGGTATAGAGGGAGGGGTGAAAACCGTGGTAAACTCGTCTCCGTAGTTGAGCGGGAGAGTAACTAGCATAGGACATTATCCATTATTAGACGACGGTTGTAAAGGTAATAAGAATGTATAATCGTCTTTGAAGTGGACCTGGGAGTGGCAAGCATAAGGGACGAAGGCTGGGGTAACATGACGGATGCGATCATAACATCACTAAAGCACTGGATCCCATCAGAGCTCCGAAGTTAAGCGTGCCTGGGCGAGAGTGGTACTAGGATGGCTGGCCTCCTGGGAAGTCCTCTTGCTGCATTTTCTTTTTAATTATTTGTTGCGCCTCTTGACAAACATAACTCACATATGCGATATATATTAACCATGTTATCTTATTTTTCACGTTAGCGATACGTTTTAGCTCGCTGCACATTGCTCACGCGTCTAGGGCGGTGTTGTGGTGCGAATAGCACGTTCTGAAAGGGGTGGAAAAATATGTGTTGCTGTGGTATAGAGGAAAGGGTGAAACCCATGATAATCATGTCTCCGTAGTTCAGTGTGAGAGTAAGTAGTATAGGACATTATTAATTATTAGGCAACGGTTGTAATGGTAGTAAGAATCTACAATCGTCTTTGGAGTAGACCTGGGAGTGGCAAGCATATGGGACGATGACGGGGGTAACATGCCGGATGCGATCATACAAGCACTAAAGCACCGGATCCCATCAAAACTGCAAAATTAAGCGTGCTTAGGCAAGAGTAGTAATAGGATGGGTGACCTCTTGGGAAGTCCTCGTGTGGCATTCCCTTTTAATTATTTTTTGCGCCTCGTGACAAACATAATACACGTGCACATTAGATATTAACCCTGTTATCTTATTTTTGACTTTGCGATATGTTTTATCTCGTTGCTCATTGCACACGAGTCTAGTGGCGGCATTGTGGCGCGAAGAGCGCATTCTGAATGGTGTGGAAAAATACATGTTGCTGCGGTATAGAGGGAGGGGTGAAAACTGTGGTAAACTCGTCTCCGTAGTTGAGCACGAGAGTAACTAGCACAGGACATTATCCATTATTAGACAACGGTTGTAAAGGTAGTAAGAATGTACAATCGTCTTTGAAGTGGACCTGGTAGTGGCAAGCATAAGGGACGAAGGCTGGGGTAACATGATGGATGTGGTCATAACAGCACTAAAGCACTGGATCCCATCAGAGCTCCGAAGTTAAGCATGCCTGGGCAAGAGTAGTACTAGGATGGGTGGCCTCCTGGGAAGACCTCTTGTTGCATTTTCTTTTTAATTATTTGTTGCGCCTCATGACAAACTTAACTCACATACACGATATATATTAACCATGTTATCTTATTTTTCACGTTAGCGATATGTTTTAGCTCGCTGCTCATTTCTCACGCGTCTAGGGCGGTGTTGTGGCGCGAAGAGCACGTTCTGAAAGGGTTGGGAAAATATGTGTTGCTGTGGTATAGAGGAAGGGGTGAAACCCGTGATAATCTTGTCTCCGTAGTTCAGTGTGAGAGTAAGTAGTATAGGACATTATTCATTATTAGGCAACGGTTGTAATGGTAGTAAGAATGTACAATCGTTTTTGGAGTAGACCTGGGAGTGGCAAGCATAAGGGACGCCGGCGGGGGTAACATGCCGGATGTGATCATACCAGCGCTAAAGCACCGGACCCCATCGGAACTCCGAAGTTAAGCGTGCTTGGGCGAGAGTAGTACTAGGATGGGTGACCTCCTGGGAGTCCTCGTGTTGCATTCCCTTTTCAATTATTTTTTGCGCCTCCTGACAAACATAATGCACGTGCTTGATAGATATTAACCCCATTATCTTATTTTTGACGTTTGCGATATGTTTTATCTCGCTGCTCATTGCTCACGAGTCTAGTGGCGCGAAGAGCGCGTTCTGAATGGTGTGGAAAAACACATGTTCTTGCGGTATAGAGGGAGGGGTGAAAACCGTGCTAAACTTGTCTCCGTAGTTGAGCACGAGAGTAAGTAGTATAGGACATTATTCATTATTAGACAACGGTAGTAAAGGTAGTAAGAATGTACAATCGTCCTTGAAGTGGACCTGGGAGTGGCAATCATAAGGGACTAAGGCTGGGGTAACATGACAGATGCGATCATAACTGCACTAATGCACTGGATCCCATCAGAGCTCCGAAGTTAAGCATGCCTGGGCGAGAGTAGTGCTAGGAAGGGTGGCCTCCTGGGAAGTCCTCTTGTTGCATTTTATTTTTAAGTATTTGTTGTGCCTCGTGACTAACATAACTCACATGCGCGATATATATTAACCCTGTTATCTTATTTTTCACGTTAGCGATACGTTTTAGCTCGCTGCTCATTGCTCACGGGTCTAGGGCAGTGTTGTGGTGGGAAGAGCACGTTTTGAAAGGGGTGGAAAAATATGTGTTGTTGTGGTATAGAGGAAGGGCTGAAAACCGTCTTAATCTCATCTCTGTAGTTGAGCATGAGAGTAAGTAGTATAGGACATTATTCATTATTAGGCAATGGTTGTAATGGTAGTAAGAATGTACAATCTTCTTTGGAGTAGACCTGGGAGTGGCAAGCATAAGGGACGAAGGCGGGGGTAACATGCCGGATGCGATCATACCAGCGCTAAAGCAACGGATCACATCGGAAGTCTGAAGTTAAGTGTGCTTGGGCGAGAGTAGTACTGGGATGGGTGACCTCCTGGGAGTCCTCATGATGCATTCCCTTTTTAATTATTTTTTGCGCCTCGTGACAAACATAACGCATGTGGGCGATATATATTAACCGCTTTATCTTATTTTTGACATTTGCGATATGCTTTAGCTCGCGTCTAGGGTAGCGTTGCTGTGCGAAGAGCGCATTCTGAAAGGGGTGGGAAAATACGTGTTGCTGCAGTATAGAGGGAGGGGTGGAAACTATGGTAAACTCGTCTCTGTAGTTGAGTGGGAGAGTAAGTAGTATAGGACATTATTCATCATTAGGCAACGGTTGTAAAGGTAGTAAGAATTTACAATCATCTTTGTTGTGAACCTAGGAGTGGCAAGCATAACGGACAAAGGCGGGGGTAACATGTCGGATGCAATCATACCTACTATTGTACCGGATCCCATCAGAACTTCGAAGTTAAGCATGTTTGGGCAAGAGTAGTACTAGGATGGGTGACCTCCTAGGAAGTCCTCATGTTGCATTCTCTTTTTAATTATTTTTTGCACCTTGTGGCAAACATAACGCACTTGCGTGATATATATTAACCTCGTTATCTTATTTATTTTTTTACGTTTGTGATATGTTTTAGCTCGCTGCTCATTGCTCACGCGTCTAGGGCGGTGTTGTGGCGCGGAGAGCGCGTTCTGAAAGGGGTGGAAAAATACGTGTTTCTGTAGTATAGAGCGAGGGTGGAAACCATGGTAAACTTGTCTCCATCGTTGAGCGGGAGAGTAGGTAGTATAGAATATTAAGGCAACGGTTGTAATGGTAGTAAGAATGTACAATCATCTTTGAAGTGGACATGGGAGTAGCAAGAATAAGGGATGAAGACGGGGTAACATGTCGGATGCGATCATACCAGCACTAAAGCACCGGATCCCATCATAACTCCGAAGTTAAGCGTGCTTAGGCAGGAGTTGTACTAGCTATCCATGTGCCAAAATTGTCAATTGATGGCAAGATCTTATGAATTTCAGCTCTAGCATACCCCATCTTGTTTGGCCACTAAAAGGATTTATTGTTGTTTTTGTTGGTCTCAAAATTGTTAGCTATTACTCTATGGAAGTTGTCCAGACAAACAACAATGCTAAGCACACACTCGTGTAAGAAACAAAGGAAGAACATTCTAAAGCTCAATAGCAAAAACAATGCAATGCTCCAATATATGTAACTATGTATGCATGTAATTGATTTGATATTCTTTACCAGGCACAGGGTAAAACTGACTGAAATATATCAAGAAAAGAAACATAGCTATTAAGGAACTGAGAAGCCTAGAGGGGGGATGGAAAACGTGGTAAACTAGTCTCCGTAATTGAGCCGGAGAGTAAGTAGTATAGAATATTAAGGCAACGGTTGTAACGGTAGTAAGAATGTACAATCATCTTTGCAGTGGACCTGAAAACAGCAAGCATAAGGCACGAAGATGGGTAACATATCGGATACGATCATACCAACATTAAATGTAGCAACCACGATCCCAATGGACCGAAGTCTCTGTGCTTAAGTGTCATCCCTGGATCGGCATCCTGACACACACAGTACTCGAGGAATTATAACAGAGTTTCCATCACACACTTATTACATCGAGGTCCTCATAAAGAGTATCTGTTAAACAAATAATATGGCTTAAGGCCATCTAAACTAAATAACTGCGGAAGCTTCGAAGATAAATGAGTCCATCAACTCCAACGGCATAGCTGAGTGCATGACAACGACCTATCGCACCTTATTCTTCGTCGGTAAAGTCTGCAACATGAGACGTTGCAGCCGTGTAGGTCAGCACATGGAATATGCTGGCAGAGTTACATTGTAGAGCAAATGAATGCAAGAAACTATATCTACATGCATATTTGGCTGGTGGAGGCTCTAAAGTTAATATTTTTTCATAAAGCTAATTTTTCCCTACAACAAAGGAATATATTTTATTTACTACAAAGTTATACCAATATTGAGAAGGTTACTCCAACTCAATCCCACCATTAATCAAGTATCATCATTAAACCCAATTCATTAATTAGAGAGTGATGAGATCAACAATAATATCCACTTCTAGATACTCAAGATGTCCATAACTGGGGACACGGCTAACCATGATTAGTTAATACACTCTGCAGAGGTTGCGCACTTTTCCCCACAAGACTCGAATGCATCCATGATCGGAAGATCCCGACATAGTCTTTCTAAAGCATTAACTCTCTAATCTGGGTAGATCGGTACACCTACTTTCCCCTCCATCTGCTAGTCCATCTCTTCAAGAGCTCACACAAC
The DNA here is from genome assembly GCF_002162155.2 of Triticum dicoccoides. Classification (NCBI taxonomy): domain Eukaryota; kingdom Viridiplantae; phylum Streptophyta; class Magnoliopsida; order Poales; family Poaceae; genus Triticum; species Triticum dicoccoides. The sequence goes on from NC_041389.1 coordinate 88,695,710, forward strand.
TTACTCAACTATGCCAGAGCCCATAATGGCTTGTGGCTGCACACGGAAGTTTGTAGGCATGAAATATCATATGATCCCTTTGAGCCTGGGTGGCGAACCGAGAGAAAGTCGCACGGGAACTCCGGATTCCCATGGGCAATCACTGGTTTCTCCAGGTGCCCCAACCAATCCACCCAGATGTGTATTAAAGTTTCCACCTTAATGTTATCCAAAATTATTATCTCTCACAACTTCCATGTACATCACAATCCAATCCCCATCTACGAGCATGGCTAAGCAATAAATGAGCATAATGTATATTCTCGGGGTGATCAAAGATAATAGGTTCCTACCTCAAGTACTACAACCAAACCACATGTTCCCAATCCTACTCATGCTAATATTTGAGGTGCAATAGTAATGCATAGTAAAAACTGGGTATTAAAGAGTATGATCAAAGTGTAACTTGCCTTGCTGACGATCGGAAAACTCTAGGAATTTGTATTAACAAGCTTTGCACTCTGGAAAATCTAGCGTAGACAAACAATAGCATACATAAGCAATCAAGCAAAAGACGCAAGAAGATCATGAGAAAAGATCCAAATAAAACTCCAAACAAGCAATAACTAAACTAAACAGAAAAAATTCTAACAGCATTAAATTCATGTGGATTAGATCTTAACAGTAGGTACGTGTGATTAGCTATGATTTGCAAAAAGAATCAACTGAAATGGACCTATGAAACTCAAGATACAAACACAACAAGATCAAATACTAATCTGAACTAAACTCAAATTTTAAATTGTCAAAATCATGTTCAAGTTGGTTTACTTGATAGGTGAGATTGCTCTGCAGATTTAGGTGTTGGTTTCATCTAATTTGGACAAACGAGCTAAAAGTTGTGCTAGTTTGAAGATGAGGGGCTAAACTGCGATAAAACTATTCGCGGATAGGTCCCTGGGTGAGAAAAACAGAAAAAGAAAAATCTATCGGACGAACGTCCGCTAATAGCGACTAAGAAACGAAAACGTTCGTTAACAGATCTAAACGGGTGAACGTTCACTAATTAAGCGAACTAGTAAAAAAATAAATCGGTCTAATTAATAAACCCAAAAAACGTAAGAAAACCAGCGAACCGGATCGGTTTTATACTGTTCGGTCAGTAGCAGCGGGCGAGGCGGGGCGGCGGTTCCGACGATGCGGCGTCGACAGCGGCGGGGCACGGCAGCGGGGCTTCGGCGGCGGCGACGGCGTCAACAGCGGTGGCGCGCGGCTTGCGAGTGCGGCGGCGGCGCAAGAGCAGCGGCGGCGGTGTGCAACGGCGGCGGTGGTGGCTTGGTGAGAGGAGAGGGGGGCCGAGGCGGCTATTTGAGCAGGAGGTCGGGGCGGCCTGCTTGGGAGAGGGGCAAGGCGAGGCGATGGCGGGGGAGGAGTCCGGCGGCGGTGCTGTGGGGATCCGCTCGGGACTTTGTCCTGAGCCGGCGGCGGAGGCGGTGTGCAGCTGGGCCGAGGCCTGGCTTGAGCTGGGCCGAGGCCTGGCTTGAGCTGGGCCGGCCCAGTTCGGAACTTTAAAAAAACAATTTTCCAGAGACTAAAAATGCACGAAATAAATATAAATATAATCCTAAAAATTCCAGAAAAAATCACGTAGCTATATGGACTTATTAGTGACCTCGTGAACATTTTTTGGACTTAAATGCCTAAATTAAAAACAAACATTACAGTTCTAATTACTCGGCTAATTAATAAATAAACTAGCAAATAAAATCAAATAAACTCTTAAAAATTCAAAATTCAAATTCCAATATTTTTCTACTGAATTGAAGAAGTCATATTATCTGCTGTCATTATTTTTAAAATATTTTGAAAAACAATTTGATCCAATTACCAAATTGGATTTTTGCAAAACCTCCAACTCTCTCAAATTTGTCTGCTTAAGGCCTTTTGAATCAAAAATGCAAGCAAAACTAAACAACAAAATGCAATAAAACATGGATGCATATGAATGATCTATGTATAACATCCAGATTGAAATTTGGGATGTTACAAACCTACCCCCCTTAAGATGAATCTCTCCCTTGAGATTCGGGTTGGTTAGCAAAAAGGTGTGGGTGGTCCTTGCGGAGGTCTTCTTCTGGCTCCCAGGTAGCTTCCTCCTCTGTATGGTGGCTCCACTGAACTTTGCAAAATTGGTGACTTTGTTGCGAGTAACTCTGCTGGAAAACTCGAGAATCTTAACGGGTTTCTCCTCATAGGTCAGATCACTATCCAACTGAATCGCTTCTAGTGGCACTGTATCTCTCAGAGGAATGTCGGCCATCTCTGCGTGGCACTTCTTGAACTAGGAAACGTGAAACACATCATGAACTCCTGACAAACCTTCGGGTAACTCCCACTTGTAAGAAACTTCTCCCATGCATTCCAAAACTCTGTAGGGTCTCACAAATCATGGTGCTAGCTTTCCTTTGACTCCAAATCGCTTAACTCCTCGAAGTGGGGATACACGAAGATATGCTATGTCTCCGACTTCGTAAGCTACCTCCTTGCGTTTAGTATCTGCATAACTCTTTTGCCTAGACTGGGCTATCTTGAGTCTATCTCGGATCAACTTAACCTTCTCCTCGGAATCTTAGATTAAGTCTAGTCCGAACAACTGTCTATCTCCAACTTCATCCCACGATAATGGTGTCTTGCACCTCCTTCCGTACAAAGCTTCGAAAGGGGCCATCTTCAAACTGGCTTGATAACTATTGTTATAGGAGAACTCTGCATAGGGTAAATTATCATCCCAACTAGATCCATAATCTAGCGCACAAGTTCTCAACATGTCCTCCAGAATCTGATTGACTCTCTCGGTTTGTCCATCGGTCTGCGGATGAAAGGTTGTACTGAACTCTAGCCTGGTACCCAAAGTTTCGTGTAACCGATTCCAAAACTTTGAAGTAAACCGTGTTCCTCTATCTGATATGATGGTCCTCAGAACTCGATGCAGACATATGATCCTCGTCATGTATATCTTCGCCAACTTAGCACTCGTATAAGTTGTCTTCACTAGGATGAAATGGGCTACCTTCGTCAAGCGGTCAACTACAACCCAGATAGAGTTATAGCCTGAACGAGTCCTGGGTAATCCTGTGATGAAATCCATGCGAAGTTTATCCCACTTCCATTCGGGTATGGCAAAGGCTAAAGTAACCCTGCTAGTTTCTGATGCTCTGCCTTTACTCTCTAACATACGTCGCATACTGCTACATACTCTGCAATATCCTTCATCATTCCTATCCACCAGAAACTCTCCTTCAAATCTAGGTACATCTTCGAGTTGCCTGGGTGAATCAAATAAGGCCATGAGCCTCCTGGAGAATCAACTTCCTGATCTCAGGGTCATTAGGCACATAGATATGATCCTCAAACCATAAAGTTTCGTGCTCATCCTCACGAAAACCTTTAGCCTTTCCTTTACTCATCCTTTCCTTTATCTCTGTAGTCTCCTTGTCCGTCTTCTGGGCTTCTCGAACCTTGCCCAGTAAAGTGGACTGAATTTCCAATGCTGCAACATAACCTCTCGGAACTATCTTCAAGCATAGTTCTCGGAGATCATCGTCTAACTCCTGAGGTAATCCTCCGGTTATGAGCATGTTAACATAACTCTTGCGGCTCAACGCATCTGCTACGACATTGGCCTTTCCTGGATGATAATGCAATTTCATGTCATAATCCTTTATGAGCTCCAACCATCTCCTTTGCCTGAGGTTTAACTCCTTCTGCGTGAAGATGTATTTCAAACTCTTATGATCCGTGTAAACATCACAACGGTTACCGATGACAAAGTGTCTCCATGTCTTGAGCGCATGCACTACGGCTGCTAATTCCAAATCATGTGTAGCATAATTCAACTCATGAGGTCGAAGCTATCGTGAGGCATATGAAACAACTCTTCCATCCTGCATAAGAACACCTCCAAGTCCTTGACGAGAAGCGTCGCAATATACTTGGAAATCCTTGCGTATGTCTGGGAGAATCAGCACTGGGGTTGTAACCAAACGTTTCTTCAACTCCTGAAAAGTAGTCTCACAATCCTCGGTCCATTTAAACTTGGTGTCCTTCTTCAATAACTCCGTCATGGGATTCACAATCTTGGAAAAAATCTCAATGAATCTTTGATAATAACCTGTGAGTCCAAGAAAACTTCTGATCTCTCCAACAGTGGTGGGTGCCAACCACTTAGTGACAGATGCAAACTTGGTAGGGTCTACTGTTATTCCTTCTCCTGATATAACATGTCCGAGAAATCCAACTTCCTTCAACTAGAATTCACATTTGCTGAACTTGCCATACAACTGATGTTCCCTGAGCTTCTCAAGAACCAAGCGCAAATGTTCCTTATGCTCTTCTTCATTCTTTGAGTAGACCGATATATCATCAATGAAAACCACGACGAACTTGTCCAGAAACTCCATGAACACCTTGTTCATCATACTCATAAAATAGGCAGGGGCATTAGTCAAACCAAATGACATAACTGTGTACTCATATAGCCCATACCTCATGGTAAAAGATGTCTTAGGTATATCCTGCTCTCGAATCTTCAGCTGGTGATAACCTGATCGAAGATCGATCTTGGAGAAAACCTTAGCTCCCTGCAGCTAGTCAAACAAATCATTGATCATCGGCAGAGGGTATTTGTTCTTGATCGTCAACTCATTCAGCGCACGGTAATGAACAACCATCCTCAAAGATCCATCCTTCTTCTCAACTAGAAGCACTGGGGCTCCCCAAGGTGATGAGCTTGGTCGAATATAACCTTTCTCGAGTAACTCCTTAATCTGTTTCTTAATTTCCTCCAGATCATTGGCGGGCATCCGATACAGTCTCTTTGATATTGGTCCGGTGCCTGGCAAAAACTCGATCAAAAACTCAATATCTCGATCTGGTGGCATGCGTGGTAACTCGTCTGGTAATACGTCGGGATAATCCTTCACCACTAGTACTTCCTCCTGAACAACTCCCGATAGGGAATTTACTGGAGTCCTCCTCGACGTATGCCTAGACACATACTTGATCCTTTTTCCCTCTAGGGTGGTGAGAAGAATTGATTTACTGGCGCAATCAATGTTTCCCTCAAATTTGGATAGCCAATCCATGCCTAGGATCATGTCCAAGCCTTGTGACTCCAGGACAATAAGGTTGGTGGGGAAAACATGTCTACCTATGGTTTATTAGCAACTGATAACATCCCCTACTAGCCATATACTCTGCTCATGGGGAACTTACTAACATAGGTGACTTAAGGGCTACGGTTGGCAACTTAAACTTGTCCACAAATCCCCTTGATATGAATGAATGAGATGCACTAGTTTCAAAAAGAACAAGGGCTATAAATGCATTAATCAAAAACTTACCGACAACTGCATTGGGCTGCTCCTTAATCTCCTCCACACTGATGTGGTTCACCTGACCTCTGGTGAAGGGGTTGGGCTTGTTTCCAGAACTTTCGTTGCCATTTCCATTCTTTGCTTCAGAACATTCAGTGGCGTAATGTCAGGTCTTCCCGCACTTGAAACAAGTAATGTGACTCAGATCCTTCTTGGCGGGCGTCGCGGGGTTGGAATGGCTCTGGTTGTTGCGTCCTCCATTCCCATTGCCATTCTTAGGGCCACTGTGGTTGTGTGAACTTCCTCCATTGTGTGAATGTCCTCCATGGTTATGAGTGTGTCCTCCTGAGTACGGGGAATAACGAGGCTTCTGCTGAGCTCCAGAATTGTACCTCCCCTGTTCGTACTTCCTCTTGCGATTGTCAATCTACTGTTGCTTGCCTTCTATCATGAGAGCCCTGTCTACCAGCTCATGGTAGTTGTTGAAAGTTGCCACCATCAATTGCATGCTTACCTCATCATTGAGTCCCTCAAAAAACTTCTCCTGCCTCGCGGCATCTGTGGCCACATCATCTGGGGCATAGCGTGCTAACTTGCTGAACTCATCCACATATTGTCCCACTGTACGACTCCCTTGGCGTAAGTTGTGAGACTCACGCTTCTTCAAACTCATGGCTCCAGCTGAAACATGTGCGGTGCGGAAGGCCTGTTGAAACTGATCCCATGTAACTGCAGCTATGGGGTAAGTGGTGGTGAAGTTCTCCCACCAAGAGGTTGCGGGTCCATCAAGCTGATGTGCGGCAAAGCGCACTCTCTCTGCATCCGGCAGTGGTCAGCTCTCTTCCAATCTTGTGGAGCCAATCATCTGCAACAATCGGCTCGGTGCTGCTAGTGAACACCGGCGGATTCAACTTAGAAAATGGGCTAGGTTGTCCACATGGGGTGGTGGCGGTGGGTTGTTGTTGTTGTTGCCTTGGTTCTGGTTCTGATTCTGGACTAACATCTGCATCAAGGCATTCTGTTGCTGGATCAACTGGGTGAGCTCCGGCGGGAAAACCAATCCGGTGTCACGTCTCGGAGGCATTTGATGGGTTAGAGGGGGTGAGAAAACAGAATAGAATAAGGTCTAGGAGAGATTTCACTACCCATATGCTTACGAGGCAAATACAATCAATTCACATCACTCAATAACAAACAAGGTTCACACGAACGATCTAACTACTGTTACAAAAAGCGATCGACTAACTACTTGGAAGAATACTATTAGTAACATGGAGGTCGTCTAGAAATTTTGATCGGTGGAAGACTCCATAACATCTGCTCCAGCTTTGTATTCATAATCATCATCAGTATCATCATTTCATCATTGTCCGTGTCGGTCTCGTCCAATATGATGTGTAAGTGCATCTATTGCCACCCCTAGTTGGTTTTGGAGTATTGACGACAAAGTTGGTTGAGGGACTAATGTGTTTGTGAGAATTGCAGGATAACACGGGTAGTGTCCCTCATTAATTCGGTTTACCTACCGGAGATGACCCTATATGAAGACATTGAAGACAATGGTGGTATGAGAAGATATTCATATTGAAGACTATGGCATGAGAAGACATTACGTGAAGACTATGGAGCATGAAGACTGTGTGGTTTCGTTGCTTCCATTTCTTCTTTGTTGAGTCATAGGAACCACCGTACTGTTAAGTGGGGTCCAGGTGAACTAAGTCAGAGTGACTAAAGTGATGGTCAACCCAAATCCTATGTCTTCGAGCGAAGACAATGAGAGCAAATCTTATCCAGAGCTGGATGAGTCAGCTTTGCTTGTAGCCCAAGTAAAGTTGTCGTGTGTGTTTGAAATCTGACCGTTGGAACATGTGTCAGTTCCTCAGTAACCCAGGGTCATTTTGGACAAATCAGGTCGGGTTGCCCAGTGGCTATAAATAGCCCACCCCCTACACCAAAAATTGGTGGCTGCTCAGAGTTAGTGCACGGCTTTTGTCGTTTGAGAGCAACCCACCTCGAAGCCTTTGAGAGAGAGAAATCCTTGCGAGGACAAAACCCAAACACCCAGAGCCAAAGAGTGTTAGGCATCACTGAAGTCTTTCTGTCTGTGTGACCTGAAGACTTATTACACTTGAGGACTGTGAATCCTCCAGCCGGTTAGGCGTCGCGTTCTGAGCATCCAAGAGTCATTGTGGATTGCCGGTGAACGAAGTCTGTGAAGGTTTGGAAGTCTACCTTGAAGACTTATCAGAGTGATTGGGCGAGGACTGGGTGTCCTTAGCTCAAGGGGAATAAGGTGAAGACACGGTCTTCTGAGTTAAATCTCAGCCTCCCTAACCAGACGTATAGTTGTCACAGCAACTGGAACTAGTCTAACAAATCCTGTGTCTTCAACAAGCGACTGGTTCTATCCCTTTCCATCCTTTACTTAAGTTTGTCTTCGTGAAGTCATTGCCTATCTGTCATACCTGTTTAACTTCATTGCTTGACTACTATAGTTGATCGGCTTCATACTATCTTCCATCCTGATCCTTACTACTTAGCTGCTATTAGTCTTGTGCTTTCACACCATTGCATAATTCACTATGGTTTGCTTATAGTAGTTTATCTTCCGCTGCATCTCAATTAGGGCATTTCGATTGTTTGTCTTCGAAACTTTCAAGTTTTGAAGACTTTCATAAAAATCGCCTATTCACCC
>NC_041389.1:88704067-88727501 GCF_002162155.2 Triticum dicoccoides
ACTAGCACTTTCAATTGGTATCAGAGCAAGGTACTCCCTTGTTCTGTGTGATTCGGTTTAACCACCTAGAGTTTTAGCTATGTCGACTGCAGGGATAATCAAAGTCTCCACTGCTTGTCCCGTGTTCGATGGAACTGAATATCCCTACTGGAAGAATAAGATGCGTATGCATCTTGAAGCCATTGATGACGACCTTTGGTATGTCGTCAAGAACGGCGTTCCCAAAACTGGTGAAGGTGTCACCCCTACTGATGTCAAGAAGTTCATTCAACTGGACTCTACTGTAAAGAACATTATCTGTGGTCATCTGACCAAAGGACAGTATGGCCGTGTGAGTTCTCTGGAAACGTCGAAGCTGAAGGAAATATGCCCTAGAGGAAATAATAAAGTTATTATTTATTTCCTTATTTCATGATAAATGTTTATTATTCATGCTAGAATTGTATTAACCGGAAACATAATACATGTGTGAATATATAGACAAACAGAGTGTCACTAGTATGCCTCTACTTGACTAGCTTGTTAATCAAAGATGGTTATGTTTCCTAACCATGGACAAAGAGTTGTTATTTGATTAACGGGATCACATCATTAGTTGAATGATCTGATTGACATGACCCATTCCGTTAGCTTAGCACCCGATCGTTTAGTATGTTGCTATTGCTTTCTTCATGACTTATACATGTTCCTATGACTATGAGACTATGCAACTCGCGTTTACCGGAGGAACACTTTGTGTGCTACCAAACGTCACAACGTAACTGGGTGATTATAAAGGTGCTCTACAGGTGTCTCCAAAGGTACTTGTTGGGTTGGCGTATTTCGAGATTAGGATTTGTCACTCCGAATGTCGGAGAGGTATGTCTGGGCCCTCTCGGTAATACACATCACTTAAGCCTTGCAAGCATTGCAACTAATGAGTTAGTTGTGAGATAATGTATTACGGAACGAGTAAAGAGACTTGCCGGTAACGAGATTGAACTAGGTATTGGATACCGACGATCGAATCTCGGGCAAGTAACATACCGATGACAAAGGAAACAACGTATGTTGTTATGCGGTCTGACCGATAAAGATCTTCGTAGAATATGTAGGAACCAATATGGGCATCCAGGTCCCACTATTGGTTATTGACCGGAGACGTGTCTCGGTCATGTCTACATTGTTCTCGAACCGTAGGGTCCGCATGCTTAAGGTTTCGATGACAGTTATATTATGAATTTATGAGTTTTGATGTACCGAAGGAGTTCGGAGTCCCAGATGAGATCGGGGACATGATGAGGAGTCTCTAAATGATCGAGACGTAAAGATCGATATATTGGACGGCTATATTCGGAGTTCGGAAAGGTTCCGAGTGATTCGGGTATTTTTTGGAGTACCGGAGAGTTACGGGAATTCGCCGGGGAGAAATATTGGGCCTTATTGGGCCCTGCGGGAAAGAGAGAGGGGCTGCCTAGGGTAGGCCGCGCCCCCCCCCCCCATGGCCTAGTCCGAATTGGACTAGGGGGAGGGGCCGCACCCCCTCCTTCCTTCCCTTCTCTCTTCCCCTTCCTTGTCTCCTACTCCTAATACATGGAAGGATTCCTAGTTGGACTAGGAAAGGGGGAATCCTACTCCCGGTGGGAGTAGGACTCCCCTAGGGCGCGCCATAGAGAGGGCCGGCCCTCCCCTCCTCCACTCCTTTATATACGGGGGCAGGGGGCACCCCATAGACACACAAGTTGATCTTCGTGATCGTTCCTTAGCCGTGTGCGGTGCCCCCCTCCACGATATTACACCTCGGTCATATTGCAGCGGTGCTTAGGCGAAGCCCTGCGACAGTTGAACATCAAGATCGTCACCACGCCGTCGTGCTGACGGAACTCCTCCCCGAAGCTTTGCTGGATTGGAGCCCGGGGTGCGTCATCGAGCTGTACGTGTGTCAAGAACTCGGAGGTGCCGGAGTAACGGTGCTTGGATCGGTTGGACCGGGAAGACGTACAACTACTTCCTCTATGTTGCGTCAACGCTTCCGCTTCGGTCTACGAGGGTACGTAGACAACACTCTCCCCTCTTGTTGCTATGCATCACCATGATCTTGCGTGTGCGTAGAAATTTTTTGAAATTACTACATTCCCCAACAGTGGCATCCGAGCCTAGGTTTTATGGTTTGATGTTATATGCACGAGTAGAACACAAGTGAGTTGTGGGCGATATAAGTCATACTGCTTACCAGCATGTCATACTTTGGTTCGGCGGTATTGTTGGATGAAGCGGCCCGGACCGACATTACGCGTACGCTTACGCGAGACTGGTTTTACCGCCGTGCTTTGCACACAGGTGACTGGCGGGTGTCAGTTTCTCCAACTTTAGTTGAACCAAGTGTGGCTACGCCCGGTCCTTGCGAAGGTTAAAACAGCATCAATTTGACAAACTATCGTTGTGGTTTTGATGCGTAGGTGAGATTGGTTCTTGCTTAAGCCCGTAGCAGCCACATAAAATTAGCAACAATAAAGTAGAGGACGTCTAACTTGTTTTTGCAGGGCATGTTGTGATGTGATATGGTCAAGACGTGATAAGATATAAGTTGTTGTATGAGATGATCATGTTTTGTTGAAGTTATCGGCAACTGGCAGAAGCCCTATGGATGTCTCTTTGTTGCATAAGATGCAAGTGCCAAATAATTGCTTTACTTTATCGCTATACGGTAGTAATAGTAGCAAGAGCAATAGTTGGTGAGACAACCATGTGATGACACATTGATATAGATCAAGATGATGAAGATCATGGTGTCGTGCCGGTGACGATAGAGATCATGACAGTACCTTGGAGATGGAGATCAAAGGCGCAAGATGATCATGGCCATATCATGTCACATATTTTGATTGCATATGATGTTTATCTATTATACCTCTTATTCTTGCTTTGATTGACGGTAGCATTTTTAAGATGATCTCTCACTAATTATCAAGAAGTGTTCTCCCTGAGTATGCACCGTTGCCAAAGTTTGTCGTGCCCAGACACCACGTGATGATCGGGTGTGATAAGCTCTATGTCCATCTACAACGGGTGCAAGCCAGTTTTGCACACGCGGAATACTCAGGTTAAACTTGACGAGCCTAGCATATGCAGATATGGCCTCGGAGCACGGAGACCGAAAGGTCGAGCGTGAATCATATAGTAGATATGATCAACATAGTGATGTTCACCATTGAAAACTACTCCATCTCACGTGATGATCGGTTATGGTTTAGTTGATTTGGATCACATGATCACTTAGATGACTAGAGAGATGTCTGTCTAAGTGGGAGTTCTTAAGTAATATGATTAATTGAACTTAAATTTATCATGAACTTAGTCCTAGTAGTATTTTGCAAATTATGTTGTAAGATCAATAGCTTGTGTTGTTGCTTTCATATGTTTATTTTGATATGTTCCTAGAGAAAAATGTATTGAAAGATGTTAGTAGCAATGATGCGGGTTGGATCCGTGATCTGAGGTTTATCCTCATTGCTGCACAGAAGAATTATGTCCTTGATGCACCGCTAGGTGACAGACCTATTGCAGGAGCAGATGCAGACGTTATGAACGTTTGGCTAGCTCAATATGATGACTACTTGATAGTTTAAGTGCACCATGCTTAACGGCTTAGAATCGGGACTTCAAATACGTTTTGAACGTCATGGACCATATGAGATGTTCCAGGAGTTGAAGTTAATATTTCAAGCAAATACCCAAGTTGAGAGATATGAAGTCTCCAACAAGTTCTATAGCTAAAAGATGGAGGAGAATCGCTCAACTAGTGAGCATGTGCTCAGATTGTCTGGGTACTACAATCGCTTGAATCAAGTGGGAGTTAATCTTCCAGATAAGATAGTGATTGACAGAATTCTCTAGTCACCATCACCAAGTTAGTAGAACTTCGTGATGAACTATAGTATGCAAGGGATGATGAAAATGATTCCCGAGTTTTTCATGATGATGAAATCGATGAAGGTAGAAATCAAGAAAGAACATCAAGTGTTGATGGTTAACAAGACCACTAGTTTCAAGAAAAGGGCAAAGGGATAGAAGGGAACTTCAAGAAGAACGGCAAGCAAGTTGCTGCTCAAGTGAAGAAGCCCAAGTCTGGACCTAAGCCTGAGACTAAGTGCTTCTACTGCAAAGGGACTGGTTACTGGAAGCAGAACTACCCCAAGTATTTGGCGGATAAGAAGGATGGCAAAGTAAACAAAGGTATATTTGATATACATGTTATTGATGTGTACTTTACTAGTGTTTATAGCAACCCCTCGGTATTTGGTACTGGTTCAGTTGCTAAGAGTAGTAACTCGAAACGGGAGTTGCAGAATAAACAGAAACTAGTTAAGGGTGAAGTGACGATATGTGTTGAAAGTAGTTTCAAGATTGATATGATCATCATCACACACTCCCTATACTTTCGGGATTAGCGTTGAACCTAAATAAATGTTATTTGGTGTTTGCGTTGAGCATGAATATGATTTGATCGTGTTTATTGCAATACGGTTATTCATTTAAGTAAGAGAATAAACTGTTGTTCTGTTTACATGAATAAAACCTTATATGGTTACACACCCAATGAAAATGGTTCATTGGATCTCGATCGTAGTGATACACATATTCGTAATATTGAAACCAAAAGATGCAAAGTTAATAATGATAGTGCAACTTATTTGTGGCACTGCCGTTTAGGTCATATTGGTGTAAAGCACATGAAGAAACTCCATGCTGATGGGATTTTGGAATCACTTGATTATGAATCACTTGATGCTTGCGAACCATGCCTCATGGCCAAGATGACTAAGACTCTGTTCTCCGGAACAGTGGAGCGAGCAACTGACTTATTGGAAATAATACATACTGATGTATGCGATCCAATGAGTGTTAAGGCTCGTGGCGGGTATCGTTATTTTCTGACCTTCACAGATGATTTGAGCAGATATGGGTATATCTACTTGATGAAACATAAGTCTGAAATAGTTGAAAGGTTCAAAGAATTTCAGGGTGAAGTGGAAAAATCATCATGACAAGAAAATAAGGTTTCTACGATCTGATCGCGGAGACAAATATTTGAGTTACGAGTTTGGTCTTCAATTAAAACAATGTGGAATAGTTTCACAAATTCATGCCACCTGGAACACCACATCATAATAGTGTGTCCGAACGTCATAACCGTACTTTATTGGATATAGTACAATCTATGATGTTTCTTACCGATTTACCAATATCGTTTTGGAATCATGCATTAGAGACAGCTGCATTCACGTTAAATAGGGCACCATCTAAATCCGTTGAGACGACACTATATGAACTGTGGTTTAGCAAGAAACCAAAGTTGTCATTTCTTAAAGTTTGGGGCTGCGATGCTTATGTGAAAAAGTTTCATCCTGATAAGCTCAAACCCAAATCGGAGAAGTGTGTCTTCATAGAATACCCAAAGGAAATTGTTGGGTACACCTTCTATCACAGATCCGAAGGCAAAATATTCGTTGCTAATAAATGGATCCTTTCTAGAGAAGGAGTTTCTCTCGAAAGAAGTGAGTGGGAGGAAAGTAGAACTTGATGAGGTAATTGTACCTTCTCCCTTATTGGAAAGTAGTTCATCACAGAAATCTGTTCCTGTGACTACTACACCAATTAGTGAGGAAGCTAATGATGATGATCAGGTAACTTCAGATCAAGTTACTATCGAATCTCGTAGGTAAACCAGAGTGAGATCCGCACCAGAGTGGTATGGTAATCCTGTTCTGGAAGTCATGTAACTAGACCATGATGAACCTACGAACTATGAGGAAGCGATGATGAGCCCAGATTCCGCGAAATGGCTTGAGGCCATGAAATCTGAGATGAGATCCATGTATGAGAACAAAGTGTGGACTTTGGTGGAGTTTCCCGATGATCGGCAAGCCATAGAAAATAAATGGATCTTCAAGAGGAAGACGGACGCTAATAGTAGTGTTACTATCTACAAAGCTAGACTTGTCGAAAAAGGTTTTTGACAAAGTTCAAGATGTTGAATACAATGAGATTTTCTCACTCGTATCGATGCTTAAAAGTCTGTTCGAATCATGTTAGCAATTGCCGCATTTTATGAAATCTGGCAAATGGATAAACAAAACTGCATTCCTTAATGGAGTTATTAAATAAGAGTTGTATGTGATGCAACCAAGAGGTTTTGTCGATCCTAAAGGTGTTAACAAAATGTGCATCTATGGACTGGTGCAAGCATCTTGGAGTTGGAATATACGCTTTGATAAGTTGATCAAAGCATATAGTTTATACAGACTTGCAGTGAAGCCTGTATTTACTAGAAAGTGAGTGGGAGCACTACAGCATTTCTGATAAGTATATGTGAATGACATATTGTAGATCGGAAATAATGTAGAATTATTCTGCAAAGCATAAAGGAGTGTTTAAAAGGAGTTTTTCAAAGAAAGACCTCGGTGAAGCTGCTTACATATTGAGCATTAAGATCTATAGAGATAGATCAAGACGCTTGATAAGTTTTTTCAATGAGTACATACCTTGACAAGATTTTGAAGTAGTTCAAAATGGAACAGTCAAAGAAAGAGTTCTTGCCTGTGTTACAAGGTGTGAAATTGAGTAAGACTCAAAACCCGACCACGGCAGAAGATAGAAAGAGAATGAAAGTCATTCCCTATGCCTTGGCCATAGGTTCTATAAAGTATGCCATGCTGTGTACCAGATCTATTGTATACCCTGCATTGAGTTTGGCAAGGGAGTACAATAGTGATCTAGGAGTATATCACTGGACAGCGGTCAAAATTATCCTTAGTGGAATAAGGATATGTTTCTTGATTATGGAAGTGAAAAAAGGTTCGTCGTAAAGGGTTACATCGATGCAAGTTTTGACACCGATCTGGATGACTCTAAGTCTCGATCTAGATACATATTGAAAGTGGGAGCAATTAGCTAGAGTAGCTCCGTGCAGAGCATTGTAGACATAAAAAATTGCAAAATACATAACGGATCTGAATGTGAAAGACCCGTTGACTAAGATTCTCTCACAAGCAAAACATGATCACACCTTAGTACTCTTTGGGTGTTAATCACATAGCGATGTGAACTAGATTACTGAATCTAGTAAACCCTTTGGGTGTTGGTCACATGACGATGTGAACTATGGGTGTTAATCACATGATGATGTGAACTATCGATGTTAATCACATGGTGATGTGATCTAGATTATTGACTCTTGTGCAAGTGGGAGACTGAAGGAAATATGCCCTAGAGGCAATAATAAAGTTATTATTTATTTCCTTATTTCATGATAAATGTTTATTATTCATGCTAGAATTGTATTAACCGGAAACATAATACATGTGTGAATATATAGACAAACAGAGTGTCACTAGTATGCCTCTACTTGACTAGCTTGTTAATCAAAGATGGTTATGTTTCCTAACCATGGACAAAGAGTTGTTATTTGATTAACGGGATCACATCATTAGTTGAATGATCTGATTGACATGACCCATTCCGTTAGCTTAGCACCCGATCGTTTAGTATGTTGCTATTGCTTTCTTCATGACTTATACATGTTCCTATGACTATGAGATTATGCAACTCGTGTTTACTGGAGGAACACTTTGTGTGCTACCAAACGTCACAACTTAACTGGGTGATTATAAAGGTGCTCTACAGGTGTCTCCAAAGGTACTTGTTGGGTTGGCGTATTTCGAGATTAGGATTTGTCACTCCGAATGTCGGAGAGGTATCTCTGGGCCCTCTCGGTAATACACATCACTTAAGCCTTGCAAGCATTGCAACTAATGAGTTAGTTGCGAGATGATGTATTACGGAACGAGTAAAGAGACTTGCCGGTAACAAGATTGAACTAGGTATTGGATACCGACGATCGAATCTCGGGCAAGTAACATACCGATGACAAAGGAAACAATGTATGTTGTTATGCGGTCTGACCGATAAAGATCTTCGTAGAATATATAGGAACCAATATGGGCATCCAGGTCCTACTATTGGTTATTGACCGGAGACGTGTCTCGGTCATGTCTACATTGTTCTCGAACTGTAGGGTCCGCACGCTTAAGGTTTCGATGACAGTTATATTATGAGTTTATGAGTTTTGATGTACCGAAGGAGTTCGGAGTCCCGGATGAGATCGGGGACATCACGAGGAGTCTCGAAATGGTCGAGACGTAAAGATCGATATATTGGACGACTATATTCGAAGTTCGGAAAGGTTCCGAGTGATTCGGGTATTTTTCGGAGTACCGGAGAGTTACGGGAATTCGCCGGGGAGAAATATTGGGCCTTATTGGGCCCTGCGGGAAAGAGAGAGGGGCTGCCTAGGGTAGGCCGCGCCCCCCCCCCCCATGGCCTAGTCCGAATTGGACTAGGGGGAGGGGCCGCACCCCCTCCTTCCTTCCCTTCTCTCTTCCCCTTCCTTGTCTCCTACTCCTAATACATGGAAGGATTCCTAGTTGGACTAGGAAAGGGGGAATCCTACTCCCGATGGGAGTAGGACTCCCCTAGGGCGCGCCATAGAGAGGGCCGGCCCTTCCCTCCTCCACTCCTTTATATACGGGGGCAGGGGGCACCCCATAGACACACAAGTTGATCTTCGTGATCGTTCCTTAGCCGTGTGCGGTGCCCCCCTCCACGATATTACACCTCGGTTATATTGCAGCGGTGCTTAGGCGAAGCCCTGCGACAGTTGAACATCAAGATCGTCACCACACCATCATGCTGACGGAACTCCTCCCCGAAGCTTTGCTGGATCGGAGCCCGGGGTGCGTCATCGAGCTGTACGTGTGTCAAGAACTCGGAGGTGCTGGAGTAACGGTGCTTGGATCGGTTGGACCGGGAAGACGTACAACTACTTCCTCTATGTTGCGTCAACGCTTCCGCTTCGGTCTACGAGGGTACGTAGACAACACTCTCCCCTCTCGTTGCTATGCATCACCATGATCTTGCGTGTGCGTAGAAATTTTTTGAAATTACTACGTTCCCCAACAGAAGCTAGTCTAGGACTGGCTATCCAAGGTCAACGAAGGCGTATCAACCCAGAGAGATCAAAGAATCAGTGTTCTTCGCAACCTCTTCAACCGCTTCAAGAGAAACGACAATGAAAATGTCCAGCTCATGTTCGATCGCCTCACTGACATCACAAATGAACTTCAAGCTCTTGGCGCAACTGAGATTACCAAGCATGAAATCGTCAAGACACTACTGAGATCACTCGACAGCTCCTTTGACACCCTTGCCCTCATGATACAAGAACGTCCTGACTTCAAGACACTCGATCCGTCTGATATACTTGAGAGGCTCAACACACATGAGTTTCAGCTTTCTGAGAAAAGAGATATCTATGATCCAAACTATGGTCGTACTCGCGCTTTGAAGGCAAAAGTTGTTTCCTCATCTGAAAAAGAATCTGACTGCAGTTCTGATGATCCTGAAGACATTGGAAAGGAACTTGCTATGCTTGTGAAGAAGTTCCAGAAGTTCACTAAGAAGAAAGGCTTTAGAAAGTCTTCACGATCCAGCTCAAGGAATGATGAAGCTTCCACCCATGACCACAAGAAGAGAACCTGCCACAAGTGCAAGAAACCTGGTCACTACATATCTGAGTGTCCACAGTGGGACAATGATAAGAAGAAGAAGAGCAAGGAATATGATTCTGATGTCAAGAAGAAGAAGAAATCCTCAAAGTCTTCTTCTAAGTCTTCTTCCAAGTCTTCATCACACAAGAAGAGCTCATCTGGCCAGGCTCGTGCTTTTGTTGGCAAGGAAATGGATTCAGAGGAGGAGTCTGATTCTGAGGAGGCGGAGGTGAAGTCTGGAGAGGAGTCTGACCCTGGCGTTGCAAGTCTGGCTCTAGCCACAGCCTATGTTGCCAAGTCCATCTTCAACACTGAAGACAATGACGTCCACACCAACGCTGAAGCTGATAACGAAGACGATCCTACTCCCACCTACTGCTTCATGGCACGTGGTGCCAAGGTAAAATCACGTGATGTTTACTTTCAAACATCAAGTGAAGATGACTCTGATTGTGAATCCAAACCCAGCTACAAAACACTTGCTAAAATTGCAACTGAACAACAAAAGGCTATGGAACATACTCAAAAACTGTTAGACAAAAATGATGACCTGTTGGACGCGGAAATGACACGTTCACAGTCCTTAGTTGAAGACATAAAAAATCTTCATGCTAAGTACCAAGAACTTGAAAGTCGTCATGAGACGCTCTCAACTACTTATGAAAGGCTCTCCTATGATTATCTTCAAAGGAAACAAGAGCTTGAGAAATTGAGAGCGGCTCATGAAGATCTTCAAAAATATAATGAGTCACTTCGCGCTCAACAGATCAGTCCCACTCAGGATGGATTTGAACCACCATGTTTAAAATGCATTGAGCGTGATAACGCTACATCTGTTGCTGAATGTTCCACTGCTGCTACTGTTTCATTGTCTTCACCTACTGATGTGGTTACTAACCCCTCTGCGGAGGATACCACTACTATTGCTGATGAAAATGCTAGGTTGAAGACATTGCTTGAAACAGGAATGTACAAAAGTTTGAAGGGACATCAGACACTCTGCGATGTCCTCAAAAAGCAGATTCTGAACCGAAACCCTAGGAAAGAGGGTGTTGGGTTCGAGAGGAAAATGAATGTTTATGGCTCATACTGGAAGCCTGAGCAGTACCCCAAAACCACATGGGTTGCTGCAAAGGAACCTTCAGTAGATCCATCCACTTTATCTGGCTTTACCTGTGCTAATCCTATTATCATTGATGAATCCTTTGATGCAAACTATAAGCGGTTCAAGAATCAGAATGGTGAAGTGTTTGCCAGGTATATTGGTACTAACTGCAGGAATGGACCACCAATGAAGAAGATCTGGGTACCTAAGCAGTACATTGAGAATCTTCCTGTGAATGTCATCATGACACCACCTAGGAAGAAGACAAACCCCAGACCTATGGCTTCATATGGCCCAAAGGCTTCATACAGATACAGGACTCACCTGAGTCACCCTAACGCCAATGTTTTGCAGGGAAATCATACTCAGACTCATGAATATGAGCGTGTGTCCTCAAACCGCTATATTCATAGAACTAAGAACTTTTCTGCTTATTCATATGAGTATCATTCATCTCCTGCAAGGCTATTTGCTAGGCCTCCAAAGCCGAAATTCTCATATGCTGCACTTAGACTCATTGCTTCTAAGCCACCCCTCAAAATGTGGGTGGTGAAGAAGAACTAACTTTCTTTTGTAGAGAAAGGTCTCCAGCCTGCAATCTATGGCGTCCGATGCTATTGCTGGGGACCTAAAACACATTAGGGACGCATGATAAAATGTCTTACTATATACATCACATCTGAATCGCTTACCTGCCATACTATGTATCCTAATCTTGATATAAGCTGTGACAATCCCTATATGTGCCAAATGCTTATGCTTCACAACACTCTTGTGAAGCCTATCCTCCTAACTGTACTGTAGGGTACATCACCAAAAGCTTCAGAATGGATTATGGACAGTGGATGCACAAATCATATGACTGGTGATCGAAGTCTTCTCATGGACTCAACCTTACGTCCATCCGACAAGAGTCACATCACATTTGCTGACACTGGTAAAAGCAAGGTATTGGGTCTAGGTAGAGTTGCAATCTCAAAGGATCAACACATGGATAAAGTGATGCTTGTTGAATCCCTTGGTTTCAACTTAATGTCTGTCTCAATGCTTTGTGACTTGAACATGATTGTGATATTCAGAAAATATCGCTGCCTTGTACTAATGGAATCTGACAAGTCTCTAGTCTTTGAATGGTATCGAAAAGATGATCTATACATGGTAGATTTCTCAGTAGGTCCACAGCTTGCCGTATGTCTTCTCACAAAAGCTTCAGAATGTTGGCTCTAGCATCGAAGGCTGGGGCATGCTGGCATGAGGAACTTACACTCACTCGTCAAGAAGAAGCATGTCATAGGCATCGAGGTTGTCAAGTTCAAGAAGGATCATTTGTGTGGTGCCTGCGAAGCTGGGAAGATGACTAGGGCAAAGCACCCCTCGAAGACAATCATGACAACATCTCAACCCTTCGAGCTGTTACACATGGACTTATTTGGACCTACTCACTACTCCACCCTCACAACAACTGCTTGTCTCTATGGCTTCGTCATTGTTGATGACTACTCAAGATATACATGGGTGCATATAATTCTCTACAAGACTGAAGTGCAAGATGTCTTCAGATGCTTCGCCAATCGAGCAATGAACAATTATGGCATGAAGGTCAAGCATATCAGAAGTGACAATGGCACTGAATTCAAGAACACCGGACTTGATCTTTATCTGGATACAATGGGAATCACTCATGAGTTCTCTGCTCCATACACACCTCAGCAAAATGGCATCGTTGAACGCAAGAACAGAACCCTCATTGAGATGGCTCGAACAATGCTCGATGAATACAAGACACCAAGAAAGTTCTGTCCTGAAGCTATTGATACAGCATGTCACATCATCAATCGTGTCTACATTCATAAGCTTCTGAACAAAACATCCTATGAGCTCCTTACTGGCAAGAAGCCAAATGTCAGTTACTTCAGAGTATTTGGAGCTAGATGCTGGATCAAGGATCCCCATCACAAGTCAAAATTTGCACCTAAGGCTCACGAAGGCTTCATGCTTGGCTATGGAAAGGACTCGCACTCCTACAGAGTCTTCAACCTTTATCTCTACAAAATCGTCGAAACTGTGGATGTGAGATTTGATGAAACCAATGGTTCACAGAGAGAGATTCTGCCAAGTACACTAGACGAAGCTTCTCCAAGCGAATCTATCAAGCTGATGGGAACTGGTGAAATCATGCCTTCTGAAGCATAGCCTGAAGAGGAACTTATCATTTCTGCACCTAACCAACCTGAAGACAATCCTCAGACCAGAGACAATCCTCCCAATGATGACAATGATCAACAAGAGCAAAGTCTTCATCCATTTCATCCTCGCGTTGCAAATGAAGTTCAAATTGAGAAGATAATTGACAGCATCAATGAACCTGGTCCACTCACTCGCTCAAGAGCAACCCAGCTAGCAAACTTTTGTGGGCATTTTTCATTTGTATCAATATCAGAACCCAAGAAAATTGCTGAAGCCTTTATAGAACCTGAATGGATTCAAGCTATGCAAGAAGAACTTCAACAGTTCAAGCTGAATAATGTTTGGGAACTTGTCAAGCGACCTGACCCTCGCAAGATATAACATTATTGGAACAAAATGGATATATCGAAACAAGCAAGATGAGCATGGCCAAGTTTTCAGAAACAAAGCACGTCTTGTGGCTCAAGGATATACTCAAGTTGAAGGAATTGACTTCGATGAAACATTTGCTCCGGTTGCTAGGCTTGAAGCTATTCGCATACTGCGAGCCTACGCTAATCATCACAACATCTTGCTATACCAAATGGATGTGAAGAGTGCATTTCTCAATGGCAAGATTGAAGAAGAAGTGTATGTCGCTCAACCACCTGGCTTTGAAGATCCAAAACATCCTGATATGTTGTACAAGTTAAACAAAGCACTGTATGGCCTCAAACAAGCTCCTCATGCATGGTATGATACGATCAAAGACTTCCTGAAGAGCAAAGGCTTCAAACCTGGATCCCTTGATCCCACACTCTTCACGAAGACATATGATGGCGAACTGTTTGTGTGCCAAATATATGTGGATGACATTATCTTCGGCTGCACCAACCAGAAGTATACTGATGAGTTTGGATACATGATGCAAGAGCAATATCAGATGTCCATGATGGGTGAGCTGAAGTTCTTCCTTGGTCTTCAAATTCGTCAGCAAAGAAATGGCATTTTCATATCTCAAGAAAAATACCTCAAAGATTGTCTGAAGAAGTTTGGAATGGAAGACTGCAAAGGCTACACGACGCCAATGCCAGCCAAACACCATCTTGGTCCCGACGACAATGGTAAAGAGTTCGATCAAAAGGTATACCGCTCCATGATTGGTTCTTTGCTTTATCTATGTGCATCTAGGCCAGATATTTTGCTTAGTGTTTGCATGTGTGCTCGATTCCAAGCGACACCAAAGGAATCACATCACTTAGCTGTGAAGTGAATTCTTCGATATTTGGCTTACACCCCAACACTCGGATTATGGTATCCAAAGGGCTCAAAATTTGATTTGGTTGGATTCTCGGATGCTGATTATGCTGGTGACAAGGTGGATCGCAAGTCTACATCAGGCACATGTCACTTTCTTGGTCGATCACTTGTCTGTTGGTCTTCAAAGAAGCAGAATTGTGTATCACTCTCAACTGCTGAATCTGAATACAATGCTGCTGGATCTTGTTGCGCTCAACTTCTATGGATGAAGCAAACTCTCAGGGACTATGGCATCAATCTGAAACAAGTACCTCTCTTCTGCAACAACGAAAGTGCCATCAAGATAGCCAACAATCCAGTCCAGCACTCGAAGACAAAGCACATTGAAATTCGTCATCACTTTCTCAGAGATCATGTCATGAAGAAAGATATCGACATCATTCATGTCAACACTGAAGAGCAACTGGCAGATATCTTCACAAAGCCCTTGGATGAGAAAAGGTTTTGCAAGTTACGGTGTGAGCTAAATATCTTGGAATCCTCTAATGTCCTGTGAACAGGCACACATCCTAACACTTATGCATGTTGATGACTTAGATGTGCAACACACAAAGTAATGTATATCTTCAACCAATGAAGACTTACACTCTGAGTGTGAATACACTAACTTGGAATTTGACTTTGGAGCGCCAGGATACTTGTGCGCCGTGTCTGGGTCTAATACTTCCTATACGGTGGGTAACGCTACCACCAAATTTCTCTGTTTGAAGTGTTTCACTCATGGCGTTATTTTTGCAATGACTTCGCATTTGGTTTGACTTCAGTTTCAATTTATCTTCATGATTTTCTTCACTATGATGATTTGATTGCTTTCTGATATATATATATATATATATATATATATATATATATATATATATATATATATATAGACACATACACACAAGTGTTCTGTCCTCTACAGCATTCACTTATAGCTATGTCTTCAAGTTGAATCTTTTGAACTAAGTGAATGTGATCGGACCCTAACCTCTCTATGCTTTCAATCTCAAACTCTATCTATCCAAATCATATGCATTCTATTGAAACTGTCGAATGTCTTCTCTGCGTCCTAGTCAGCAGAAGGCACAGAGACAAACATTAAGTCTGTTTTAAATGCCTTATCTTTATTGTTGAAATCCGGAGAAGCCGAAACAACCATCCGACATGCCTGGCGGGCGTGGGAACGTGGGACAACTCTGAGTATGTTGCATGCTTGCCACGTGCCCCTCAGATGTGAACCGCCAGGGACACCAGCGTAATTGCGTTGTGCCGCACACCTACCTATAAATACTTATCCCCTGCAGTAAAGAAATCCTTCTTCCACCTCTCCACCTCGTCAAAACCCTAGCGCCACCGCTAGCTCTCGACGACGCCAGCGACGAAGCGCTTAGCTGCCGCGACTTCTCCGACGCCGTCCTCACGCCGGCCACGGACATCGTCCTCTCCGCCGTCGCTGTAGGTGTCCTCCGTCGCCAAGTTAGGGCACGGTGGGCTGAACTGCTCGGTCTCCTATTCATCTCATCTAGCAGTGCTTCGTGCGGTAATTATTACTCTATTTTTACTGCCTTTTTGATCTTTAAAGATTCATCCTATCTACCAAAAGTGGTTTCTGTCTACACAATGTTAGATCTATTCTGTCTGCATCTCATACTGCCTAGTCTATTCACTTAAACTCCATAGCTAGTTTGATTCCTCACTTGTACTTATTCACGGATTGGTACAAATCTGGAACCAACTCAACATATAAGTGAATGTCTTCGCATCATGAGGTCAATGTCTTCAAACTGATTTATCTTCAAAATCTTCTGAGAATGCATATGACCTCTACCCCTTCCCTCGCATCTCTAATGCTGTCACAGGTACATGTCCGTGGGAGAATCCCTTGGTTCTCATAGTCTGCATTTGTTTGCAGAATACTTACAGCATCACATTGATTCTCCTGAAGCCAGTTCCTGCTTGACCAGCAAGCGTAAGTCTCTGAAGCCTTTGAACGTATTAAAGCCATTCAGTTTGAAGTTCATGGCTGCAGAAAAATCAGCAAGGAAGGGTGGCAGACAGCGCAGAGAAGGAACATCCAAAGATCTGCCTGATGACCTAGCAGAGCTCTACAAGACAGATCCTAAAGAGACTTATCATCAGTGCAAGACACGAATCCAATGGATTCGACGCTATTGGGCTGAAGAATGGTTCAAGTACAAGTTTGTGACAAAGGAATATGCAAAGAAGAATGCTATCAAGAGACCTTGGGGTGATATTCTCTACCGAGGCCTTCAACCCAAGAACAGAGCTGAAGCTATTGCGCAAGGCTTCTATCCTTGCATGGTCCGTGGACCTCAGCCTGAGAACGCCGATCCCACATCATTACTCTGGTGTCATGACGATGCTCTCTTCAAGCGCAACTTTCAGTACGCCATGGCTTCGGCCAAGAAAAACAAGAAGTCATTGGGATTAGACTTCAACCCTGGTCCCTCTGCTCCCCGTGCTGACGGCTCACGTGATGCGGAACCTAATATCATCGGCCCCTTCTCCAACCTCGATGGCCTCATCACCTACATCTTGGTCCAGGCTGCGAGAGTAGATCATTCTGATAATGATGCTGACACTGATGAAGCCCCAGCTCCTCCTCCAAAGCCGCAGAAGCAAAAGAAGCTAAATGCTTCTAAATCAGCACCTCCAAAAGCTTCACGTGCGAAGCCTCTAGCCACTGCACCTCCTGAAGATAGTGTGCAGTCTGAAGATCAATCACGTATCTCCAAGAAGACGGAGAAGAAAAAGCAAATCGTCAGGCATATTGATCAAACCTTGACTCCTGCTGCCATTCTGCGTGAAGAACCCATTGATCTATCCACCGACGAAGATCTTGCAGATGATACCCTTGAGCAACTGATCAAAAGCAAGGAAGAAGCAGAGATCTTCAACAATTTTCCTCTCTTTGATGTGGTAATCATCCATAACTTCATTGATGAGTGGTTTGACACACCAAATCTCAGCTTTGAAGATTTGCAGCTTCCCATTGCAAGAATCCTGAAGCCTCTGATGTTGCTCCCTCCAAGAAGAAGCGCAAGACCAAGAAGACTAGGGCTGCTCCCACAGAGCCCTTAGTTGTTGAACCCATTTCCGTGGTTCGCCCTGCGTCTGAACATCAAGAAAGAAGAATGATAGTTCATGAGCCTGCTTCCACAGAGGCTCATGAAGCTGAAGATATTCCAGCAGCTGAACCCACCGCTGCTGAAGACATTGGTCAAGATGACAATGTTGAAGATGATGAAGTTCTTCCTCAGATCAAACACAACGTGGTATCATCGCCTGTTCTCACGAACAGTGAACTCATCAGCATTGGTCGTCCTCTGACGCCAACTGCTCAGGATGCATCCTGGGCTTATCACCCATGGCAACAAGACTCCCCCAGTACTCCCCAACAACAACAACAAGCTACACCACCCGTGCAAGAAGAAGAAGACTTTGCGGCCCAGCCAACTCCATCTCCGAAGGCGTTGCCAGCATTTCGCAGGCTTCGCAAAGGACAAAGGCCTCAAGTCCCTTTGTTGAGCGTTCCAGAAGGAGAAGTGCAACGCCAACCTGTTGCACGTCAAGTATTTTCTGAACCCACTCCAACTGTGAATGTCTCCGTGTCTGAAGCCCAAGCTGCAGAAGACATTCCGGCTGCATCAGCCGATGAAAATCAAGAAGACATACGTATCCTTACTCCCCCCGTGAATGAAGAAGTTATTCCTGATGTGAACGCACCAGTGCCCGACCCTCCAGCTCGTCAAGTGGAGGTTGAAAATGTTGAAGCTGCCACCACCAATGCCAATGAAGCCAATGACGTAGTCATGGCTGAAGCCAATGTGGAGCTTGCACCAACCAGTGTGCCTGAAGCTAATGAGGCCACTGTTCTTGAAGCACCTGTTGTGCAGCCTGAAGCCTCAGTTGTTGCCACTGCTCCTGTTTCGCCACCAAGGCCCCATACAAGTGAGCAAGCATACAGTCATGGTCAGCTAACCACTGTTCGATGGCCCATTCTGGTACCTCCGCCTACTGCCTCTGGACCTCAATTTGATTATCATGTTGAGCATAGGCCTCAGTGCCAAGGTTTCCAGGTACTGCAAACTCACCAGGGTCCTTCAATGCTAATGGCTTCAAAAGCCACAATGCCTTCTTTGACAGCGCCAAGAACCCCTACTCAAAGTCAAGGATATCATCAGATCGTTTCTGGAGCTATCAACAGCGAAGCTATTACTCCTGCGTTCTGTATGATCAAGGGCGCATTTTCCCTCATATGCGCCTCGACACTGAATCCATTGCTGGACTACCGTGCTTAGAAGAAGCACTTGATTGCTTTCGTGATGCTGGTCTGCTCAACTTTGTGACAGACAAAGAACACTGGAATGAAGAGCTATTGCTTCAATTCTATGCTACTCTACACATTCGTGGCTACAACAGAGATATCAAGACATGGGTTCTCGAGTGGATGACCGGAAATGTTCATCATGAAGCCAAAGCTCTGGATATCATTGAGCTTACAGACCTAGCCACTCCTGGAGAGCTATATGAACCTGATTGTCAACTACACCGCAATGCATTGGAGAGCATCTTCCACAAGCCAGAACCCAACATGAGCCAGATGTTGAGCATGATGAAGCCTTTGCCATCTGACGCTGAATATCCAACAGAGTTCTTTGTTGACGACCTTGAGTATCTGCCGCGCACAATATATCATATTATCAGGCGAACTCTATGGCCTATCAAAGGACATTCATCAGCGGCCAAGCTTGAAGGAGCCATGAAGACTTTGGTCTTTTACATTCTCAATGGCATTAGCTTCAATACTCAAGAATTCTTCATCAGGCAACTTGCTGCTTCTGGATCGGACCTATTTGGTCTGAAGTTCTATGCTCCATGGGTCATGCGCCTCATCAAGCGACACTCATCTGTCAACTATCAACCCTCTGCTCGCAATCATCTGATCTTTTTACCAGAGGTTGATATGTCAGTTGAAGCCATATAGTCTGACCCTGCCAAGAAGCCTCTTTGTCTTCAGAATGTCGAGCACCAAAGCTTCACTCAACCCATTGAAGGCGTCCAAGCAGCAACACGAATCTATCCAATGGCTGGAAATACTTGTCTGCCTCATCGTGCACCTACTGAAGCCACTGAAAGCACCATTGACCAGAGGCCTCGGAAGCGCTCTCGCGTTCTCAATGACCGAGAACTTCTTGTGGCACTTCATCAGAAACAAGATAAGCATCACTATTGGCTCAAGAGACAGATGCACAGCCTCTTAGTGGACGTCAATCGCATTCGGAATCTTGCCACCAAGAATGCATTTGTTGCTCACGAGACTTGCCGAAGATCATGGAAGAGTTTGACGCTGCTCAGTGCTGAAGCAGATCTTCAAGACGATGGCTTCAATGAAAGATTCAAGTTTGACTCCACTCCTCCATGGACTGTTGTCCTACGTCGAACTCCATCCCTTGAAGACTCTGACTATTCTTCCTCCGCGGCAACTGTGAATGCCAGAGTGATCGATGATGAAGATGATGCTACTTTACCGCCTCCTACTATTGCACGCATCGACACTGCACCAAGTACGTCTGCACCGCCAACCAACAACGACAACCCTGCTGCTTCACCTACTCATGAGGACGAGTAGATGCTCTATGTCTTCAAACCTTTTTGGTCATTACTGACAAAAGGGGGAGAAGTGTATGAGTTGATAGTCTTCAAGCGGGTTCATATGGGCGGTTGCATTATATTTTGCCTCGTGCTTACAACTCTTACTTTCGAAACAGTTGGTTCTTTGAGTTGTAACACCTAAACTCGATGGTCGTCTGCTACTTATTTGCTTTACTGTGATGCGATGATAAATTCCGCATGTGCGATGATAACTTCCGCACTTAGATCATTCTGAAGACGTCCATTTTTCATTATGCATGTCATTCTACTTGCTATATCATTTCATGCATGATGAATTATCTTCATAAGTTGAAGAGGATCTCCACAAGTACAACCTGCCATGTGCATTTGCATTCCAAAAGCAAATTACTTATATGCACATCTTCAGGGGGAGCCCTTGCTACTTATGAAGACAATACCCTATCCTTTACAATTTCACATACTTTATCCCCGTTGAAAACTTCAACCAGTTTGTCATCAATCACCAAAAAGGGGGAGATTGTAAGTGCATCTAGTGCCACCCCTAGTTGGTTTTGGAGTATTGACGACAAAGTTGGTTGAGGGACTAATGCGTTTGTGAGAATTGCAGGATAACGCAGGTAGTGTCCCTCATTGATTCGGTTTACCTACCGGAGATGACCCCTAAAAATTGTATGAAGACATTGAAGACAATGGTGGTATGAGAAGATATTCATATTGAAGACTATGACATGAGAAGACATTACGTGAAGACTATGGAGCGCGAAGACTGTGTGGTTTCGTTGCTTTCCTTTCTTCTTTGTTGAGTCATAGGAACCACCGTACTGTTAAGTGGGGTCCAAGTGAACTAAGTCAGAGTGACTGAAGTGATGCTCAACCCAAATCCTATGTCTTCGAGCGAAGACAATGAGAGCAAATCTTATCCAGAGCTGGATGAGTCGGCTTTGCTTGTAGCCCAAGTAAAGTTGTCGTGTGTGTTTGAAATCTGACCGTTGGAACACGTGTCAGTTCCTTAGTGACCCAGGGTCATCTTGGACAAATCAGGTTGGGTTGCCCAGTGGCTATAAATAGCCCACCCCCTACACCAAAAATTGGTGGCTGCTCAGAGTTAGTGCACGGCTTTTGTCGTTTGAGAGCAACCCACCTCGAAGCCTTTGAGAGAGAGAAATCCTTGCGAGGACAAAGCCCAAACACCCAGAGCCAAAGAGTGTTAGGCATCACTGAAGTCTTTCTGTCTGTGTGACCTGAAGACTTATTACACTTGAAGACTGTGAATCCTCCAGTTGGTTAGGTGTCGCGTTCTGAGCATCCAAGAGTCATTGTGGACCGGTGAACGAAGTCTGTGAAGGTTTGGAAGTCTACCTTGAAGACTTACCAGAGTGATTGGGCGAGGACTGGGTGTCCTTAGCTCAAGGGGAATAAGGTGAAGACACGGTCTTCTGAGTTGAATCTCAGCCTCCCTAACCAGACGTATAGTTGTCACAGCAACTGGAACTGGTCCAACAAATCATGTGTCTTCAACAAGCGACTGGTTCTATCCCTTTCCATCCTTTACTTAAGTTTGTCTTCGTGAAGTCATTGCCTATCTGTCATACCTGTTTGACTTCATTGCTTGACTACTATCGTTGATCGGCTTCATACTATCTTCCATCCTGATCCTTACTACTTAGCTGCTATTAGTCTTGTGCTTTCACACCATTGTATACTTGACTATGGTTTGCTTACAGTAGTTTATCTTTCGCTGCATCTCAATTAGGGCATTTCGATTGTTTGTCTTCGAAACTTTCAAGTTTTGAAGACTTTCATAAAAATCGCCTATTCACCCCCCCCCCCTCTAGTCGATACTAGCACTAAATAATTGTGGAAGCTTCGAAGATAAATGAGTCCATCAACTCCAAAGGCATAGCCGAGTGCATGACAATGACCTATCACACCTTATTCTTCATCGGTAAAGTCTGCAACATGAGACGTTGCAGCCGTGTAGGTCAGCACATGGAATACGCTGGCAGAGTTACACTGTAGAGCAAATGAATGCAAGAAACTATATCCACATGCATATTTGGCTGGTGGAGGCTCTAAAGTTAATATTTTTGCATAAAGCTAATTTTTCCCTACAACAAAGGAATAAATTTTATTTACTACAAAGTTATACCAATATTGAGAAGGTTCCTCCAACTCAATCCCACCATTAATCAAGTAGCATCATTAAACCCAATTCATTAATTAGAGAGTGATGAGATCAACAATAATATCCACTTCTAGATACTCTAGATGTCCATAACCAGGGACACGCCTAACCATAATTAGTTTATACACTCTGCAGAGGTTGCGCACTTCTCCCCACAAGACCCGATCGCATCCATGATCGAAAGATCGAGACATAGTCTTTTTGAAGCATTAACTCTCTACTCTAGGTACACCTACTTTCCCCTACATTTGCTAGTCCACCTCTTAAGAGCTCACACAACTTATTCAACTATGCCAGAGCCCATAAGGGCTTGTGGCTGCACACGGAAGTTTGTAGGCATGAAATATCATATGATCCCTTTGAGCCTGGGTGGCGAACCGAGGGAAAATCACATGGGTACTCTGGGATTCCCATGGGCAAGCACTGGTTTCTCCAGGTGCCCCAACCAATCCACCCAGATGTGTATTAAAGTTGTCACCTTAATGTTATCCAAAATTATTATCTCTCACAACTTCCATGTACATCACGATCCAATCCCCGTCTACGAGCATGGCTAAGCAATAAATGAGCATAACATATATTCCCGGGGTGATCAAAGGTAATAGGTTCCTACCTCATGTACTACAACCAAACCACATGTTCCCAATCCACTCATGCAAATATTTGAGGTGCAATACTAATGTATAGTAAAAACTGGGTATTGAAGAGTATGATCAAAGTGTAACTTGCCTTGCTGATGATCGGAAAACTCTAGGGATTCGTAGTAACAAGCTTCGCACTCCCAAAAATCTAGCGTAGACAAACAATAGCATACATAAGCAATCAAGCAAACGACGCAAGAAGAACATGAGAAAAGATCCAAATAAAACTCCAAACAAGCAATAACTAAACTAAACAGAAAACAAATTCTAACAGCATTAAATTTATGTGAATTAGATCTTAACAGTAGGTACATGTGATTAGCTACGATTTGCAAAAAGAATCAACTCAAACGGAGCTACGAAACTCAAGATACAAACAAAACAAGATCAAATACTAATCTGAACTAAACTCAAATTTTTAAATTGTCAAAATCATGTTCAAGTTGGTTTACTGGATAGGTGAGATCGCTCTGAAGATTTAGGCGTTGGTTTCATCTAATTTGGGCAAACGAGCTAAAAGTTGTGCTAATTTGAAGATCAGGGGCTAAACTGCGATAAAACTATTCGCGGATATGTCCGTGGGCGAAACAAAAAAAGAAAAAGAAAAATATATCGGACGAGCGTATAGCGACTAACGAACGAAAACGTTCGTTAACAGATCTAAACAAGTGAACATTCGCTAATTAAGCGAACTAGTAAAAAATTAGACCGATATAATTAATAAACCCAAAAAAACCATAAGAAAACCGGTGAAACGGATCGGTTTTATACCGTTCAGTCGGCGGCGGCG
>NC_041389.1:88728004-88764960 GCF_002162155.2 Triticum dicoccoides
GGCGGCGGCGATGGCGCGCGGTTTGCGAGTGCGGCAGCGGCGCAAGAGCTGCGACGGCGGCGGCGGGCGGTGGCTTGGTGAGAGGAGAGGGGGCCGGGGCGGCTATTTAAGGAGGGGTCAGGGCGGCCTGCTTGGGGGAGGGGCAAGGCGAGGCGGTGGCGGGGGAGGAGTCTGGCTCAGACTCCACCGGAGTCCGACGGCGGCACGGCGCGGGATCCACCCGGGACTTTGTCCCGAGCCGTCGACGGAGGCGGTGCACAGCTGGGCCAAGGCCTGGCTTGAGCTGGGCCGGCCCAGTTCAAAACTTTTTTTTTAAACAATTTTCCAGAGACTAAAAATGCACGAATAAATATAAATATAATCCTAAAAATTTCAGAAAAATTCACGTAGCTATATGGCCTTATTAGTGACCTCGTGAACATTTTTCTGGACTTAAATGCCTAAACTAAAAACAAACATTACAGTTCTAATTACTCAGCTAACTAATAAATAAACTAGCGAATAAAATCAAATAAACTCTCAAAAATTCAAAATCATGAGTTGATTGCAAGATCTTATGAATTTCAGCTAGAACCCCATCTTATTTGGGCACTAAAAGGCTTTATTATTATTTTTGTTGGTCTCAAAATTGTTAGCTGTTACTCTATGGAAGCTGTCCAGACAAACAACAATGCTAAGCACACACTCGCGTAAGAAACAAAAGAAGAACATTCTAAAGCTCAATAGCAAAAACAATGCAAGGCTCCAATATATGTAACTATGTATGCATGTAATTGATTTGATATTCTTTACCAGGCACAGGGCAAAACTGACTGAAATATATCAAGCAAAGAAACATAGCTATTAAGGAACTGAGAAGCATTTCTTTAAAAGACCAGTAGCTCTATGGAAGGATTACAATTACACTCGGCTCAGAAGCAAACAGCATGGACTACAACAACGCATTATTACGGTTGCAATCATTATTCATCTCTGAAAGGGCTCAATGCCCATTCCCAGGGTGATAGGATGGGTAGCGGCTTGCTGCATTCGCTGAGGTCGTCTGGTAATCCCTCGACTGATAGGGGTAGGCATTGATGTCTGCCCCGAAGTTCGGCATGGAGTTGTCGGCGCGGCTGTATGGCCACTGGCCCATCACCATATCATCAAATTGGCTGTTTGAATATGAGGGGAGATCAAACTGTGAATAACTCCTGTCCCTAAGCCCTTGAGGGCCACCGTTCAGATCACTGTAGTACGGTGCAAGCTCCTCATCATAGTATTGCTCCGACTGATCAAACAGGTACTGATCATTAAACATGCCATAATCAGGTGTGCTGGCGTTATTGGGAACGTTATTCGGCATAGAGAACTGCCGAACAAACCCCGGCTGTAGAACCTTTCTTCTGTCACCGAGCTCCTCGTCCAGCAAGTCGTTGATGATGTCTAGGTGTGGAAACTCGTCGCCGACCAGGCCTTGCGGTTGGTATGGAGTGAATCTGGTCGAAATTTCAGACAACAGCTGCTTGCTTCTTGGTCTTCCATTCAAATTGAGCTTATCAGACTCATTGCCCACACTTGAATTCAGTAGACCATGATCATTACTGCTGCTGCTACTGCAGCTTGCCTGCTGTGAGCTATGTTCTCTCCACTGGTACTGATTGAGTGACTCAGGCTTCACTGTTCCAAACGTAAATCCAGGTTCCAATGATGACTTTTCTGTCCTAGCAGAGTTATCTGGTGACAGAATGGAAGCAGATGATGCAAACATTGATTGTGAGTGTGAAACTCCTTGCACTGAGGAACTAGTCTGATGAGTAAGACCGCTTGCAACAGAAGTTTTCTCCATCATGGCATTACGGTATGACCGGGGAATGTAGCTAGGAGCACTGGCAGAGGGCTCATTGCCCAACCGTCCAACTGCACTCCTCGAACGAGAAAGAACTGGTGCAGTCTGAACTGTTGAAACAGCAGGTGCCACTTGTTTTGCTGCAGGGACTTGCGGGGCACTCAAGGGCCTTGAAGCTGTAATGACCTTGGTTGCACTAGAGCTATTTACTAGAGAAGTTGGCTTCTGAGTTTCAGATTTGGTGGGCACAGGTATCTGCAGAGGTCGACTTGCAACTGGAACTGACCTCTCATTATGAGTTGGAGGAACAGACGGAGGTCCTTTATTTGGAACTAGCTGAACAGTTGGGGTGGAAGCCACACCCGTTCTGGTAGTGGTAGTACTAGCTGCAGCAGCTGAAACTTCGGTTGCACGGGAACTCAGATTGTTAGTACTTTCTAGTGAAGATTTTGGCTGCTGGGAGAAGATAGGTTGCTTCTTAACAGGGCTCACAGAAGGAATGGAAGACTCCGTCATTCTTAACTTGGAGGGGCTCATAACATCAACATGCCGCTGTGCATTTTGCTTCTTCTGTGACACAACTTTGTCATCCTGAAATGAGTTGATTTGAATTCTTATTCAGCCAAGCAGAACACTTGAGAAAATTGAGAAAAAAAAATAGCAAGAATGAACTAAATGAAAAGGCTGCTGGGCAGGTACATACCCCAGCTTCAGGTCTCATGTCCTTTGAGTTGCTAGATCCATAACTGCCATTGGGTGCTGGATTTGATCCACCATGTGCATGCCCTGTTCGCAAATCAGTATCCTTATTCCTCCGGTTGTTCCCCCTGAATCACAAAATAGAGCACGGTAAATACCAAATGATAAAAATGAGGAGAAGTAATAAAATAAAATTATACCTATTGGATGAGGATTTGACATTTGTCCAGGCACCACCTGCATTCGACCCATTCAAGATAACTGAAGGAACCGAGTCAGATGAACAAGTAGACGAGCTATCATCAACAAATGAAGCCCTCTTTCCTGATTGCTCATTTTGCACATCACCAACTTCAGGAACAATGCCTCGAGTTTCTGAAGCATCTGTTTCCCAATTAACAGGACTGGATTCACGGTCTTCAAGATCAACATTAAGCACCTCAGAATTATCATCTCTGTTATCAGAGATATCAGATGCTTCGTCAGGATTGTCAGGATTTGAGGTCACTTCTTCAGCTTGACTTGACAAATCATCAGGGTTTCTATCATCTGATGGACTGCCCTCTAAAGCTACTTCCTTCATGTCAACCCTTTCATTTTTTCCTTTATTATTTTTCCGGTTGTTTTTCTTTTGTTTGGCCTGAGCGAGAGAAATTAAACATTATCAAAGATCTCCTCGACTAATAAAAAAGGACAGGCACATCAGAATAGATTAGATGCCAACGCTACAATCTCCTACTGCGCCATCAAAATAGATTCCGGCAAGAACATGGCAAAAACTAGAAACCATTTGGCAAGGTAGATAAAATCTATAATGACAAAATAAGATGACATGGTTGCACTAGCGGAAGAAACCAAACCTGCTTTTTCCTGATACGTTTTTCCTTCTCAGCAGCACTACGCTTTGCCTTAAGTTCGATTTCTGCAAGCCCAGCAGCTTCTTCTTCACGGATGAGCTCTTCTTGGCGCTTCAAAGCCACGGCCTCTTGGTATGCCACTTCAATTCGACTGATTCAAGACTTATAAGTAACATGTGCATGCAGATCATAATTGACTCAAGACTTGTACGATGTATGAATTTCATCATGGGACACCTTGTTTCCCAAGAAAAATAATATGGAAACAGGTTTATCTAATATCTAATAAGTAATATCTGGTGTATGCTTGCCACAACTGGTAAAACTAGAACCGGATAGTCACCCACCAAAGTACCAAAGTAACAGAAAAAAAAGGTCAAGTCTAGCATCAAATGCTGGCAATTGATATTTCAAGTTGCTGACTCTTGTTCCACAATTGTGGAGCAAAATACGAATCCTAGAGGGCCATGTTAAACTGCAGAAAACTTCTCACCTGAATATATGAGCCAAGGCAAAAAATTCTAGTGTCTTCCAGCCAAGCTCTATAAGTCGTCTGTCATCGCGCTCAATAGAGTCTTTGTTGAAGTCATCGCCCGAGCTGCTTCCCTATAATCACAGAATTGGCTAGGACTTCTTACATACAGTATAACAAGAACTCGTCGAGAAATAAGTCTTAATAAGAACCTTCTTTTGCTAGTTTAACTCATCCTGGCACAAGTTAATGACTCTTGGATCCTACCTCAAAACAGTATTGTTTAGGAAAGCTTAGTTTGTTGAACACAACCTCAAAATTAGGCATCTAATGGTTATAAAATGGATGGTATGAAAAAGGTGCTCCAAATTAAGACGTTGAAGATGAAATGAAAATATCTGTAGTCAATACCCAATGACCTGTAAAGCTGGTAGAATAGAAGAATGCATACCTTTGTGCGGTTCTGTGAAGCTTTTTCATCCTTGGTAGGCAATTGTTGGTGTGGCAGTGTGTCTAATGTAGCTCTTTCAAGCAAAATTAACACATCATCTGCCAAGACAAACATATCCTGCTCAACAAGCACCATAGAAGTGCTTCGAGCATCTGTCTCTGTTAATTTGGACAACCCCACTTGGTTCTTGCTCTTATATTCCAGAGCCTTCAGTCCGGTATACAGCGAGTCCATTACTAAGGTTGATGTAACTTCCTTTTCTATGAAAAAATGTTTCACTAGAACTTTCAATATGGTGTCAGTCTTTTCCCTTGTCATGTTCCGCCGCATACTTGGATCCATGCCTAGCCAGAATGCATTGAAACTGCAACGCACCAATTAAACATTTTAATAATGGAATGGCACAACACAAACAAATTTTGTATTAATATTTATCTAACACGTGCTTGGTTACACATTAGCCAAAAAATATATCTTTATCTAACCTGGACCATCTCAGTCTATCCTCAATTAACCTGCAAAGCTTGCTTCTTCTTTCATCAATAAATCGCCGGCAAATTTGTTCCACATTTGATAAATACACCCTAACTAGTTCCCTTCGGTACTGGCCATCAAGGCAACGAAATGGGCGATCTGCCTTCTCCCTCAAATATCACAATGCAGAAGCAGACATGGTTATGCAAAGTAAAGATATACTCTCAATTCCAAAAATAACTGATGCCACACCAAAGTCCAGCCCTAGGCGGTTTAACCCACAGTGGGAAAATGGATGCCAAATAACTACAGAGAACAGATACCTAATAACTTGAACTTGAGCTTTGATGGTAAGAACATCCTCAATGACAAAGCCATCATGTAATTTTGATAGCTCCATAAATTTTTTCCATCCCCAGTCATGCTCTTTCTTCCAAAACCGGTGCAGCGTATCTGAAATGCCACTTTCTTTAAACTTCATGTGCAAAGGTCAACCAAAACTACTAGCCAAGCAAAAATAGTGGAAACAAACTCACCAGAATACTTAGATTTCTTAGGGTCTCTATTAATTACAGCTATTGTAAACTGCGCAAAGTGGCTCCATCCTAAAATAAAAGCAAACAATAATAATATTCAAGATAACGTAGTGCGATCAAGAAGTGTGTTTGTTGGTAATACATGGAACATTTCGTTTACCTGGGAGTAGTTTATCATGGTTCGCAACACAAAGAAAGAGTGACAAGTGATTGCAAACATCACATCCTTGTGGATAAATCAAAATGTACCTGAAAGTCAACCAGTAGATATCAACATGTGATGTGCAGAACAAAAGCTTGAAAACACATATCTAACTCGAACATGACACTTATTGACATTTGAAAGTTAGCAGGCTACATATCAGATCACAAAGCAGATAAAAATAGAGAAAAGATTGGCAAAATATATATGGATACAATGTCCAAGTTATATGCGTAGCTCCCTCTTGGTACCCTATGAATATCATACCATTTATAACCGCCAACATCGAAGGAGTTACTCCGTAGCTCCCTCTTGTTGATTTGTGAAAAATTATCAATCCTCCATGTAAACTTTCCATAAAGTTCAGGAGGCCTTGGCCCTATTAGAAGAAAATAAAAGCAACAGGTTAAATAATTGTCGATGCTAAAAACTTAAGAAATTATACAAGGATTGGAACTAAATCAACCTATCAGAACATTCAAGTTCAACTTCTATCATAGTATAGCCAGACTAGTCAGTGAACCACCTAGGTTACTAGTCAAACTCAATCATTTTGTTGATTTTCAACTCAATAAACAAGGAAAGATGAAACAAGGCAATATAAAACAAACTTATCAGTTCCGTGCCATTCCAGCCGAAACAGTTAAGACCATTCCGTTTCGCGACCAAAATGGAATGTAGACGCTGCCATCCCATACCACTCCAAATTCACAGCATTGTGCCCAGCCAGTTCTGGAGCTGCTAGTGTTTTGCCCTGTGATTCTAGGGCCTTGCTATCTCGCGCGCGCTCGTTAAGACGCTCGGTTTCCGACAAAGTAAACTTTCCTGTTTAAGCAAATGGGCGTGAGGTGGAAATGGAAAGACGGGTTGGGCCCCACCCGTTAAATTCAGCGGGGGAGAGATTATGGAAAGGCAAGCTTGGAAACAGCCTCTTACAGAAATGTAGGGAAAGGCTCCATAAATAAGTAAATATTCTTGAACGTGCCGAAACTATTTTGCTAGTACAACAAACCATATATATTCAGTATTCCATTATTACTTTTGCCATTTCCAAAAATAAATTGATAAACATATGACTTAGTTTCAACCTCAAGGTTCGGCGAAGTACTATTGGGCTTCCTTCCAATAAATAACTCTAGAACCTCAAGAATTTGAAGCTAAGGAATGCTTCAGCTAATGTATCGTGGTACACATCTCAACAATCCCACTGTAATTTGAATGAAATCTCAACTGGCATTCTGATGTGAGTTATTTTATGAATGATGTTGCATGTCTCATCGGCAAATAATGCATCACGAAAGTCTGTAGATTTCAGTCACCTTATAACACAAAAACTGACACTATAACTAATATAAGATATCTACAAGTTGATCAGCACTAGAATCATGTAACACTTGGCATGAACTGTGGACTCCTCAAGCTTGCATGTCATAAACTTGCCATAGCATAATTAGTTAACTACATGCAACGACTCATAAGCCTATGTTTTAAAATTAACATGAAACTATTTGTTACTGCTTCAAACTCATGAATCCTGATCCACAGAAGCACAAAACATAACTGGTTCAATTCCCTCAAAAAAAACATAACTGGTTCAATCAGAACAGAAGAACGTACATGCCCAACTTTGCACAGGATAGTTGTCCTAAACCTACCAAAGATAAATTAAACTCTATCATCCATTATAGTGCATGGAGCCATGGGCAGTGATTCAGGAGTTATACATGTATTATGTAGCACCACAACATAATCAAATGTTCTACTTTTATAGAGACAACACTTTCATGAGGACTAAATAGGTCACGGGCAAGATGGTAAAACTGGAAAATGATATATTAAAATAACTATGTCTGAATGAAGCAGTAACAGGTAATATGAACAAATGCAAGGTAAAGTGAACAACACACCACAATCATCATCTTCAGTGTCCGAGTAAGCTGGTGAAGTGGATGGTGTTCCGTTCTCAACTTGCTCGCTTGACCTCCACTCAGCTAAAGATTCCCCAGAATGGCTTTGTTGATCACTTGGCAAGTCCTCGGTTGACGAGGATCTACCATCCCCTGTATAATCTTCGACCAAAGTGCCAGCCATTAACCTATCCAGTATGGGGTTCGCCTTTTTCCTTCCTACAACAATGAATTAAGACCATATAGTCATCAAACCTCAGCATCAATATCAAAAGGAACATAAAAAAGACTAACCTAAAACTCTAGCACCCGAAGACACCAAAAGCGGAAACAACTAGGGTTTCACTAGTCCGTCGGCGTCACATCTCGTAACAAGCAGTTGCAAATAAGTCATGTATACAAAGCTGGCATTGCACAGGATGCGATCTGATCGGAGACAAGGGTAACGCCGGAGCACAAGCCAATCCAACAAGAACTAGTTCCTGTCACGAGGTATAAAATACTCCACCCATAGATTCCAGAGGACACCATGGTCAGTCTACGAACCATCAACAAACTGAATCTTGAGGCCGCAGAGACAAACTTAAGCAGCATTAAATCATCTACCCCGAGGCTAATTATATTATCGCTATCGCCCTACACGCCTGCCCCTGCAACAGCTAATAAGGAAAATAAAAAGTCACTGCGCACGCCCGCGAGGAGCTGACGCACGAGACCATCAGCTAAGCTAAACCCAGGCGCCCGTCGCCGCCCAACCTAACCTAACCTAGGCAATCCAAGGACGCGCCCCCTCGCGGAACCCAACGCAATCTCCCCGGGGCACGAACTGGGAGAGAGACCACGAACGCACGCACGTACGCGCGCAGATTAGATCGGGGCCGCGAGCGCGGCAATGCTCGCCTCGCCTAGGAACCTAGAAAACAAAATCTATCTCCTCCGATTTCGACCCTTCCCCCCGCGTAGTCCGGATCTGACCTCACCTCCGTCCCTCGCCTCAGACCGGTGCCGTTCGGCGTGCGTGCGTCGGAGGAGACATGCCCGGGGATCGAGAGTTACCTGCACGTCGCTGTCGTCGACGTCGGAGGCGGCGGCGATGGCAGCTGCTTCGTCGAGGAGGAGATAGGGAGGGGCGGGGTGGGGGGGAGAGACGGAGGGGAAGGGAGCAGCGGGGTGTGCGTGCGCCCTAGTCGAGTCGAGTAACGAAATCGGATCGGGTTTAGCGAGGGAGGGAGGCTGCCTAAGCTAGGCTTAGGCTCAGGCTCCGGCTCAGGATTACCAAGAAATGATTTGTTGGGTATTTCCGGATGGGGGTGGGTATATATAGCGTGGCCGCGCGTCAACATTAAGGCATTCTTTGGTTTAGAGGAATTTCATAGGAATTTTAGAGGATAGGATTCTTATAGAATTTTTTTTTCCTTTAAAGCCCTTTGGTTTATAGGAATGGATTCCTATTCCTACATAGGATTGGTTCCTATCCTCCACATTTCATAGGAAAATAAAAAAGAGCCTAGACTCAATGGAAAAATTCCTTTGGTGTCAACCAAATGACATCTTGTTTCCTATTCCTACTCATAGGATTTGAGATACATGTCATCTCATTTCCTACAAGATTCCTATTCCTATGATAATCCTATCCTATGAACCAAAAGAGGCCTAATTTTACTTTTTTATGAGCCAGTCAGTCGTATTTGGAAGCATTATATTGCTTACCGCACAATATTGCGTCTCACTCGTGAGCGTTTCGGTTAGGGCACATAGCTCCACGGGATGTCAATGGCGTTTTTCCGATCGATAGTTGGTGCTCGGAGGGATCCACCTCATGGTGCTCTATCGTCCGTCCGTCCCTGCCGTGCTCTAACTTCTATCGTCTCCTTTCTCTACCATATATTGTCTTTTTTCTTCGCGGTCGGTGTGTTTTTGTATTATTTGTTATTGTTGCCATTGTCTTTCCTATGACCTTGAAGTGGAAAAAAAATATGCTCAAAAAAATGGAATAAAAAGTTATGGTTTCATTCCACTAGAATGGGTCAGTTCCGTCCTTGTATTTCGTATATGTAATTCCGAGGGCATCCACCTCATGGTTCACTCATCCATTTGGCATCACTCAATTCTTTAACCTGTATCGTCTTCTTTCTCTGTATTCGTCGTACCTTCACATCGTTTACAATTGTTGTCCTTACTTCTCATATGACCTTAGAGGCATCCACCTCATGGATCTCTCTTACATACATCACATGTCCTTCCCTAACCTCTATCATCTTCTATCTATGTATTCAACGTACCTTCGTACCGCCACCACAATCGTTCTCGTTCTCTCATTGGCCTTGCCTCGACCGACTCAACATCCACTGCCATCACCTCGTAGAATCGTCCATTATCGCTGTTGGGCTACAACCATCTTTATATGAACATACATCCGAGGGGACACATCGAAGCAATCAACCGCAAGCCATTGCACAACCTATGCCTTCACTCGAGTCAAGTACGACAAGAGAGAAAGCGGGATAGGAGAAGAGGGCAACCTTCACTTGATAATGGCATGGAAGATTAAAAAAATTAGATGATACCCCGCGCGTTGTTGCGGGACTTATAAGCACATTATGTAAAGCTATAAAGCTAATTTATAAATAGATGTGATTGTATATTGGAAATAAAAAGGATGGTAGACACAGTGATGGAGTACAGCTGTGACAATACATAATATTGTGGCAGCTAGCTATAAGGTACTACCTCCGTCCTGGTTTATAGGTCCCTTTTGTAGTTTGTGCCGAATTTTGACTAAAGATTTAACTAACAAAATGTTAATGCATGTCAAAAAAATTATCTCATTGGATTCGTATTTGAACATAGTTTAAAAACAAATAATGCTTGGTGACATGCGTAAACATTTTGTTAGTTTAATCTATGGTTAAAATTTGACACAAAATACAATGGGGACCAATAAACCCGGACGGAGGTAGTATAAGCTTATTACACATACTGACGGATAAGAAATCCTATGATGTAATATATAAAAGAACGATATCTAATCCATTGTGTAATAATTGTGCCATGTAAGTGCTTGTAGATGAGCTTTTTTCATCCTTGATATACCTGACAGGAAACAAAAACCTAAGAATGTAAGATAAAATGTTACATACAGATTGCAATTCTGATGTTGTGAGATTAAATAGAGCAAATAAAAATCAGCGGATGCAACTTTGTGGTGATAAATAACGACATTTACTGTCACCACAATAGCTATGTCTTGAAGATCTTGTCATCATATCTATGCTTGACGGGCTGATAGCAACTGAATTCAACATGATGTTCGAAATGTTCTCACACCCGATCAGAAACCTTTCATTTGGGTGTCAAAAGTGGTTACTACTATTGACATGGGACAAATTTAGTGATGGTACTTGAGTTGAAACTCGAACACAAAAAATGTCTGAGTAGCAAAGAGAATGGTAAGCATCAGAACAAATTTGTCAGCTGCACAAAAATATAAATATACTGTTGTAAGATAAAGATTATAATACATTCCGATTGAGAACTACATCAACATAGGTAGACATATGACTCGCAAGTCACTAAATAGAATGTCCCGATATTGCCATGCAAAAAGGTACAACTTCATAACAAAAGAGTTTCTTAGACAATAGACTACTTTCCAGCAGGTGTTTACTCGTCACATATGATAAAGCATACCAGTAGATGTTTCTGTGTCGCATATGATAAAGCATATCACGTTCAAAGAAAATAAAGCCTGCCAGGCACCTTGCTATGAGTTATGACGCACTCGATGGATCATTTGCTAGGACAGATAGAGACATACGGGACCTGTAAATTTGGCAGGTCAATAATCAAATTATCTGCACAAACAAATAGACCTGCAGCCTTGACATAGATTAAGAAAAACATAAACCAATGGGAAAGATAGGGAATTAAACTTTGGTAGACTATCGCGCGCGGCAGCATGACATGTGTGGT
This sequence comes from Triticum dicoccoides, assembly GCF_002162155.2. Taxonomy (NCBI): domain Eukaryota; kingdom Viridiplantae; phylum Streptophyta; class Magnoliopsida; order Poales; family Poaceae; genus Triticum; species Triticum dicoccoides. The sequence continues at coordinate 88,739,403 of NC_041389.1, forward strand.
ACTTGCTGCATAAACAAACAAAAATAATAATATAAATAGAATCTCTAATGGAAGTGCATACCAAAATTTCTCCCAACAAAATCAGTTGTGCATATAGGAAGGAATTGATGGGGCCTATATTGTTCAAGTGATGCAGGGTTGTGATAATTGGAGGGAGAAAGCACAAATAGAGGGGAAGGAGAAAATCAGGAGGACATAGTAATATCCTATACTGGGAGCGAGTGAATATTATGGAAGAGTAAGGGAAAGGAGGTGGTACCTGAGGAGGATGGAGTTATACTATCATGCACGCGGGGAAAGAGACAGGGTCCTGATTGATGCGGAGCCACGCCCGGACGCACCAAATCCCACTAATTTAGCAACAGGGCCGCGTGAAATCAGTACCAATGCAACAAAATCACTCCAGAATCCTATCTTGCTCCCAAGTCCCAACAGAAGCAGGTCAACCTCCAATTTTTTGGGGCCCAAACTCCAACTTAACCACCCGAATCCATAGTCAATCATGCAGAGAAGCGACCACACACACGCAAACAGCAGCTATTGATTCCTCTTAGATGGTCTCTCCTGCTAAGGTGCCGGAAGCAAAACCTAACCTGGGATCGGGTCGAGGTAGCCGAAGATATGCATGAGGAAGCTGTCGTCCAGGTTGTTCATCGGCGAGGCCACCATATCCTCTCCGAATACTCCTCCCCCTTCTCCTCTACGGGATGCGGTGCCGCTATTGGTGAGGTCGACCAGAGCGCGGGACACGGCATGACCCTCCCTGATTTTTAACTTTCCGGCCGCGGTGAGATCCTGTAGAGAGCGAGTCCCTCTCTGGCCGTGAATTCATACGCCATCGTGGAGGAGACCGGCGTGTCCCCGCCTCCACGCCCGAGTTCCCATGGGAGGGAATCTCACGAGCGACGCCCACATCCTCGAGCGCATACGTGCGTGTAGGCGGGACGGCAATCCTACTATAATAAATAGGATAACGGAGGGCCGCGTTGCCGTTTCGTATGGAGCGTCCATCGTGGGAGGCACGCAAGGGACAGTGGTGCAGTAAAGAGCCGCTTCAGGGAAGATGAACTAATAAGCAAGGTAGTGCATCGTGGAGGTGGAAGGGTTGGACCGGGAAAGCAATCGGTAGTCACGGTGGTGCTAGAGAACGCCCGTAAGCCCAACTTGGTGGGTCCATATAGCAAGTAACTGAAGCTTATGTGGCAGCGGTGTTGTAGTAGTTGGTCCCGTATGTAAGTTAGTAAAAGAACGATGACGTGGCAGGTGTGCTGAGGTGGATAGCTTGCATGTCGAGAGAAATAACATAGTGGGGATGAATTATTTAGGTATTATAGATTAGTTATTTACTTACCTTTTGGTTATTACACAAATGTTGCCTCACATTGGGCTAATGTCATTCTAGTATACCTCTACATTTGTCGGTGCATATCAGACCAGGAAGCCGCATGTTGTGGCACCACCTACGTCTTCGGTTAGGTCAAAACCAACAAGAGAAAAAGAGAAGAGAGAAGAAAGGGGCAAAAAAAGGTTGCCGGTAGTTCAAAGGATGGAGTTTCTTTATTGTCGCTCACTTACCTTGTCAGTTATTATATGCATGTCGCCTCCATTGAATTACTCCTAGTTTGCCTCTACATTTCCTAGGGCACATTAAACCAATCAATTGTTAATTGTGGCACCACCCACGGCCTACGTTAGGTCAAGACCAGGGATAGAAAAGGCAAGGAGGATAAAAGGGCAACAAATGTTTGACAACAATGCCAAGGGTGAAGATTGTTTATTGTCGCTCTCTTACCTTTTTAATTATTGTATGGATGTCACCTCTTTGGACTACTGCCACCTTAATCTGCCACTACATTTTTCAAGGAATGACGAACCAATCAACCGCGAGTTGTGGCACCACCTATGTTTTGGTTAGGTCAAGAGCAATGAGAGAAAGAGCGAGAAAGGCTAAAGGGGTAACAAACGGTTGATGACAATGCAAAAGTTGAGTTCATTTCTTGTCATTTACTTACCTTGTCTTTTATTATATGCATGTTGCCTTTGTTAGACTAGTATCATTTTAATCTGCCTCTACAATCCTCAAGGGGCGTCGAACAAATCAATCGCGAGTTTGGGCACCACCTATCTTTTTGGTTGGGTCAAGACCAACGTGAGAAAAGGTGAGAGAGTTGGCTGACGACGCCACAAAGGGTGGAGCTTGTTTCTTATTATTTACTCACATTATCGATTATTATATACATGTCACCTCCATTGGACTCATGCAAGCTTAGTGTGCCTCTACATTCCTTATGGCACATGAACCGATCAATCACAAACTATGGCACCACCCACGTCTTCGATTAGGTCAAGACCAATGAGGCAAAAGGTGAGAGAGGAGAAAGTGGCAACAACAGACGACGACAAATACAAATAGTGGATATTGTTTATTGTCCTTTACTTACCTTGTCGGTTAGGTCAAGACTAGCTAGCGAGAGAAAAGTTAAGCAGAAAAAAAGTTCAACAAACGGTTGAGGAGAATGCAATGGGTGGAGATTGTTTCTTGTCGGTTACTATATGCATATCATAGTTTGTTAGACTACCATCTTAGTTTGCCTCTACATTCCTCGAGGCACATCAAGGCAATAAACCGTGAGTTGTGGCACCACGGGCATATTTGGCTAGGTCGAGATCAGTGAGAGAAAATGATATAGAGGGAAAAGGGCAAGAAACGGATGAGATAATGCAAAAGGTGGAGTTTGTTTCTTGCTATTTACTTACCTTGTCGGTTATTATGTACATGTCGCCTATGTTGGTCCACTGCCATCTTAGGTTGCCTCTAAAATCCTCAAAGCACATCGAATCAATCAACCGCAAGTTGTGGCATCATCTGCGTCTTTGGATAGGTCAGGACCAATGAGAGAAAAAGGCTCAGAGAGAGAGAGAGATGGAGAGACGTAGAAAGAGAAGGGGAGGGCAAGAAAAGGTTTATGACACTATAGAGGGTGGAATTTGTTTATTATCAGTGACTTATCATGTCTGTTATTATATGCATGTCACCTACAATGGTCTCCCGCCATCTTATGTTGCCTCTACAATCCTCAATGCACATCAGATCAATCAACTGCAAGTTGTGGTGACACCTACGTCTTTGGTTAGGTCAATACCAATAAGAGAAAAAGGTGTGTGTGCGCGCGTGCGTGCACACACGCACACACTCACACATAGAGAGAGAGAAGGGCAGCAAATGGTTTATGACACTACAAAGGGCGGAATTTTTTCGTATAAAAGACTTATCATGTTGGTCATTTTATACATGTCTCTCTGTTAGACTATTGTAGCCGCAGTCCGCCTCTACATTCCTTTGGCACATCAAACCAATCAACTGCGAGATGTGGCACTACCTATGTATTTATTTAGGTCAAGACCAATGAGACAAATAGCAAGAGAGGAGAGAATTAAAGGGTAATAAATGGGTGAAGATAGTGCAAAGGATGGAGATTGTTTATCGTCGTTAATGTACCATGTTGGTTAGGTCAAGACCAGAGAGAGAAAAGAAAGGGGGGGGGTAAAAGGGCAACAAACGGTGGATGCCAATCCAAAGTGATATGATAGGTTCTAATAGCATCACCATGTCGAGCAAGTGGTCCAACGACTCGATGTTGGGCCAAGGTAATAGGTGATGAGGTGACTAATAACCCAAAAGTGCAGGGGAATACAGATCTTTTTGATAAGTAGAATGTCAAACCCAACGAGGAGCAGAATGATTAAGCTGGTGGAAAAGGAAGGGGATTGCTCCTATAAAGGATACTGAAGTACTCGCATCCTGGTGGCATTCATGAGCGAGAGTGCCCTCCGCATCGTCCGTTTCATGGTGGCTTGTCGTCGCGTGCGCCACCCTGGGGCTCTATGCGTCGCCCAATCTTCCTGGATGGTGCACAACCGGACGACCCACCTCGAGTGACCATGATGGGTGGACCGCAGGCGCGTGATGAGTCCATTTTATGTGATGTTTTTCCCTTATATTTTGTGCCTACAAGGTGGGTTTTGTGGAATTTTACCGCGTTCGCGCACTTCTTTTTGTTGATGATCCTCCAGGTGATGTCTTTTGGAGCAATATTCATTTAATGGAGAAAACACTCAAAAATGGCAGTGGAATCACGTATTAAAGGTGATAAACACATTCTATAGAAAACCCAAGTAAGAATGCCACAGAAATAGTCACAGTTGCGCTTCCAGAGCGAACAACAGTGTTCCATGCGACCGCGCACGCTCACATGAGCAGTCGTTTGGCGTGCTGCCGCCTCTAGGGGATCAGCTATTTTCACCCCATGGAAACGGATCGTGGAGAGGACGAACAAAGACTCCAGAAACTCGTCCAGAAGGCAGAACCCTAGCCCCCGGAGCCCATCCGGAGGGAGGATCGACCAGGAGAAGAGGGGGGTTCCTCTCACCGCGCGAGGAACGACATCATCATCAACATCTACATCATCATCACCTTCATCGCCATCATCATCCACATCCTTATCATCTACAACATCAACAACCCCACTGGATCCTTTGGTGTATCGGTTGAATCATTTCCCCGTGTATTCCATTACCATCTCCATGATGATTGTTGTTCTCATGTGTGAGTAGACCCCTAGTTCTTTGGGATATGGATGAACCTTGGTATGTGTAGGATCTGAAACGTTTATTGCGGATATGAGATCACCTGTTGAATGCTTAGTTTAATAACTTCGTGAATGTTGTGAAGGGGCCCCACTCAACATTTGTGCCTTTATTGGCCACGAAGTATATCACTGTATTTGCATAGGTTTAGGATGTGGAGGTAATTCAAGATGATAGTAAAAGCCTACTGCTCATAACCTTTACAAGTGACTGGGAAGCACGGAGAACCCTTAGTGAGGCTGTGTCCACGGGGAAACCCTTAATTATCATGACTTGTAACCCTTGTGGGGAGACTATGATGGTGGCTTGTGTGGCATGAAGTCTACCACGAGTAGAACGTGTTCCGTACCCGGCTCCGCCCAACATAATCGTCAATAGTGGCTCAAGTATCCAACCCATGCTATGTGTATACACAGTAGTACTAGAACATACCAATCACTACAAAAAAATACACATCCATGACATTTTGGGTCGAACGAAATTTTTCCCTGTCATGCTTATGACACTTATGACGATAATTGTGACAAAACCCGGTATCATCATAGATGTGGTGGGATCCTACTTCTATGACAAAAAACACAACAGAAAATGGGCTTTCCGTCCTGGGCGGGCCGGAGACGCAGCTGCATGACATTCTTTGGGTCGTCCATGACGGAAAAAACCGTGGTAGAAGTGAGGGCGAGGAAAATATCAGGGAGTTTCCGGTTACGGTGGGTGGTTGGGGCTGAGCGATGCGCATTTCTCTCGTACACGTACGCGCGTGGGTGCAAGGCGTTGGGCTCTAACTGAACCCGAGCGATTGCACTGCAGGCTACACGTTACTGAACCCGAGCGATCGATCGATCTGGCTATTAATTGAACCCGATCGAACCTGCTGCCTCTTGATGAACAGTGAGCACTACAAAAAAAGACACATCCGTGACATTTTGGGCCAAATGAATTTTTTTTCTGTCAAACATATAACACTTCTATGATGATAATTGTGACAAAACCCGGTATCATCATAGATGTGGTGGGCTCCTACTTCTATGACAAAAAATCATGACAGAAAATGGGCTTTTCGTCCTGGGCGGGCCAGAGACGCAGCTGCATGACATTCTTTGGGTCGTCCATGACGGAAAAAACCGTGGTAGAAGCGAGGGGGAGAAAAATTTCGGGGAGTTGCTAGTTACGGTGGGAGGTCAGGGGCGGAGCGATGCGCGTTTCTCTCGTACGTACACGCGTGTGTGTGCGAGGCGTTGGCTCTAACTGAAGTCGAGCGAGGCGTTGGGCTCTAACTGAACCCGAGCGATTGCACTGCAGGCTACGCGTTACTGAACCCGAGCGATCGATCGATGGTTGTTAGCTGAACCCGATGGAGTGATTCCTTCACCACTGCTGCTAACTGAAGCCGATCGATGCTGCCTCTGGGATGAACAGTGAGCGTTGCGGGGGGGGTGGATGAACAGTGAGCGGTGGCGTTGCCTTTGGATGAACAGGAACCCGTGGTGTGGAGGGCTAGATGAATAGTAGACGGTGGAGGGGTAGCCGTGGAGGGGTGGTTGAATAGGACCCCGTGGTGTGGAGGGCTGGATGAACAGTAGACGGTGGAGGCGTGCCCATGGAGGGGTGGTTGAACAGTAGCCGGTGGAGTAGCGCGCGGTGGAGGCTGGAGGAGGTCGACGGTAGCCCGTGGAGGCTGGAGGAGGTCGCCGGTGGAGATGAACAGTATCCCGTGGAGTCCCGTTTTGCGGTACGCCACACCCCTCCCCCCCCCCGTTTCAACCGTAACGCTCCAACACAAGTCCGTTTCATCCGTTTTGCGGTACGCCACACCCCTCCCGATCAACAGGACCCCCATTTCGACCATAGGAGGTCCGTTTCGTCCGTTTTGCGGTACGCCACACTCCTCCCGATCAACATGACCCCCGTTTCGACTGTAGGAGGTCCGTTTCCTCCGTTGTGCGGTACGCCAGGCCTCGTTTCCATCGCCTGTTCCATCCAAGCCCTCCCGATGAACACGACCACGCATTCTGTTCCGACCCAGCCGGTTGGCTCCCCATGAACACGACGACGATGCCGTTTCTCTGTTTCGACCCAGCCATGTACGTATGCGCGAGTAGGCATTCGAGACCCTGCCCGTATGTACGTACGTGGTCGTATTTTCTTTCTTGCACCCTCGCCGTTGTACGTACGTGTACATGCTACGTGCGCGCCTCTACTACGACACGTGCGCGCCTCTACATCTACGACACATGCGTGCCTCTACATCGACCAGTATGTACGTACACGTTCGCGACCAGAATGACAACGCTACGTACGCTTCGACCAGGTGGGTCCCGACTGTCAGGCACTTCCTTGCGTGCGAAGATGTAGCTGGTGGGTCCCAACAGTTAGGGGGGCGAATCGTTTTGGTTTTTTTTTTGCCCGGATGCACTTACTTGCGTGCAAAGATGTAGCTGGTGGGTCCCAGCAGTCAGGGGGGCGAATCTTTTTTTTGCCCGAACGCACTTCCTTGCGTGCGAAGGTGTCGCTGGTGGGTCCCAGCGGTCAGGAGGGCGAATCGTTTTGTTTTTTTACCCGGACGCACTTCCTTGCATGCGAAGATGTAGCTGATGGGTCCCAGCAGTCAGGGGGAAACTTTTTTTCGTGAAATACAGTGGCCCGTCCGGTGGTCCTAGCTGTCAGGTGGAGGAATCATTATTTTCCGCGTAATAAGGAGGCACTTCCTTGCTGCGGCCGTGGACCCAGCTGTCAGCCTCTCCACGTACAGTCCACGTCTGATGGAAGTCGTTCCTTGACCATGTTGACCACGCTGAGCTGAGAGCACCTGGGCGGTGGACGACGGCGAGGCCTAGGAAGGGGACGACGGGGAGCCGGGGAAGACGCGGCAGTGGAAGCCCGTGCGGAGAGGAGTACGAGGGTTCATTGGTTCGGCTGCGGTGTGAGGCTGCCGTCGCCGCAGGGCCTGGCCAGCAGTGGGAATAGTAGGGGGCGGTGAGGCCTCCGCGGCAGCACAGCCGGCCACGGGAGGCAGGAGCATGCGGCACGACCGGCGCTGCTTTGGGCGGCTGGAGCAAGAAGACCAGAGGTTGAAGAAGCACTACGGCCGTTGGATGGACATCGTACGGTCACTGGAGCTAGAATCGTTCATATTGACTAAAGTTAACAAAGGCCCCCGTCCCAGTTAACTTAGTAAGCCCACAAGTCAGCCTCCCACCATGGTGGGTCCCAGCTAGCAAGGGGAGTATTCATTTTTTTGTGCATAATAAGGAGGCACTTCCGATGGGTCCGAGCTGACAGCGCAGGGAACGTTTTTTTCGCGAAATACGCTGGCCTGTCCGGTGGGTGCCAGCAGTCAGGGGGGAAACATTTTTTTTTGCGAAATAAGGTGGCCCATCCGGTGGGTCCCTACTGTCAGGTGGAGGAATAATTATTTTGCGCGTAATAAGGAGGCACTTCCTTGCGGCCGCCTGGACCCAGCTGTCAGCCTCTCCACGTACAGTACTCTTCCAATGGAAGTCGGTCGTTGAGCACGTTGACCACGCCGTGCCGAGAGCACCAGGGCGGTGGTCTGGACGACGGCGAGGCCTAGGAAGGGGACGACGCGGAGCCGGGGAAGACGCAGCAATGGTAGCCCGCGCGGAGAGGAGTACGAGGGTTCACTAGTTCGGCTGTGGCGTGAGGTTGTCGTCGCCGCAGAATAACAGGGGTGTGGGTGAGTAGAGGGATACCCTGGGCCAGCGGTGGGAGTAGTAGGGGGTGGTGAGGCCTCCACGGCATCACAGCCGGCCATGAGAGGCAGGAGCACGCGGCACGACCGACGCTACTTTGGGCGGCTGGAGCAAGAAGACCAGAGGTTGAAAAAGCACTATGGCCGTTGGATGGACATCGTACGGGCACTGGAGCTAGAATCATTCATATTGACTAAGTTGACAAAGCCCTCCGTCCCCGTCAACTTAGTTGGCCCACAAGTCATCCTCCCACTATGGTGGGTCCCATCTAGTAGGGTGGGTATTCATTTTTGTGTGCGTAATAACGAGGCACTTCCTTGCGTGCGAAGTTATAGCTGGTGGGTCCGACATGTCAGCGGGGGAACTTTTTTTCGCGAAATATAGAGGCCCTTCCGGTGGGTCCCAGCTATCAGGTGGAGGAACCATTATTTTGCGCGTACAGTCCACGGCTGATGGATGTTGTTCGTTGACCACGTTGACCAGGCCGCGCCGAGAGCACCATGGCGGTGGACGATGGCGAGGCCTAGGAAGGGAACGACACGGAGCCGGGGAAGACTCGGAAATGGTTGCCCATGCGGTGGGGAGTATGAGGGTTTACTGGTCCGGCTGCCGTCGCCGGAAAATAACAGGAGGTGTGGGTGAGTAGAGGAATGGCCTGGCCAGCAATGAAGTAGGGTGGGGCGGTGCGGCCTGTGCGACAGCACAGCCGGCCACGGGAGGCGGGAGCAGGCAGTCCCACCGGAGCTGGTTTGGGCGGCTGGAGCAAGAATATCAGATATTGAAGAAGCAGCACGGCCATTGGATTAACATCCAACGGTCACTGCTGCTAGAATCGTTTGTGGACTAAGTTGACAAAGCCAAAGTACACGTCAACCTAGTAGACCCACAAGTCAGCCTCCAAATCTGTCCCAAACAGCATACAGCCCGAAATTTCTAGCCGGATTCAAATTAATTTTAAATCTAAATATACCTTAATTTAAATTCAGTGAAATTTTACCCGCACAAAAACAATGAAATTTAAAATATCAAAATCCGAAAGAAAACAATATTTGGGAACTAATTGCCTGTTTGCTGTATTTTTTTCATTTACAGCCCATTTATTATTACTTATAGCCCATTTCTTATTACTTATAGCCCATTTCTTATTACTTATAGCCCATTTTCTGGGCAAAATGTATCCCTCCTCATCTTGAAAGATTTCCGGCTGGCTATTCTGCAAGTAGGCCTATGTTGGTTATTCTGCAAAAAGCAAAATAGCTGGCTAGGCATTTTTTAGAAAGGAAAAAAACAAACTGGGTTGGTCATGTGCTAAACATATGAAATAAAAGCCTGGGCTAGACGGGCCACGGGTCCCGCACAACCCAGTTGATACCCTTATCCTTCCCGAAAAAACAAAATTACTGCGCGCGCTGCTGGGCCCCTACTGTCATCCTCACCATGTACAGTCATCTCCTTATTCCTCTCGGTTGTTGACCATGTTGACAACACCGGAGGGCGGCGCCACGGCGAGCGCGAAGGACGATGGTGAGGCCTCGGACGGGAACGAACAGGAGCCGGGGAAGATCACAGCCAGCCGTGGGAGGCGGGAGCAGGTGGTCCCGCCGGCGCTGGTTTGGCTTTGGCGGCTCGAGGAAGAAGAGACTGAAGAAACGCGACAGACGTTGAATGTCAATCGAACGATCAAGGTTGGCACAATCATTTTTTGACTAAGCGGACACCAAGTAGCATACTTTTTTATATATAGGAAGAAAACTGCGAGGAAAATGCGTTCGTCTGCTGTCCTCCTCACGGGGAACATTCGCCACATAAGTGACTAGCACCCTTGGTTTTCAACCAAGAGGTCTTGGGTTCGAGTCCGAGGAACTCTCAATTTTGTCCTCCTTCCTTCCTCGCAAAAAAAGGGAAAGAAAATCAAAGACTTGGGAAGGCGTACAGAACAAGCTAGTGTACCAGTAAAGAGACGTTACCGAGTTTTAGAAAAAAGAAAGACGTGCTCCTGTAGCTGGTTCGAATCCAAACCTAGACTATGACTATATATGGTGCTATGCTACTCTGCCAGTAATGAAACTGACATATCCAATGTTCGCTTCTCCTCTTCTCTACTTACTCTGACTAGCATCAGAAGCTCTGGCCGCATCAACCATGTCCGCTGGCTGCTCGTCCACCTGCTCTTCAGCAGGCAACAACCAGATATGCGCCAAGTCGCCAACATACCATCGCCTGTGGGTCTCATCACACCCCCGCCGGCACGCGCACCGCAGCCGATTGCTCATCGTAACCCGCTGCCGTTGGTGTGGTGCCACTGCTACAAATCACACAAAGTCATCCGTCGCGTCTCAACCACAATCCGCAACCCTGGCCGAGTCTTCTACAAATGCCTGAATCATGGGGTAATAATATGTTTAAGTGTTGTTCTGCTGCTTTCAGTTGCTGATTTTTTTAATAGTTTGGTTGATGATCTTCCAATTTGATTCATGCAGAAAAGGGAAGATTCGTGTGATTTGTATTTCTGGGAAGTTGCTGATGTGGGGGAATGCAACTATGCTGATTATTTGGTTAGCTGAGGAATCCCAATACCAGCAGGTTGGGGTGTTGGACAAGTAACTGAAGGAACGACAGAAGAGGAAGATGCAGAGCAGAAGGTTAAAGACGCAGTTCCTCTGATCATGGCCAAGCAACAGCTGCTGAACGGCCTTGACAACAATGAGGAGATGAAAGAGCTTGTGAAGATAATGGGCAAAATTGATGTGCTCTGTAGGATGATTGTCTCTTTATTTGCAGTGTATGTAGCACTCGTGATGTATTCAGTGGCTATGACATGAGCACTTTGCTGAAACTAGTAATGAATGAAACCTGTGTAGCAGGCTGGGCGTAGTGTTGTGAACATCTAATGATTTCTATTAACGGAAATCAGGGGGTATCCCCTTTTGCTCATATAAATAAATAGATAGCAGAGGCCCTGTCGGGTCAGCTTTGTTCTCATTCGAAGACGTCGAGCAAATTGCAGTCCAACAGCAAACTATGTCATCAAATTCAAGTTTCACAGCCAAATATGAATACAACTAAACAACAATGTCATCATGTTTTAGTTGTCATACAATCACCAAACACAAATCAGCATACATAACAAGTGATGTTCTCACAGCAAAATACTAAACAACATGTTCATCAGGTTTCAGTTGTCATAGCAAACACAATTTCACATAGTAGATAAAAAACATCTTCTAACAGGCAAATACGACAAAAGCAATGTAATCATCATCCGCAGCAGCAGCGTCAACATCTTCGCCATGTGTATCAGTCTGAATCGTAATTCCCCATGGTGTCATCTTCTTCTTCGTCCTCAACGTCCTCGAACGTTGGCTTCTTCTTGATCAACTCTTGTATGTCCACAGCACGACAAACAATCTTTTCGTCGGCATCATTGACGTGATGGTTCTCAAAGATATTAGGAACATCTGTGTTATCTTGTACATCAGGAGCAGTGTAAGCATCATCTTGTTGTGCAACTTCATTAAACGAATTCCTCTACTCAAACCTTTGTAATACTCTCCAGTCATCGCTACGTGCAAATGTGTCTTCCAAGAAAAATATCTGTGTTGCTTGATTTGCCAAAATAAAAGGCTCGTTGGTCTGGTACGCCGCCTTGACATTGATGGATTTGAAATAATCATCAGCTCTGGGTTTTGCGATCCTGGAAAACAGGTTATACCAACGACATCACAACAGAACCACACACCGATGATCCTCGAAACTAGAGATATACTGCAACTGAACAATGTCTGTTATGTTAGCATACATTTTAGTTGTCTCTTTGTCATACGTATCCGTGCTCATGATGGCACTATTTTGTGTCTTCCTGCCTTTGTCTCGTGCAAGGGTGTTGTAGCGCACATCTCCAACAACGCAAGATTCATAATGTCTTACCCGAGTATCAGCACCCATTGCTAGTGAGTAAAGGGCATCATCAAATGCCTGCCCATCCTCCCGTATATTCTTAACCTATGGTTAGAAAATAGACAAGCTGATCATCTTATGTACTCAATATATTAAAAAAACTGACAGTGCACTTCAAAAGCTTACATGGTTCTTGAACCATTTCGCAAATCCTGCCATAACTAGTTTGTCAATGTTTCTTGGATTTTGCGGTAGTAACTCCTCTTTGTACATGCTGCACAACATAGTGATCGCGTCAAACATCTAAATATATAAGAATGTGCTGCAAGTTTAGTAGATTACGATGTATAAGCTGCAGTACTGCACTTACTTGATATAAGGTAGTATCTCAGGACAGTTATTCAACACATACCAAACCATTTTGTCCAAATCTTTAGGTTTGTCCTCTTGTCGACTCTTCCCTGTAACTCGAATAGAATAATCGAAAACATTGAGCCCGGGATTGTCTTCACCCACCTCTTTGCTAAGCTGATCAACTGTTTCAATGTATTTTGAGCGGAATGTCAACGCTTCTGTAGCAATGTAGGCCTCTGCAATGGAACCCTCGGGTCTAGCTCTGTTCCTAACATAGCCCTTGAAAGTGCCTAGCCGCCTTTCAATAGGGTACATCCAGCCATACTGTACTGGACTCTAAGTAGTGCCTCATCAGGTAGATGAACAGCCAAATGCACCATCACATCGAAGAAGGCTGGAGGATATATCTTCTCAAGGTCGCATAGGATAGTTGGTATCTTGTCTCTAAGACGCTCCAAAGCATCTATCCTGATATTTCTACTGCAGAGTTCCCTGAAGAATTGTCCCAACTCTGCAACTGCTCTGTATAAGTCAGGGCGGCCCAATCCTCTAAGGATAATAGGTAAAACCCTTTGAAGTAGGACGTGGCAGTCATGAGTTTTCAACCCTTGTACCTTGTTTCCATCTGCACTGACTCTCCTTTCAGGGTTGGAAGCAAATCCATGTGGGAATCTCACACGTGACAGGACCTCGCAGAATTCTTTTCTTTTTACCTTGTCCAAGACGTACACAGCTGGTGCCATATCCCGTGGTTTACCTTCATCTTGCACCTGCAAATCCTTTCTGATACCCAGGTGTGTCAAATCAATCCTAGATTTTAAGGTATCTTTGTCTTGCCTTCAATGTTAAGAAGTGTGCCGATAATGTTGTCACATATATTTTTCTTGATGTGCATCACATCAAGATTATGCTGCAGATCCAAATCTTTCCAATACTCCAAGTCCCACAAAGTGGACCTGCGGGTAAACAATAATATCTCTTCTACCGTGCCATGCTTCCTTTTCCCGCTACCATTACCAGGATGGTTTCCTGGTGTAATATGCCTGACCTTCTCTAATTCCACTTGCAACTCATCGGCGGTGAGCCTCTTTGGCGCATCACGGTTTTCATGCTTTGCATTGAACACATGTCTTCGGTATTTTCTAGGATGCGGCTTGTCCTTGGCAAGGAAACGGCGGTGTCCAATGTAACAGATCTTGCTAAGTATTGCGTATGACAGTGGATTCCTGTCACAATGAACACATGCATTGTAACCATGTGTCGTTCGTCCTGACATAGTGCCCAAAGCCGGATAATCATGGATGCACCAAATTACAACAGCACGCAGAAAGAAATCAGCTGGTGGGCTGCTATATAGGTCTCGAGTGAGAACACCCTTCCATAGCTATTGAAGTTCCTTCACAAGAGGCTCCATGAACAAATCAAAATCCTTTCCAGGACTTTTTGGACCTAGGATGAGCAAGGCCATCATGTAGTTTGATTCTTTGGTGCAGACATTTGGAGGCATGTTGTAAGGGATAACAAGCACTGGCCACATGCTATATGTGGCGCTCTGGTGGCCAAATGGGTTAAATCCATCTGAAGCTAAGCCAAGTCTAATGTTTCTCGGGTCAGCAGCAAACTCTTTGTGTTTATCATTGAAGCTTTTCCACTCACTACCATGAGATGGATGGCTCATTACATTCTGATCTCTGTACTCCTGGTTCCTAGAATGCCACAATACATCCTCTCTTGTTTCAGCATCATGAAACAACCTCTGCAATCTTGGTGTAATTGGAAAATGTCTCAGAACATTATGAGGAACCCTCTTCACAGCATCGCCATCTTTCCATCTTGATGATTTGCATTTCGGGCATTCACTTAAGTTGGCATAATCCTTCCGGAACAGAACACAATTATTCTTACAAACATGGATCATATCATATCCAATTCCAACTACGCGAAGGAAATTCTTCATTTTACTGTAGGTGTGTGGTAGCTCAGACGCATCTGGGAAAGATTTGCGGAAAGCAGCCAACATCGCATCGAATGATTTGTTGGTCATCCGCTTAGATGTCTTCACCTGAAGAAAGGTGACCATAGCTGAGAATACTGACAGCTTATATCCTGGGGTGACAGCAACGTTGCATTGTTCCAACATGCGGGCCTACCGTTTTTCTTCTGTAGGTGAAAGTTCACAGAATGCATGAGCATTTCGTAGCATTGTTTCAATGTTGGTCAAACTCACTAGCTCCGCCACCACCACCTCCTCCTCCTCTTCCACCTAAGCATCAAGCAGATCAAGATGGTGATCTGCTGCTTCCACGTAGTCAATAACATTGATGTTCACAGCTTCACCATGATGAACCCACCTAGTATATGTGACCGACATCCCATACAAGTGTAGATGATTTTGCACAGTTGACTGGGGTCTTGTAACTGAATTCATATAACTGCTACACAGGCAAAGCACATCTGATTTCGGACCACCGTACTCAGCTCTGATAAAGTTCATGAAATTTTCAACCCCCTCGACATATGAAGCGGAGAATCTTCGAGCAGAAGTTATCCAAGTCCTGTCCATCTGTTAGACATACAAATTAGTTCTTCTACTAGATATTACAGGAAAAACATATATGCTTTTTTATGAAGTCCAAAAAAAATACCTAGGTCGATGTCTAAATCTATGGCAAGATATTTGGACGAGCAGATCTAAGTAACGAAATATATGTAAAGCTAATTCAGCAAACAGATTTGAGTGCTAAATTATGGCAGGCTGTTTCAGCAGTCAATGAGCCCGAGCACACAGCCATCGAACTATCAAAGGCCATCGCAGCAACAAAGATCGAGTATAAAACGGTGTAGAGCTATTTCACCTAACAGATTGGCTACTAGACCATGGCAATCTACGTCACAATAAATATATGGCAGGATATTTTAGCAACTAATCGGCCTTGGCATGCCATCTCAGCTAAGCAGATTGAGTGCAGAACAGGGCAAGGAAGCTTCCTAAGCAGAGCATATTGACAGTAAACTACTTCGGCAAACAGTGAGATTAACAGCGTCTATCAGCTAACATTCAGCGCTACACCGACATGAACGGGGCCTCAGTCTAGAATGCGCGTACCGTGGGAGAAGTTGGCCGCCGTGCATCTCCACACGAATGTCGCCAGCGGTGGCGACGCTGACCGCCGTGTGCCTCCACAAGAACGTAGCTAGAGGTGGTGGCGCGGCTAGAGGACGGCAGTCTATGAGAGCGTACTGTGGGAGCGAGAGGATCGCCGTGCGTCCCCTCGACGAACCGCGGCGCCGACGTATCGGTGCGGTGGGGAGGGCGGCTTTGGCGGAGCGAATGGAGTGGAGGGGGGACGGGGGGAGGGGGTTTGGGGAATATTTGGCTGAAGGGCGGTTGAATCGAATTTGGGGGGAATTTTTGTGTGTGTGGGTGGGGGGCGGGGAGGATTTTCGCGCGGTGGGCAGGGGAAGTTTGGCGCATGTTCGGTTTCTCCAAGTGCAGTCCTATGTGTCAGTGAAGAGGCAAGCCGAAGTGCGTTCCATTTGCGTGAGCCGTGTGCAGGACCGAACGTGTGTGGGGTGCAATGCGACCGCGATAGGAGTGCTATGAGTGTACCGCCTTTTTCCTTTTAAACTAGGTGCTTCGCCCCCTAAAAAAATGTTGCTTCACGCGATCCATCGATACTACTACTAGTAATCCGGTAATCCCGACTAAAACGGCGTGGCCGGGTCTTTTCCCGCGTGATATGCTGGGAGGTTGGCTTAGTTGGGTTTTTTATATTTGTCTCGGTTCAATAAAAAGCAGAGTTGGTGATGATGGTGTGCCTGTCATCCTGCAATGTAGGCCGTCCGATCTATATCTAACGGATAGGAAGGAAACTATGACAATTTACCGGCACTCCTCTCCACATTTGCAGATAAGGCTTTCCCTCGTTCATCCTTTTCTCCCACAAGATCTTGATCTTCCGTGCACTAGTACTCCTACAATATGTATATTATTGTGAAAGTTCATATACACCGGCCGAGATTAATGCAAACACGGCAGATTTTCATTACATTTCGAACTTTTATAAGACAGAAAAATAAAAGAAACCCAACCCTAAACCTATTCTATGGCGGCGACCGATGTCCTCCATCTGCGATCTCTATGTACGGGGGCGGGGTTCAAGACCCGTGAAGTGAAGGTGCAGTCTCTGACGAGGAAGAGTAGAACACGGGATACGGACCAGCCAGTTGGCACACAATGCCCTGCCGCCTCCCATGCCCTACTCATCCTCGGAGGAGTCCCCGACCTCGGCGGTGCCGGACGTTGGACAGCGGCAAGTAGGACGCGTGGCTGACGGTGCTCCTGTCATCGGCCGCCAGCATGGCCACTGCTTGTGCAGTCGCGTCCGCGTCCGGCTACGCCGCTATTGCGTCACGAGAGGCGACTTGAGCGAGGGCGGCGACCTCGAGCTTCATCCCCGAAGACAAGCTCTCCCGCAGAGCGTTCGCACTTGCGGTCATGGCGGATGTGGTGTCAGGTAGGAGGACGATGCACTATGGTGTGGAGGTTAGCTGGGCGTTGCCGCTTTAAGTAGCGCATTCCGGTGAGGCCAAGCGTCCGGGTGCGTCATTAAGTCACCGGAGTTGGTTCCTCGGGCACCGAGCCTCTTAACGACGACATACAAATGGACGGCATGAATGCGGGCAGCTGGAGCCGGCTGGGAACACACTGCGCGACGGTGCGAGGGATGAGGGATTTGGTGTGCCAGGGTAGTCAGCTGCGGTCGTGGCAACGTTGGAGATGCCCTTTGCTCAAATGCGATCCCCGCATGTCATTGAAAAAGCAAGACGACCCGGCATGGTCTCAGGTCCAGAGGATGCAGTTGGCGCACTACACCACTCCGGGACGCGTCGCGGCGCCCCGTGCATCCTCGACGAGCCGGGTGTTGGGGTGTGTTTGGATTGTGGCCAAGGTGCACCTTACCAAAATTTTGGTCATGACCCAAAGATTGGTCTTTGTTTGGATGGTTGCCATTTCTTTGGCATGCCAATGAACTCTAGCCAACTCTAGTTCATTTTTCTTGCCAATGTCGGCCAAATCATGGGCAACCAATACCTCAACCAAAATTTTGGCTACCCAATGCTTTGATGGGGCAACCTTGGGCACAAACCAAACATACCGTTGGTCGTGCCACAACACAAACGCCACCCTCGGCACACTGAAACCGACCGTGTCTATCGACGATATGAGCGTGTCGCTCACCGCGGTCGCCGTGTCCAGAGGCGGTGCTGGAGCTGCGCCCCGTTGTTGGCCCCAAAGACCCACATGAATGGTTGTGGGTGGCGAGGAGGTCGTGGGCTAGCTCCTCCATTGGACTAGTCTGCGCTACGTCGTCCCGACGGGTGTGCCCCACATGTCGGTTTTCTTGTTTTCCCGGCCATATTCGAGCGTCAGTGCTCCGCGTTGCGCATTAGGCCTTTCACTATGTAGGCCAAGCGAGACAACTTATTGTTTATTTGAGCCGTTCAAGTGTAATCATGTGGCGTTTGCTTATTTCTCATTCCTCTCCAACCCTCTTCTCCATCGATCATGTCGCCCTCCAGTTGAGTCCATCCTCCTACATGCCTCATTTGAACATTCCGCCGAGTATCATTTGCATGTACCCACCCTAGTCCTCTTTCAATAGATCTCCGGACCCCGAGATGAAATCGAGAGGGAACGAGTGGGGGCACGTGATACCTAAGGCGTATTCAAAATTTTGAACCGGTGATCATAGCATCCGCAAATCATATATAAAGGGTATTCAATGTTCGTTTCGTTTTTGAACGTACAATATACTCCCTCCTATCCTTTCTACCTTACATATAAGTTTTATGTGTAGTCAAAGTATCTCTACTATGATAAAAAAAGGTATCAACATTCAACAACGCCCAATCAATATTGTTAGATTCGTACGTACTCCTAGATTTGTACTCGAGATGGTTTCCAATTTGACTATTGACAAGATTAATAGTACTCCTTTCACATAGGTGAGTAAGTCATCTTAGGCTGTGCACCGTGACCAAGGAGGAGGGGAAAACGAGAGACATTAATGTTTAATTGCTAATAATAGTATTGCATGCAATGAACTAACCACTTCACGTCATGTTTGATAGTCTCAGGTCATTAAAATCATGCACACCCACCTCTCTTATTGGTTCATATGTCAAGAAACAAGAAACGAGGTAGAAGTTAATGCACCGCGCCTACGTGTTTTGGGATTATTTGGTTTTCGTAAGATGACTTACACACCTAGACGGAGGGAGTACATGAGATGTATAATGTGAAAATTATATCATTGGAAACTCCTTTCACATACGAAATTGACCATATGCTTTGTGTAAGTTGCATGTCATATATTATTACTCTAACATTTGGTCAAAGTTAGCCTTGAAAAACGCATTAGACCCTGTATGCTTTGTGTAAGTTGCATGTCATATATTATTACTCTAACATTTGTGTAAGTTGCATGTCATATATTATTACTCTAACATTTGGTCAAAGTAGTATAGTGGAAGTGGATCCTCTGACGTAGGTATCCCTGCCTTACCCTCCCTTTCGGTCACTTACTGGCGGACCCCATGCTTGCTAGGCCCCGCATGTCAGTTACTCAATGGGTTCGGCCACGTCAGAGGATCCTCATTCGTAGTATACTCCCTCTGTTTTTATTTACTCAGCATAAAACGGAGGGAGTAGTGGTATAATAAATGACGCGGGCGGGGGAGGGGGAGGGACATCGGTTTGCTCTCAACTGCGGTCCCACAAGAGAGCGAAAACACAAGACGAAGCGCGTTCCATTCCATGAGCGACATGGAGGGTCCAGCGTGCCGGGCGACAAGAGCGATGTACAGTCAAAACCGATTGACCGGTCGTCACCGGAACCACTATTCACACTAGAACCTTTGCTGCTCGGCCTACGCCAGCCACTGCCCTAAAACCACACCAAATCTCCAGCCCATTCCCCCACCTTTCGATCCCCTAGCCCGCATCAAGCGTCCCCTAGTTCGCCGGAAAGCCATGGTGCACCGCAAGATCACTTACTACAAGATGCTGACGCCGGAGCGCCGTGCAAAAATCGCGGCGGCGGTTGGCACCACAGACCTCCGTTCCCAAACTCGCTTTGCGGCGGGCCAATCCCCGAGTTCTCTGGAGCCAAGCTACGAGGAGGAGGAAGCCGATCCAATGTTCACTGCGGAGGTCACGGCGCAGAAGGCCCCCGATGGGTATGAGACGATGGACGTTGACTTCGTGCCGGCGTCCGAGTCCCCCATGGTGCAGGCGGACCAGCGGTTCAACATGGCGATACTAAAGGAGGACCGGCAGGCAGAGGCTCAACTCGACGCGGAGCGCGCGCATGCTGCTGCCATCGAGGCTCTCCTGCAGGCGGAACCGGATGTCGTGGATGTGAACCGGGCGGCGGAGGCTCAACTTGAGGCGGAGTGCGCGGATGCCGCTGCCATCGAGGCCCTCCTGCAGGCGGAACCGGACGTCCTGGACATGAACCGGGCGGTAGAGGCTCGACTCGACGCAGAGGGCGCGGATGCCGCTCTCATCGACGCCCTCCTGCGGGCGGAACCGGAAGTCCTGGACTTGAACTGGGCGGCAGAGGCACGACTCGACGTGGAGCGCGCGGATGCCGCTCTCATCGACGCCCTCCTGCAGGCGGAATCGGAAGTCCTGGACTTGAACCGGGCGGCGGAGGCTCGACTCAACGCGGAGCACGCGGATGCCGCTGCCATCGAGGCCCTCCTGCAGGCGAAACCGGACGTCCTCGACTTGAACCGGGCTGTGCTCTCGTCCATGCAGAGCGCCCGCATGCTCCGCTTGAATGAGTAGCTGGAGGCCGAGGACAACCACGGTGCGGAGACACACGTCGGCAGCAACGGCTGGTTCGCGCCGGCAGCCAAAGACGACGAGGCCGTCTCTTTCCGCGAGCAGTGATAGTTTTT
Organism: Triticum dicoccoides; assembly: GCF_002162155.2. Lineage (NCBI taxonomy): Eukaryota > Viridiplantae > Streptophyta > Magnoliopsida > Poales > Poaceae > Triticum > Triticum dicoccoides. The sequence continues at coordinate 88,759,982 of NC_041389.1, forward strand.
CTTTATGTTGTTGTTTTTATTATTATGGATCTTTTGCTGTGTAAAAACATACTATTTGTTATGCAAGTCGCCTGAGTCTACCATTTCAGGCGGTTGGATGAATATCCTACGTCTCCTAACCCTTCTTTCCTTCTTCCTCACCTCTTCTTCTTCCCCAACAGACCACCGCATGGGTCGTACGGATACTCCGGTTGGATAAACATACTCTATGAACGAAAATTATGTGTCAGCGATAGGATGGCTGAGTTTGGTTTGTTCACATGCGACAACATGTGTCAGTGAGGGTGCGTTCCCTTGGTTGGGTTTGCGGCGTGCAGGAGCGAAGTGTGAGGGTGCGGTGCGATCGCGGCGTGCAGGAGCGACCGTGTGAGGGTGCGGTGCGACCGCGACAGCCGTGCACAAGTGTACCTCCTTCTCATTTTGAAAACTTTAGGCAAGCTTGGCAAAAATGTGTGGCGAAGTTTGGCAATGCAAGGCCTAGACCCATACAGGATAAGTACGTATGTACTAGGAGTACTGGTGTTAAAAAAGAAAGGCGGGGTTTTCCTTCGCGGGATTAATCGATACAAATCATCGTTTGACGTGTCAATTAATGCCTATTTTTTTCTCCAAAGCCCAAAGAGCTAACCATCTCACTCCTCATCGCTTGATTAATGTAGCGCCATGCAAACCAAGCTTCTCACTTCTGCATGCATGCAAGGGTATATTAATGTCCTTGGTTGCTAGTATGAGGAAAACCCCATCAATTTTGCCTTGATTAGTGTTAGTGGCCTTTTGCAAATTGTAATTTTGATATACTGGCCTTGTGTACAAAAAAATGGAGGTAGTAACTATATTTGAGTTCCTTCCCCATTGCGGTGATGTCAACGATATCTTGAACATTGTGGTTTGGCGAAGTGCGTTCGACGGAGAACACCATTGAGGGAGACCACGGTAAGTCGTTCGCAAGTGTCGCCTGCAAGCCGAGACAACCGCCTTATTTGCATCCAGGATGTCCGTTGAACCAAATGACGCGGAAATGTACTAGTACTACTATTACCCAATAGCGTCGTCCGTCCAGCTTAGTGTGGTGAGGTGGTTTCTCGAAGAAGATGATGGAGAAGCGGAGTCGGCAAAGAGTGAAATGATGGTTTCTTCGTCCGTGCTTTGTGATTTGACGCCTCACTGCTTTGTGATTTGTGATAGAAGGGACAGGGGAGCAGACTCTGTGCTCTATATTGTACACGCGTCCAAGCACTTCTGTCCGGGTACGTACTACCTCTGTCCGGGTTTATTGGTCCCCATTGTATTTCGTGCCAAATTTTGACCATAGATTAAACTAAGAAAATGTTCACGCATGTCACCAAACATTATATTTTTCAAAACTATGCTCAAATACGAATCCAATGAGATAATTTTTCTTGACATGCACTAACATTTTGTTAGTTAAATCTCTAGTCAAAATTTGGAACAAACTATAAAAAGGGACCTATAAACCAGGACGGAGGTAGTACGTACTAGGAGTACCAGTGTTAAAAAAGAAAGGCGGGGTTTTCCTTCGATACAAATCCCCGTTTCACGTGTCAACTAATGCGTATTTTTTTTCTCGAAAGACCAAAGAGCTAACCATCTCACTCCTCATTGCTTGATTAATGCAGCACCATGCAAACGAACCTTCTCACTTCCGCATGCATGCAGGGGATATTAATGTCCTTGGTTGCTAACCCCATCAATTTTGCCTCGATTATTGTTAGTGGCCCTTTGCAAATTGTAATTTTGATATACTGGCCTTGTGTACAAAAAAAATGGAGGTAGTAACTATATTTGAATTCCTTGCCCATTGCGGTGACGTCGACAACTTTTTTGTGTGTGGTTTGGCGAAGTGCGTTCGACGGAGAACACTATTGAGGGAGACCACGGTAAGTCGTTCGCAAGTGCCGCCTGCAACCCGAGACAACCGGCTTATTTACATCTAGGAAGTCCTTTACTAGTACTACTACTAGGAGTACTAGTGCGGTGAGATGGTTTCTCAAAGAAGACGATGGAGAAGCGGAGTCAGCGAAGAGTGAAATGATAGTTGCTTCGTCTATGCTTTGTGATTTGACGCCTCACTGCTTTGTGATTTTTGATAGAAGGGACAGGGGAGTAGACTCTGTGCTCTATACTGTACTACTCCTACATGCGTCCAAGCATGGGAGAAAGAGGAGAGACGTTGCATTTTTCTATTCCTTCAATCAATCAATCAGGGAGCTTCGGTTCCATCTTTTTGGCTTTGGCAACCCCGTCCACAATGGTTCCCACGATGCCAAAAGCTATTTTCACATTTGGCTACACATTGTGGATGCCCTTAACCGTACCACTTGGTTTTGCTCCTGTGTGCTATCTATACAAATCTCAATTATATTGATCTAAAAAATTATAGAATCAAAGATTAGTAAAAAGGAGGTGATTTTGCCGCGCGGATGGCGGGGGAGGTTTCTTATTTTCGGAGGACGTTGTCCTGGCGGTTTGCTAACATGCGGTCCCACATGTCAATGCTTTACCAAGCTGATCCACGTCCCACATGAGGCAGAACAACGGCAGAAGCAACACGTGGTTAAGTTGAAGAAGATGAGGGAGAAGCGACCAAGCTGATCCGCGTCCCACATGAGGCAGAACAACGGCAGAAGCAACACGTGGTTAAGTTGAAGAAGATGAGGGAGAAGCGGATTCAGCAACGAGTGAAATGATGGTTGCTTCGTCCCTCCAACTTCTTTTTTTAGCATTATTACTTCGTCCCTCCAACTTAACTGCGGGAAAGGTGCAGCTTTGTGATTTGACGCCTCATTGCTCATTACTACGCCAGCGCCATGACTGGGGTGCTTCACCCCGGCTGCTCTGCATTGTATTCCGGTATGGCACATGGACCCGGTAGCTTGATGTCCCACATGTCGGCGAAAGGGACTGGAAGATTTATGAAAGCGAGCGCTCCACTCTTACGATGGAGGAGTAGACGACACGACGGCCCAGTGAACTGTCACTTGTACTGTATAGTACTATAGTTTTGCTGTTTCGCACGATCCATCGATACAAACCCGATTAAACTGGAAAGGGCGGGATTTTTCCCGCGTGGTAGATGATACTGGCCATACATTTCAAAGGCAATTTTAATGTATGCAAACTGAATAATTATAAGTAACAATATGATATCTAGTAAAACTAAAAACACATATGATTTATTGTGTTAGAGTGTAGTAGTAGTGCTGTATTGCATACTCCCTCCGTTCCAAAATAGATGACTCAACTTTGTACTAACTTTAATACAAAGTTGAGTCATCTATTTTGGAACGGAGGGAGTAGTTGTTAGATGTAACATGCGAGAACATGTAGAGATGTAGTTTTGGAGGGCCTACAGAGAGAAAAGCGTAGTATGGTCACCGAACTTCAGAATAAGCCGATTACGGTCACTATATACGTTTTGCGGTGATTATCCGGTCACTTGCTCACAGTTCAGCATCTTATTGCACTCTGTTGACCAGCCAAATAGTCTGTGTGGCGCCATGTTGACTAGTTAAATTGACCACATTCCTTGTGGGTCCCACCTGTTAGTTCGCATAGGGAAAAGTTCAGATAAACACAAATTTACGCAGGCTCGACAAGGCTCCAACCCGTGCGCGGGAATCACCTGGTTGTGTATGTGTCTGTCAGGGCCTGATGTGTGCGTATGCACGTGTAGGTTGAGCACTTGAGCATGAGAGTGTGTGTTGGTTGTGTGGTGTACTGGTGTGTGCATGCATGTGTGTGTGTGTGCGTGTGAGTGTTGCGTGCGTGCGTGGCTGCGTGTGTACGTGTGAGTGTTGCATGCGTGCGTGGGTGCATGTGTTTGTGTGAGTGTTGCATGGATGGAGTTCATGTGCATGCATGCGTGTGTGTATAATCACCACACCAGCTCCTCTGTGTTAAAACAGACGGCTCAGCATACCAATATAAGGCCACCTTGTCTGCTGTGCCCGCGGTCATGACTTCGCACCATCGTCAAAATATTTTTTTGTGGTTTGTTTTCATTCTTACTAGCAAGATGCCCGTGCATTGCACGTAACATCAAGATGCATTTGTATGACTTGTTTATCTTGTGAGAGAAAAGGATGAACGAGGGAAGGCCTTATTTGCGAATGTGGAGAGGTGTGTGGGTACCTTTTTGCAAAACTGCCATAGTTTCTTTCCTATCCGTCAGATATATATCGGACGACCTATATTGCAGGATGGCAGGCACACCATCAGCACCAACTTTGTTTTTTTATAAGAGTGTATTTTATGTATTTTATAATAGTGTAGATGTAGAGTAGATACCAGTCGACAGGTGGGCACGATGTTAGTGAGATAATGTGATGCAACACTAGATCAGGTGCCACGTGAAGCGTTCAACTTGTCAACTAGTCATGTCATGAGCAAATACAGAGTTGTACGGTGAGCCCGTGACTGTATAATAACCACTAAATGTAAACGGTGACCGTAATGAGTGGATTATGAAGTCCAATGTATGTATCGTGCTTTCACTTCAAATACAATGATCGTCATTGCATATATCGCGAGAGAAAGATGAAACACGCGTGAATTTTCTGGGGGCTTACTTTTAGAGGACATGGAGATAGTTTTGTGTGCATACGTGAAAGGGGCGTAAGGGGGGGTATGCGATGGAGAGAGAGATGCTCTTCGTTTCTCTTTATTATGACTAACTTTGTATATAGTATAAAAATATACAAATTCACAGTGCGGAATAAATATCATTGTGGGCACAATGCAATGCAAATTAGCGTTCGTACTCCTCCATATAACTTTGTAATGTTGTATATATGTAGAAACTCTAAAATAATTTTTTGGCCACACATTATTCAAAAGGAATGTTGTATGCGAAATAAACGTGAAGAGAGGGCTTTTTAGATCAATGGGGTACGTGATGTAACATGTGTGAATGTGTAGTTGATGCATTTGGCGGGGCCTAGAGAGGTATGTGTGTGTAT
>NC_041389.1:88765429-88776356 GCF_002162155.2 Triticum dicoccoides
AGAGAGAGAGAGAGAGAGAGAGACGAATATGACATCACGACAAGAGATTCCATTCCCTTGAGTGTGTATATGCAAGGGGGGAGGGAATAGAGGCACCAGGAGAATTTTTCTGTGTGTGTGTGGTGTTTGTGTTGGTATGTGTGGGTGTGAGAAGATAATGAGACGTGGGGGCAGAGGGTGTGTCACCGCATGAGGTCCGGTGGGTCGAGGTGAGGCCCTTTGTTCGGTTCCGTCCTGCGCCACATTGGTCGGCCCATGACACATTTAGGAAGACCCATGGATGACTAGTCGTACAAGACAAAGATAGCAGAATTGTGAAGGACTCTGTGTCCATTGACAAAGCCGGCTAGGATTTGTAACCCTAGGTTCTCGGACTAAGGTAGCCCCTTTATCTCTGCTATTACTATTCATCCAACCTAACTTTAAGAGGCATCCTACAGAATGCCCTGCTAGAATCATACTCGTCGATTAGGAAGAGAGGTGTGAGATAATGCGTGAGAGACAGGCGTAAAGATAATGTGCGTACATGAGACACGTAGGCAGGTCCATGTATATAGAAAGGGTCGATGAGGATTGTGTGTGTGTATGTTTGCGAGAGGAAGAGTGCTTGTGATAAAGGTTAGTGAAAACAATTGTAAATGGTTACGAGAGGGAGGGAGGGTTATATCTAGAGAATGTGTGCGAGAAAGACACCTCGGGAGAGAGTGTGTGAGCATGTGTGAGAGACCACCGATGGAGAGTGAAACTACACGTAAAAGACTGCTCTACACATTGATTAAAGATATAAATTGTATCCAAATATTAGGATGGGATCATGATATTTGCAATTCGCGTAAGGAGCGGTCATTGATCCATCAGACATCTAGATTCTATCGAATTTGAGCATGTCTATGTTATTATTCGACACAACTGATCCACATAGTTAGTATTTTGAACTCTAGACAATGCATCGCTTTAGCAATCGAATATAAACGTGAGTATAGTTCATGTTGTGTGTGTAAAGCACATTATACATACGAAAGTTACACAATGGACATTTATAAATAGCTGCCTATGAACTAGTATACATTTGAATTCAACCTAAGGTGGTTTAAAAAAAATCGAATTCAACATGAAGTCCATTCAATTATTTGAATTTGATATCATGGCATTTGTAAACCATACCTAAACTGTGGGGGTACCAATCTTTGCTCTGATTTTGTACATAATAGCATATGTAGTCATGTACAAAATAGATTCAAATTTAGCTCCTCCATTCCAAAATAATCGTAGTTATAGAATTTTCAAGTGTCAAAATTCAAAAGGAAGCGGATAATCTAATGAGGTTTTCAAACATACAAGGTCAAATATAACGTTGTCTATTTAGGTCAATCCTCATAGTTCAAGAGTACTCTAAACGTGAATGCTTGTGTTTCAAAATTTCGAACGAAGCGCCAAAAGAGCCTCTACTCGCCTGAAACCGTGTGAGACCAATGTTTGGTAGTACAAGGAAATTACTTTTCTAATAACTCCGACCTGTGAAACCTACCAGCGCGATGTCCAAAGGTCTAAACCGGGGTAGGTTTGTAGCTTCATCTAGACGCCACGCAACCGCCTCCGAAAAACATTCATACACAATAGCCGCCTAAGCACACATGCGCGCGGCCGAAATCGCTCCCGCCCACTATTTGGGACACCTGGGATTACCATCCTACCCCCGACCCGCAGTAGGTCCGAAATTTAAGAGGGGGGCAAAGTTTGTACTTTCCCCAAATTTCAAACAAGCGCGTCCCATCTTCTGTTTAAAAAAGCCAAAAACAAGCGCGTCCCAGACCCAAACATGGTTCCCCCCACCCGTCCGATTCCCCATTCGTACTCCGTGGGCGCCAAAACTACCTCTCCACCAGCCGCGAAACCCCGGCGTCCTCCGTCCGCCACCCCATCCCACCCATCAACCGCCGCCCTCCTCCGTCACGCCAGAGCCGATACCCCGACGTCGTCGTCCACCGCAACCTCAACCGCAACGCCCTCCACGGCTAGTAGTTGAAGCCGAGGCCGAGCCGTCCATACCTGAGCCAGTTCAACCACGCCGTCCTGCGCCTCACCGCTGCCGCTCCAACTTCGCCACCCTCCACCACATCGGAGCTGTTCCTGCTACGCCATCCTTCGCCGCCTCGGATCTGCTTCCCCTCCACCGACATACAGCCATTGCAACACAGTCAACAATTTGGCCATGGGTTCGTCCAAGCCTGCACCCTCCAGAACATCGGTTTCCCCGGTAAAAACAAGAAGATCGGCGCGAAATTTGGAGGTGACCACACCGGCAACCGAAGAAGGTACTCCTCTTCCCTTATTCATGCAAATCTTACGTCTCTGCTTGCACGGTATTCATCCCACAGAAGACACTAGTTGACCGCTTCTTCATGATACTAGATGTTCCTAGTAACTCGCGATGCACAAGGTTTCTCCTCATATACTATTTCACCTTAGCTAGAGGTCCGTCGCCCCCCTGAATTTCAATTTTTGGCCAGTTGATTCCCAATTAACGGAAGCATTCCCCGGCGTAACAGGCGCTAGTACGACTATTACGTCGGGGAAGCAGTGCCTTGGTGTTTATCTTAGGGGCGTCTGCGGCCTAGAGCTACTGGCGGCCGATCTGGAGGTTGGCCGGGATTAAAGGGATGGCTTGGGGGCGCTTCCAAGCATGACGGTGGTGTGAGGTCGATGGGAGGGCGGGGCGACGGAGGCACGGGTCTGGGCCGGTGGTCGCTGGCGGTTCATGAAAGATCATCAACAGTGACTGGCGAGAGGTAGATGAAGGCCATCTGCCCGTTCCTTATAGATCGGACGGTTCATTAAAAAAATCGACTGACCTATTTATTTTCAGTCAACTGTTATCTTAGATATGACCACATGTGGTGGTGTGCTGGAGGAGTACCTGCATTTCCTGTGCTCATATATTACAAAATCATACGGAATAGAATCTAATTTTGTTTGCCATGCAATGTTGTAGAGCTATCATATGTCTCCTGTCATTTATTTTTAAGCCACCTGCTATCTGCTACTTTTACAGTGCACTAGTTCTGCACACACTTCACCCATACTACTATTGTGTTTCTATGCAAGGGTATTTCAGACTCTCCTGCCGAAAGAGAAGCAACAAAGAAAAGAGAGAAGTCGCTCCATCTTGGTATACGGGTAGGCAAGACATGTTACAACGCTATAAAGGGTGCAGTGTCAGCAGATGGAGACGGTAAACATAGCTCTGTAGTTGATGACCTCGCTCGCAATGAACCACCATCCCAGGTGCTTGCTTTAACTTCGCGGTGTCATATGTGGTTGCATGTTGGTGTCTAGATTGTATTCGAAAGGCCGAAGTCGGTCTTTATTAAGATAAGGAAAGATATTTTTTACATGAACCACCATCCCGTGCGCACCAGAAGACAAATAGCTAGTCAGGGCACTGGCCGAGCCAGTGACAAGCCCAGCAAAGACAGGCATCACCTGGAAGCCAACTAAAAAGCCGTGATGGTGGCGAAGCAGCCCACCTCCCACCAGGCTCTCAGGTCCTAGATGATCATGTTCACCACTCCAGCCGGATGTCTAGCTTGTATTGCTTCCAATTTGGTTAAATTGCATCTGCTTAGCTTACACATACCTTTGAATATGACATGCCTTTCTGTTTTTGGTACATACTAGTACATCTGTGTATTAACCATGTTCTTACATCAAACTAATGTTCTTGTGTATCCCTCATCAATCACTTATGACGAGGCAGGCAGGCAAGGGGACTACTCCTCATTTAAAGAATGCAGCGTCAGCCTCCCGACATGATTCTCAAGAAACAGAAATGCTAGATGAAGATAGTGAACGTAGCTCTATAGTTGATTACAGCATTTCCCCCACACTAACATTGCAGGTGCTTGCTCTAACTTGGCAGCATGATATGTGGTTGCATGTTGCATATGGTGTCTAGATTGTAATTCATCCAATCTGGTTAAACTGCATGTGCTAGTCTGCTTAGCTTATACTCCTGTAAATGTGACATTATACCTGTTAATGTGACATGCCTTCCTGTATTTAATACATAGTACATCTGTCTATTAAGCATGTCCTTACATAAAACTATTGTTTTTTTGTATCCCGCATCAATCAATATGACGAGACACCTTTAGTATATGCAGTGCGATATTAGTTGCATCTTTCATATGATTTATAGCATGCGCTGCTTCTAATTTGTTGAAATTCCATTTATGATGGGACGCTTTTAACTTGGCAGTCATATTGGTTGCATCTTTCATGTGGTGTCTAGCTTGCATTGCTTCTTATTTGCTGGAATGGTTTCTGCTTAGTTTACACAAACAGTTGTGAACATGCCATGCCGTCCTGTTTTTCGTACATATTCCATCCTGGTATCATGTGTTTGCCTTACATCAAAGTAGTGATTGTTAGTATCATGCATGAATGAGTTCTAAAGAGAGAATTTTATTGCTTTTTCTTGTCGATTTTACTTGACAATTCAAAATCAATAAAGCGGAAGGAAGTTAGCAAGGCGGCGAATAAAGGTGCTCCTTCCAAACGGAGGGCCTCTACAGTTTCTACTCCTCCACACCCCCAAGATGATTTCCAAGACAACACATGCATAGACACTCAACAAAGCTGTGTTTATGATGAGCACGTCTCCCCTAGTGCAGCATCGCTGGTGCTCCCTCTAACTTGGCACTGTTATATGTGGTTGCATTTATGTGTGATGTCTAGCTTGTATTGCTTCTAATTTTGTTGAATTCCATCTGCTTACTTTACACATTATACTTGAATAAGACACGCGTTCCTGTTTCTAGAACATACAATATCTGTCTATCACACCATGTTCTTACATCAAATTACTATTGTTGTGTAACCTGCAACAATCACTTATCATAAGACACATTTGACTTCGGAGTGTGATATAGGTTACATATCACATTTTTTCTAGCTTGTACTACTAATTTGTTGAAATGGCACTTATGACGAGACAGTTTTAACTTGGTAGAGTGATATTATTTGCATCTTTCATATGGTGTCTAGCTTTCATTGCTTCTAATTTGTTGAAATGCCTTCTCCTTAGTTTACACATCATAAGCTGTGAATATGCAATGCTGTGAATATGCAATGGCACTAATGACGAGAGACCTCTAACATGGTAGTGTGATGTTGTTTGCATCTTGCATATGATTCATTTCTTATACTGCTTCACATTTGTTTAAACGCCATTTATGCTGAGACACTGTTAACTTGGTAGAGCAATATTTGTAGCATCTTTCATATGGTGTCTACCTTCCATTGCATTGCTTCTAATTTGGTGAAATGTCTTCTTCTTAGTTTACACATCATAGTTCTGGTTATCTCTTCCGTCCTGTTTTTCATACATATTATATCCTCCTATCATGTGGTTGTCGAACATCAAAGTTTTATTCGTCTGCATCACGCATCAATTTGTTCTGAAGAACTAAATTTTATTCGTTTTTCTTGTCGGCTTGACTTAACATGGCACAGAGAAAGATGAAGAAACAGAGAATGGCAGGGAATGAGAAGCGGATGAATCTTGCAGATTCTGCTGGTACTGATAGTGCAATAGAAGGTGAAAGTCCAGCGGAAAATTCTACAAACACGGCATCCCATGCTACACGAACTGCAAAAAAAGCCAAACAGAAACAAATAGCTGCCACCAAACAAGCAGAGACAACCCTAGTTCTTGCAACACCTACCACAGTACTACCAGCTGCACGACATACTCGTGCGTCAACTGAGCTAGCAGCACGTTCCCAAGCTCCCTTGCCACCTGACACTACTTCCCAAGCACTCTTGACACAAGACGAGTTGGCAATATCAGATGAACCTTGTGAGCTTCAACAGCAAGAAGGTAGTTGCTGGAGTCAAGTTACAGTTGCATGCTTCTTTATATGTAGTCTCACAGTTTGATGTACACTAACACTTCCTATGTTTGTTGTTGGACTAGCACCTAGGCGCAAGAGGAAACAAACATCAGGGATAATGCTCGATAGGTTAACTAAATCTAGAGGAGGAAGAATGGAGATCCGTTTTGAGGTAGGTTTAAAAAGGCCACGTGATGCTACAGAGTCAGCCAAGTTAGTATCAGAGGCAGCGGTTGCCGTTAGGTGTCATGTACGTATCCTCCCAACATGGATTCAGTACAGGAATGACAAAGACGAAACCCAGTTCAACACCTTCCTCGACCATTTATCTGTAAGTATGGTTATGTATGGAAACTAGTAATATCGTCTTGCTCTGTCCCATACTTTCTAGGTTGCTGATAATGAGACTCCCATAATTTTCAACAGATGAGGTTCAAGTTGGATAGCCAAGATGATGCAACCAGACAAGCTTGCACCCATGTTTTCAAGTCTGCTCTGCGACAGTATCGGTATAACTTGAGGAAAACTCACTTTGAAGGCAAGGCTAACAGTGAACTTTCCCAAACATCTCCAGTGGAAAATATATCGGATGAAGACTGGAGGGGCCTTGTTAAACACTGGTCTGATCCGAAGTATCAGGTACATTATATATATGTGATCAGATCACATGTTGAAGTCCTATTGACGCATGTGCCACACAAATCTATCTTCTTGTAGGTGAACTGTTCAAAGAACATGGCCAACCGTACGAAAGTGAAATTCCAACAGACGACAGGATCTCGTAGCTATATTGCACACTGCGAGGATCTTGTAATTAGCTGTTGTTTCACTCTTTTCGCTGTACCATATTATCAGATCTATATTGACTTGTTCAAAATGTAGAGGAAAGCCCGCAAGGACCAAAAAGTACCTGAACCAAATGCTGTGGAAATCTTCAAGGACTGTCACACCAGCAAGAAGAACGGCATGACTACACCAGTCAAAGCCGCTGTTGTAAGTCCTTAATCCTCATGCCTTTTAACTACTACTTACTCTGACTTGTGCCTTGAACTGCATGGTTTGCAGCCAGTGTCTATTACTCTTTTCAATTTTATACACAATTGTCTTAGCGTATCATTGCACCTTACAAGGTTTAAAAGGGAGGAGTGATGTTCCTTTGATCTTGACCCGTAATCTTGTTTCGTGCTAGACTTGCCCACACAACGTTACAATTGCCTGTTTGTCTGTTCTCAGTTGTTTTGTGATATGAATGATGTCATACTATGCTTACCGTATTATAAACTTCGTCTCGTTATCCTTAGCCCTCAATACAATGTGAAGAAATAGACAATACATTAGCGATGGTACATGGTCATATGTTTGGAACCTGGTTTTATTATGTACTTTGCAATAAAATACAACTAATATTTTACATGGGTTCACTAGAATAAGTTCTGTACATAGACCAAAGCTATTTTGTTTGGTTTTGCTGCCTCCTTAATATCTTCTGTTCTGGTACTACTAATGTAAAACCTCAACTTTTCAGCGAGCTATGGAAAAAATGGTGGAACTGCCACCTTCTGAAGGTGGCGAGGCAACTATAACCGCAATGTCAGCTCTTGCTGCAGTGGGTCAGTACCTGTCCACTAACAGTGCCAAAAGCACGTTCCTGCGTAATACTGGGTTGGTTGTTAAGGCAATATCATCCAAACTGCCTCATGATCAAGATATGCAAGCTCAAAGCAATGTTGTATCTGCGCTCCAGACACAAGTCCATTCCCTAACAGAGGCCCTTTGTGAAACAAGGAGAAACATTTCTCAATGTCGTCAAGATATGCATGGTTTTGAAACTAGACTATCAGACATTTGCTATGTTGTTCAGGAGCCTAGGGGAAATGAAGGCGAGGGTTATGGTGTTCCATCGGACAATACAGCATGAAAATGTAACAGTCAGGTCAAATGAACCGAGCTTCTGAACTTCTGGTGGTGCATTTATCTGCTAGACTGTTTAGTTTTATGCCAACCTTCCTTTTGTTATATAGTTGTAATTTGTTTTGGTGCGATACAAAATTTATTCTTAACGTGCAGCCACCGGCTGAAGAAAACAGCAAGCCATTTTTGTATAGTGTAGGGTGTTCCCTATATTTGCATTGGTGGCGATATTTGATGCCGAGTGTATGTTATCTATGCAATCGCCTTAATAGCCTAGCGTTAGTTTGGGCCTTATTTATTTCCTAGTCTTCTTTTTCCCTGGTTTGCTAGTGGCCACAACCACCCATGGGCCATATACGGGCCGTAGGATCCATGGGTCTCCTACGGGCCGTTGATAAATGGGCCTGTAATCGGTGGGCTTCGGGCCGTCGATAAATGGGCCTAGGGCCGTCGGATAAATGGGTCTGCATGGGCCGTAATCGGGCGTAATTGGTATCGGCCCAGCACGGTAACGGGCCGTTAACAGGCCGTAGGACTGCAAAAGCTTAATTCTGTCACAGGCATAACGGGTCGTTAATGGGCCAGAATATAGGACGGGCTGGCCAGAAACGGGCCGACTCTTGCCATGGGACGAATTTGGCCCATTAGGGTAACAGGCCAATAACGGGCCGACTCTTGCCATGGCCCGAATTTGGCCCATTTGGGGAACATGCCAGTAACGGGCCGACTCTTGCCATGGGCCGAATTTGGCCCATTAGGGGAACAGGCCAGTAACGGCCGGAAGTAATCGAGGGCCGAAAAGGAGCCCAAGAACGTATGGGCCGTCAATAGGCCGAAAGCTAACACGGGCTGGAAATGGCCCATGTAAATCACGGGCCGTTAACGGGTACAAAGAAAATTACTGTTCATTATGGGCTAGAGTCACCGTGGGCCTGTAAAGGTCCGAAAGATACGAAGGCCTCATATGGGCCGAAAGACGTCGTGGGCCATACATGGGCCAAAAGTGAAACAGGCTGGTGTTATATTCGACGGGCCACATGACGTTGTTGGGCCGATTTCCTTTAGTGCCTAACGGGTCGTAAAATGGGCTATTTGCAAAGAGACCATTAACAGGCTTTTCATGGGCCAGCCCGTTAACTTTTGACCAAGTCAAATGGGCCGGCTTTGTAAGCTAAATGGGCCAGTGGTGGGCCATGGCACGTGTCGACATATCATAGGCGCCTATCTGACCCACTGACAAGCTGACACGTGTTTTGTCTGGCCAATAAGAATTTTACACGTGGAAATTTCCCATTGGTCGGGGCTATTAACGGGTTATCGGATCCAAAACCCGACCCGATAGCTTAACGGCGTTCAGTTACGGTGGATGCCATGTGTTGGTCACCCTTGACGAAAGCACTTCTGTGACGCGCGATTTATCATCATGGAAGTGGACACTTCCGTGATGATAATTTTGGTAATGTCATGGAACACTTCTACGACAGCACAGGTATGACTATCTTGATTCTGTCATAAATTTGTCATGGATGTACATGCATGACAAAAAACGCGACCTACTGTGACAAACACGTATCATCACGAAAGCGTATTTTTTTGTAGTGGAGCATTGTTGGGGGTTGGATGAACAGTTCTCGGTGGGGGTTGGATGAACAGGACCCCATGGTAGTAGAGGTCGTTGTCGCTGGATGAACAGGACCCTGATCGAACCGGTTGGGGGTGGATGAACATGACCCCGTGGAGGGCTGCATGAACAGCAGCTGGTGGAGGGCTGGTTGAATAGTAGTCGGTGGAGGGTTGGATGAACAGTAGCCCGTGGAGGGGTGGTTGAATAGGACCCCGTGGAGAGGGCTGGTTGAACAGTAGCCGGTGGAGGAGCGATGGAGGCGGGATGAACAGGATTCTATGGATGAACAGTAGCTGGTGGAGGCAGGAGGGAGACACCGTGGATGAACAGTCGCAGGTGGAGGCTGGAGGAGGTCGATGGTGGATGAACAGTAACCCGTGGAGGCTGGAGCGAGGCAGTAGACGGTGGATGAACAGTAGCCCGTGGAGTCCTGTTTTGCGGTATGCCACACCCCTCTTGATGAACAAGAGCCCCGTTTTGACCGTAGGAGGTCGAAGAGAAGTCTGTTTCCTCCATTTTGTGGTATGCCACATCCCTCCCGATCAACAGGACCACGTTTTGACCGTAGGCACTCGAACACAAGTCTGTTTCCTCTGTTTTACGGTACGCCATACCTCTCCTGGTGAACAGGATCCCGTTTCGACAATAGGCGGCCGAACACAAGGCCATTTCCTCCGTTTTACGGTATGCCAGGCCTCGTTTCGGCTGTTCCGTCCAAGCCGGTTGGCTCCCGATGAACACGACGCATTCCATTGCCTCCCAATGAACACGACGACGCAGTTTCTCCGTTCTTACAGCACCAGTTGGCTGTCGATGAACAGGACGCCGTCGCTGCCTCTCCATGTACACGAACCCTGGCTGTATGTATGCGCGAGTAGGCGTTTGAGACCCCGCCTGTATGTATGTATGTGGCTGTATTTACTTTCTTGCACCCGGGATGTACGTACGTGTATGAACTAGACTACGTGACATGCTACGTCAGCGCCTCTACTATGGCACGTGCCCTTCCTTACTCGGCCACGGTTCTGTTGGGGAACGTTGCAGAAAATTAAAATTTTTCCTACGGTTTCACCAAGATCCATCTATGAGTTCATCTAAGCAACGAGTCAAGGGAGAGAGTTTGCATCTACATACCACTTGTAGATCGCGTGCGGAAGCTTGCAAGGTGATGATGTAGTCGTACTCGACGTGATTCGAATCACCGATGACCAAGTGCTGAACGGACAGCACCTCCGCGTTCAACACACGTACGGGACGGGAGACGTCTCCTCCTTCTTGATCCAGCAAGGGGGAAGGAGAGGTTGAGGAAGACAGCTCCACCGTCAGCACGACGGCGTGGTGATGGTGGAGAGGCAGTACTCCGACAGGGCTTCGCCAAGCACACAACGGAGGAGGAGAGGTGTTGGGGAGGGGAGGGCTGCGCCTTGGAGGGTGGTCCGGCTGCCCTCCCCTCACCCCTCTATTTATAGGGGGAAGGGAGAAGGGGGCCGGCCCCCTA
>NC_041389.1:88776785-88777556 GCF_002162155.2 Triticum dicoccoides
GCCTAGGGGAGAGGGGAGAGGGTGGCTTGCCCCCCAAGCCAAGGGGGCGCCCCCTCTAGGGTTCCCCCTCAACCCTAGGCGCATGGGCCCAAGGGAGGGGGGTGCGGCCAGCCCACCAGGGGCTGGCTCCCTGCCCCACGCAGCCCATGTGGCCCCCCGGGAGGGGTGGCCCCTCCCGGTGGACCCCCGGAACCCTTCCGGTGGCCCCGGTACAATACCGGTATGACCCCGAAACTTCCCGGTGTCCGTTTGACAACTTCCCATATATAAATGTTTACCTCCGGACCCTTCCGGATCTCCTCATGACGTCCAGGATCCCATCCGGGACTCCGAACAACATTCGGCAGTCACATACTAGTCTTCCTAATAACCCTAGCGTCACCGAACCTTAAGTGTGTAGACCCTACGGGTTCGGGAGACATGCAGACATGACCGAGACGCTCTCAGTCAATAACCAACAGCGGGATCTGGATACCCATGATGGCTCCCACATGCTCCTCGATGTTGTCATCGGATGAACCACGATGTCGAGGATTCGATCAAACCCTGTATGCAATTCCCTTTGTCAATCGGTACGTTACTTGCCCGAGACTCGATCGTCGGTATCCCAATACCTTGTTCAGTCTCGTTACCGGCAAGTCACTTTACTCGTACCGTAATGCATGATCCCGTGTCCAACACCTTGGTCACATTGAGCTCATAATGATGATGCATTACCGAGTGGGCCCAGAGATACCTCTCCGTCATACGGAGTGACAAATCCCAGTCTCG